>NC_137794.1:118065107-118417473 GCF_963383645.1 Muscardinus avellanarius | reverse complement strand
CCTCCTCCATCTCCTCCTCCTTCACCTCCTCCATCTTCTCCTCCTCCTTCCATTCCCCTCTTTTTCCTCCATTCCTCCTCCATTTCCCCTCCTCCTCCATCTCCTCCTTCTTCTTCTTCATCTCCTCCTCCTCCATCTCCTTCTCTTCCATCTCCTCCATCATCTCCTCCTCCATCATCTCCTCCATCTCCTCCTCCTCCTCCTCCTCCTCCTCCTCCTCCTCCTCCTCCTCCTCCTCCTTCTCTTTCTCCAAGCAAGCTGGCATGTTTGATCACCAGATTTGCTGCCTGAAAGTTTTTTATTTTGTTATTCTGAACAAGGACCCTGATTCTTCTTAGGAATAAGATAACCTCTCTGTTGGGTACACAGTACCCAGTTGCTCTGAGAAAACACAAACTCCACTCAAAGTCTCCATGCTTGTTTGTACAGAAAACTGAACCTGCTCTGGTCTAAAATAATCTGAAGCCTGTTTAGGGTGCTGTTTACTGCAATCCACCCAGTCCTACTGCCTGATGGACAGCCACTCCACAGTCACCGGCACACATCTCCAGAGCCCAGCCTTTCTTTGGGCAAAGGGTTGACAGCAGACTGGCTGAGCAGTTTTGGTCACGTACTGCTGAGGACAGGCACATCTAACTTGACAAAACGATGGCCTAATGGGGAGAGAGATAGAGATAACCGGGGTCTCTAGCAAATACAGAACTCCAAATGTATTGTTGTGGCAATGTTCTGATAATCAGACAAGCTGAGCCTACCACCACACTGTTGTTATTCTGACTATGGGTTGCACATGCCTGGAAAGAATGAAAACCAAGAAGCAGAACCCTCCTCCACTCCTGGGTCTGATGCACTGGGTGTCTTCTAAGCTCTAATGAGCCTCACTTTGTACAGTAAATTTGCTGAGACATCAAAAAGTATTTAAAAGGAAGTTTCCTGCTTTCCCCTAACAAGCAAGGTGAGGATTTATGGTGTGTGGGGAGGAGGGAATCTGGTGGCAAGGGCCAACGCAGAGGCACTCTATTTAACGCACTCTAACTTAAGCTCTCCTGCATTTGGGGGGTTCAGAGTGCTTGGTTGTGGGAGTATAGAGACATGCAGTTAGGAGTGAAAAAACGCCATTTGGTTTGGAGCAGATGGCTGGCTAGGGCGTGTCACCCCCTCCAGCTCGAATCCCTAAGGGCTCCCCTTGTCTTCCCAATCAATGAAAATTAAAGTGCAAAGAAAGGATGAATAGTTGGACCTCGAGTCTCTCCTTTGTTCACCGCAGCTACTGGTGCGCAGGAGTTAAACTACAACAGGCTCCTATAGAAATGCCCAAGTTAAACAGTCTCCCTTAGCTCAGCCTTTGAAAGAGAGGAGAAGAGGAGCCAATTTGGGTTGGGGAGCAGAAAAGGGGGAGAGGAGAAGAGGAGAAGAAGAAGAAAAAGAGGAGGAGGAAGAAGAAGAGAAAAAAGAAAAGGGAGAAGAGCGGGAGGAGGAGGAAGGAGAAGAAAAGGGCTTTCTGCTTGATTTCCTCAATACAGAATCGCGTGGCATAAATTAAGTTGGAAAAGAATGAATGCTTTGGGCAGGATTCTGATGGATTTTACGATGCCTTTCAGTTCCGCTTTGCTGCTGTAATCGAGAAATCTGTGCCATGTCAATTTAACAAATACTTGATTCTAAGGGGGGTTTGTTAAAGATTTGGGGCAAGTCTTTTCTCCCCCAAGGTTTAAGCCCTTGCGCGTGGAACTTTTTATTTCCAGTTTTCTAAACAGGCATTCACATGAGCCTGTTTCCCACTTCCATTTTCTAATTAAAAGGTTCCTGATATTTCATGTCTTCCTGCAATCTGTGCTCAGTCTTGCAGGCACCCAGGGCTCTGCGTTCTGATCTCCTGTTCTTTTCTTGGATTGCATCTCCCCAGCTCTGGGACTCTCTTACTCCCTCCCTGCAACCTAGAGAACAGCTTCTGAGCCACTGGGAGCAGAGTTCTCAGCAGCTTTCTCAGCAAACGTCAACCTAGTGAAAAGGGATGCTAACACTAGGTGGCAAGATTAAATTAGAATTCGAGCAAGCCCAGCCCTGTGGTGATGTAGCAAGCCCTACAGCTTGCAAAGGACAGGGGCTGAGTCTGCCGCTGCCTTGGGGGTGGCGGTATCTTTTGAAGCTTCCATTTGTCCTACACTGAGCAGCAGGGGGTTCCTAGTGGGGCCCAGACCTGCCTTTTCACCTCAGCCTTAAATGCTGCATACACATGGCTTTTGGTGAACTTCGGTTTCCCATGGGACAGCTATGGGGAACCTAGCTATGGGGAACATTCCTGCTGGGAGAAGAGTCAGCAGGAGACAGGCTGGACGGCCTGAAAAGGAGCCAGGAGTGGGCTCCAGTTCCTGATAGCCAGGCTACCACGGATGGCCTTCCTAGATGATGGTGTACATCCCTGCAGCCAGGGCTTTCCTGGCCATTTGTGGTTCCCTTTCTGTAAATTATGTACATGGTGTTGGAGGCATGGGTCAGGACGGCACTCTTTCTCATCAAACTGTCATAGAGCTGCAACCTCTATCATAGGGTGCTGGACAGGCCCACTCTGGGGCTGCAGGGCCAACTTCAGCCCTGCGCCTGGCATCCTAATAAAGCTGCACAGGTGCTGGGGGCTGGGGCAAGAAGGAGCAGTCGAGCTAGGAAGGGGACAGCCAAGCACACGCCCAGCACGGAGCTAGATGTCAAAGGAAGCTGTGCCTCGACTTACTCCTCCCTGCGCCTGTAAGCAGGAGAGCAGTTTAGATAATTCATGGTGATACATGTGTTCGCGACCCTCCCAATAAACTCATTTCCTTGTTAAAAAAAAAAAAGAAAAAGAAAACAAAAGTTCTAGCGTATGATGGACGTGTAAGAACCTAATGCGGTGACGGCTGTGTAAAGGTTGTGGACTGGGGGCCGCTGGAGGGACCTTGGGAACATGGCCGGACATTGTCGCGGAGGCCGCGGCGCGCGCGGAGGGAGCTCTTTCTCTGGCATTGTGCGGGGAGCAGGTGCTGTCTGCATTACCATACAGCTGAGCGCACAAAGAGCCACTGATTCAGCCGCGCACAATAACAGACTGCCTTAATGACAGCCACGCGAGCGACACACACCAAACTCACTTTACCAGGCGGAGGGAGGCCGAGGGGGATACCCAGGAGAGAGGGGCCGAGACCCGGGGAAGGTGCTGGCGGCCGAGAGCACCGGGAGGGTGGGTGTGCTCGGGCTGGGGCTAGTTTAAGGCTTTGGGCGCTCTCGCCTCGGAGGACTCGCGGGAGGGAACCGCTCCGCCAGCCTGGCCTCCTAGGACGCGCAGACACCAGGACCCCGGGGCGCGGGGTCTCCGGGCGCCCGGGCCCGCCGAGCCTGCTCTCCCGAGGCAAAGCGGGCGTCCTCGGTCCCGAGGTGTCGCGAGTCCCGCCGCCCCGAACTTCCCGAAGCCGCCCCCGCCTCGCCACCGGGCTGCGCCCGCCCCTTCCCCCGCGACCCCGCCCCGAGGCTCCTCCTCGGAAGCGCCGGCCCCCAGGAGGGCGTCCCGCGACCACGCGGCTGCAGCCTCGCCCCGCGCCGCAGCCGGGTGCCGGCCGAGCGCGGAGCTGTCCCGGGCCGCGCCGAGGCCGTGCGGGCTGCAGCCCGAGGGTGCTCTGGGAGCAGGGGGATTCTTGCCGCGAACATTTTGCAGGAATGTAAATGAGCGCGTTTTGTGCTGCGGGCGAGGCGGGCGGAGGGGCCGGGGCGGGGTGGGGGCGGGGAGGAGGTTGCACATTTTACAGCTCACTGACCATTTGGCGATCCATTGAGAGGAGGGTTTGGAAAAGTGGCTCCTTTGTGACAGCTCTCGCCAGATTGGGGGGCTGCTCGTTTGCATCTCATTAGCCATGCGGGCGGCCGGCGGGATATAAGGGCGGCGGCGCCGGCGGAGCCAGACCTCGGCGCACCCGGAGCCGGCCGCGCGCGGATGGCCCCGGCTGGCCCCGCGGGCAGCACGCGAGTGTCGGCGGCGGCGCGGGAGCTCCAGGGCCAGGCCGCCCCGGGAGCCGCCGAGTGACAGCGCCCAGGCGCGCCCCCCGCCCGCCCGCCCGCCGGGTCGGGGTCTCCACGCCATCACACCGCCCGGAGGAGGCCCGCAGCCTCGTGGGAACCGCCGAGCCGCGGACGCTCCCCCATCTCCATCTCTGCCTCTCGAAGAGGCTTCAGACAAAACCTGGAAGCCAGCGACCCTCACCTAAGTGGACTGGAAGAAAGGAGAGAGCCGAAAGTTGCCGCCGCAGCCGCGGTGCCCGGCGAGCCCTTCCTCTCGGCGGCCATCGAGGGCCACGCCGGGCCGCAGCCGCGGGAGCCGAGCCCGCCGGCGCCGGCCTCGAGGCCAGGGGCGGCCAGGAGGGCGCGGGACCATGGGCGGCCGGGGCGCGCTGGCCCTCGCCGTCGTCTCCGCCCTGCTGTGCCAGGTAGGCAGCCGGGCGCGCCGCGGCGCGTGGAGGGCGGGCAGCGGGCAGCCGGACAGTGAGCCCGGGGCAGCCGGGCCGCGGGCGCGATCCAGGGCCGCGACGCGCCCTCACGCCCTTCCCCGCGCAGGTCTGGAGCTCGGGCGTGTTCGAGCTGAAGCTGCAGGAGTTCGTCAACAAGAAGGGGCTGCTGGGGAACCGCAGCTGCTGCCGCGGGGGCGCGGGCCCGCCGTGCGCCTGCAGGACCTTCTTCCGCGTGTGTCTCAAGCACTACCAGGCCAGCGTGTCCCCCGAGCCGCCCTGCACCTACGGCAGCGCCGTCACGCCGGTGCTGGGCGTCGACTCCTTCAGCCTGCCGGACGGTGAGGACCCAGGCGCCGACGCTGCCTTCAGCAACCCCATCCGCTTCCCCTTCGGCTTCACCTGGCCGGTGAGTGCCGCACCTGTGCTCCGGGCTGGCTGAAGGGAGGGGCGGGAGGCCCGGACCTGGAGCCAGCTGAGGTGTTGGAGCTGGGCAACATGCAGATGGCCTCACCTGGGCCTGGACGCCTGGCCTGAAACGGTAGCACAGGAGGGTGACACCAGGGGTGTGAGCAGGCAGGCCCAGCACACAGCCTGGCCAGCCTATCTCCAGTCCAAGGAGCACCTTGACTGGGAAAGTCCTGGGCCCCTGCTCCTACATGTCTGACTGTGTCCTGAAGGGCTCAGCAACAGTCCCCACCCCTTTCTCAGGAAGACTAATGACAGCTGCCCCCAGCCTCGCCCATCACCCCAACCGCCTGCTTGCACGCTCTTTTTAAAAATATAATATCCTGTACTAACATGTTGAAAAAAAAAACACGGCAGGAAAAGACTCAAAAGTTCTTCCATTTCCTTAAGGAAAGTGGGAGCGAGTAGGGATTCCAGACCCTCCCCAGGCACCCTGCACAGATCTGGGCCATTGGGCATCTGCTCCTGACCTGGTTGTCTGGAATGAATTTTAAAGCATTTCTGGTTTATTTTATGTCTCCTCCTGTCTGCCAGGGTACCTTCTCTCTGATCATTGAAGCTCTCCACACAGACTCTCCAGATGACCTCGCCACAGGTAACAAACAGACCTGAGAGCTGCGCAGGGCAGACGGCTTCCCCTGCTCAGTGCTAATCCATGCCCAGCGCAGGCGAGAGGGTCCTCAGCCTGGAGCTGTGTGTCCCTGCCACTCCCCTCAGCACAAGGCTCCCGGGTTCTCAGGACTGACTGGCGCATCTTCTCCCCAGAAAACCCAGAAAGACTCATCAGCCGCCTGGCCACGCAGCGGCACCTGACAGTGGGCGAGGAGTGGTCCCAGGACCTGCACAGCAGCGGTCGCACAGACCTCAAGTACTCCTACCGCTTCGTGTGTGACGAGCACTACTACGGGGAGGGCTGCTCCGTGTTCTGCCGCCCCCGCGATGACACCTTCGGCCACTTCACCTGCGGGGACAGAGGGGAGAAGCTGTGCAACCCTGGCTGGAAGGGCCAGTACTGTGCAGAGCGTGAGTCCTCTGGGGGGCCACTCATGGGGATCCAGAGGAGACTGTAGGGATGTTCTGGTGGGGATACTGAGGCCTGGGGAGCAGCAGTGCCTTGCTAAGGTCATCCAGCCACTGGCAGGGTCAGGGTCAGCTCTGCCCTTTTAACACATGACAGTGTTTACCCACCATGGGAAGCTGCCTTTCTTCCCAGGAGGAGCAGGAGACAGGGCCAGGGGTCAGGAAGTGAGGCAGTCCCGCCCCCCACCCCCTACCCCTGGCGTGTGCCTGGAGTGGGAGTAGAGGAAGGAAGGCACAGAGAGGGAGTGTGTATGGCGCCTGCTTTCCACCAAAGTCCTCCTTGTGGTAGTTTCTTGCTGAGAAGCTGTCCTGCTGGTCCCTGCAGTTGGGGTGCTTGACCTGCCACAGAGCAGGCCATTTCCAGGATCCCTGCGAGTCGCACTGTTGGTACTATCTAAGGAGTCTTTACTCCTGTGGCCTGCAGACAACAGGAGGGTGTGCTGAGTGGCCCGCCAGGCTTCATGGGGCTGGGGTGCCTGTACCCAGTATGCTTGAGTGCTGCAGTACCCTGTATACAAGGAGACAAGTACCCTGTATACAAGGAGACAAGTAGGTACTGGTGGCTGTAAATGTCCTGGCAGGTGGAGGTGGGAGCCACAGTGAGTGCACCCAGGCTCTGGTTCTGGTTCTGTGGACCTCAGTGGCTTGTCTCCAGCTCTAAGGCCTTACCTGAAGGCTGGCCACCTGGGTTGTTCCCCACAGTCAGGGCTGGTGATCTGCCTGGAACCGCACCCCTGGCTTTCATTCTCCTGCCCTGGACAAGGTAAACTTTGGACTCTGTGAGGCCAAACTTGTGTGGAGTGCAGTTTCTCCCAGCTTTTATTTGTGCCTGGAGGGGGTCCTCACATTCAGTGGGGACCCAGTTGCATTGCTGCCCAGCCCCTGCCTCCCAAGGCTTCATGGAACACTTTCAGTTCTGTTTCCTTGGGAGTTGGGGAGTTGCTCCTTAGTGAGTTCCATAACTGAGAAGCCAGCCAGCTCACAGCCTCAGCATGCCCCCACTTGGGTGCCTCTGTCCTGCTGGGCCACCTCCCCGGGATTGTCCTCCTTCCTCAGTGGTTCTGGTGCAGCCAGGAACCTAAACTTTTTTCTTATTCAAACAATTCAAACACTGAAATCTCCCCACTCCTGCTAGCATGTGCCATAGATTAGATCTCTGGGGCTAGGTCCTGGGGAGGTGTGTGTGTGTGTGTGTGGGGTGTGTGTGTGTGTGTGTGTGTGTGTGTGTGTGTGTGTGTCTGTGTGTGTGTACACGCGTGCGTGTGCACATGGCAGGGCGGGGGCGGGGCGGGGGCAGCATTGTTGCGCTGGGGCAGCTGCGGGAGGAAGGGACAATGGAGCAGCTGTCCTGCCCTGGCACCCTGCGCACCAGCTGTCCACTCTTATCTGCACACACACTTTCTGGGATATTAAGAGGTGGAGCTTTGTGCATAGAATTGTGAAGTGGGGGAGGAGGAGGGGAAGACTTCTGACCCTCTCTTAGAAGAAAAGAGGATGGGGTGGGGGTGGGGTTCCCGAGCCCTTTTGTCCTTTAGCCACTGTGTTAAGAAGAGTCCCAGGGCTAAGTCCAGAGCCGCCAGCCAGGGTGGGCCAGTGCGCGATGAGACCTGGGCTGGGACCCCATGGGCCCTGGAGTTCTGCACCCACCTGTGGTGCTGGGGAGGCCTGAGGTGGGGGCTCAGCCTGTGTTTCTGTCTGCCTGCAGCAATCTGCCTGCCAGGGTGTGACGAGCAACACGGGTTTTGTGACAAGCCGGGGGAATGCAAGTAAGTTTGCAAAAAAAAAGTCTTTTCCATTTTTTCCTTCACCATTTCTTGTTACTCTTTTGTACCTGGAGTATTTATAAAGTACCCCAGATGATTATTTGAAAAACTGGTCAGATGAGTTGAGTGGGGGGGGGCTGTTATTTGGAGTTCTTGGTTTTGGGATGTGTAAGGGCATGGATTTGTCATTCACCAAGCTTCTTATGAAATAGTTATGAAAATTATAGGCAGTAGCTTAGGAACTGTTGGTTCAAAAAATGAGAGCTTATATCCTTGGTCTATGAATGTAACCACATGTTAGAATCACCTTGAGAGCTTTAAAACACCAGCACTGGTCATCCCTGTGCCTGTTAGGACATCTGGGGTGGTACAGCTCAGGATACACTAAGCTTCCCAGTGGCCCAGTGGCCCAGTCTACCTGGTTTGAGACCCAGGGCTTACTGGTGCTGCCGGAGGTGGCTCCTGTGTGAGAATGTTGTACATCCAGGGGCCTCTGGCACCTACCTGACCATACTTTGCTTCTTCCCAAGGTGTAGAGTGGGCTGGCAGGGACGGTACTGTGACGAGTGCATCCGATACCCGGGCTGTCTCCACGGCACCTGCCAGCAGCCCTGGCAGTGCAATTGCCAGGAAGGCTGGGGGGGCCTTTTCTGCAACCAGGGTAAGCCCCCTCCCCCAGACTGCCTGGATCTCTTCAGAACAACCCTAGATTGCCCTGGCTCTTTGGTCACTGGAAAAATAGTCTTCCTGCATTTGACATTGGGTTCCCTCTCCCCTCTTCCTGTCTCCATCCCTGCAGACCTGAACTACTGCACACACCATAGGCCCTGCAAGAACGGGGCCACCTGCACCAACACAGGCCAGGGGAGCTACACCTGCTCCTGTCGCCCCGGGTATATGGGCGCTGACTGCGAGCTGGAGATTGACGAGTGCGACCCCAACCCCTGTGAGAGTGGAGGCAGCTGCACGGTGAGTCGGGTGCACTGTGCTGTCTGAGCTGAAGCCGGGAGCCCTGGTTTGAAACAGCATATGAGTTTCTTGGAGCATCTTTGGAAAGCCCCTTCTGACCTCCTTCCTCGTGCAGGACCTTGAGAACAGCTACTCCTGTACCTGCCCGCCCGGCTTCTATGGGAGAATCTGTGAGCTGAGCGCCATGACCTGTGCAGATGGCCCCTGCTTCAATGGGGGGCGGTGCTCAGACAACCCCGGTGGAGGCTACACCTGCCGTTGCCCAATGGGCTACTCTGGCTTCAACTGTGAGAAGAAGATGGATTACTGCAGCTCCTCGCCCTGCGCTAATGGTGAGGGCAGCCACAGCAGCTCAGACCGTCCAGTGCAGCACCAAGAGCCCAAGAAGCTAGCAGGAGTGTTTCATTTCAGATGAGCGCATCACTCCGCGAGCTACGTTGAGTTTATGGAGCACAGAAGTTATCCAGGGTCAGGGGTTCCCTGTAGAGACATCACCCTTGAGTCTGGAGATCTCAAGAGGGAGAAGGCAGGCAGGAGCCTCGTTCTTCGTGTGTTTTTTAGGGACAACTTGGGCCCCGCAGCTCACTTGGGGCTGGTGCTCCTCAGGTGCCCATGCCAGCCACAGTTCACGCGGGCCCTGCTCGGATGAGAGTACGGCCATGTTGCTTTTGGAGAAGCGCCACCTGTTTTCACCCAGTGTAGCAGTCGGTCCTCGTGTGAGCGGCATGTTCTGTGGGCCTTGAGCTTCATGTTAGCGTGTGAGGGTGTGGGGGTGCTCAGCTCACTCGTGGAGTAGAGCAGGCTCCACAGTCCCCTCTGTTTTAGTTCTGGGCAAGAATGGCACCCTCTTTGAGCCTTGGCTCCTCATCCATAACCTGAGTCTAGTGGCATTTGTCCCTCGTGTGTTGTGAAGGTTAATGCAGTGCCGAGGCCAAGCATTCTGTGTGGTGCCTGTGACACATATTGGTCAAGGGCCATTAACTCTTATTTCTAGTGTTTGGGGCTCTACCTGAATTCCTCCCCGCGGTCTCCTATCTGAGATTTCAGACTACATCACCCTAAACTAGGGCTCATATGGGCTGCAGGTTGTCTTTGTCAGTGACAGACCCACAGGGGTTGCTGCAGGATGCTGGTGGACACATGTGTGACACCCCCATCCCTGTGTCCCAGGTGCCAGGTGTGTGGACCTCGGCGATGCTTACCTGTGTCGTTGCCAGGCCGGCTTCTCCGGAAGGCACTGTGAGGACAATGTGGACGACTGCGCCTCCTCCCCATGTGCGAACGGGGGCACCTGCCGGGATGGGTTGGACAGCTATTCGTGCTCCTGTCCCCCTGGCTACACAGGCAGGAACTGCAGTGCCCCCATCAGCAGGTGTGAGCAGGCGCCTTGCCACAATGGAGCCACCTGCCATGAACGGGGCCAGCGCTACACGTGCCAGTGTGCCCATGGCTACGGGGGCCCCAACTGCCAGTTCCTGCTCCCTGAGCCACCGCCGGGCCCTGTGGTGGTGAACTTGACGGAGGATGATGTGGAGGGCCAAGGCGGGCCGTTCCCCTGGGTGGCTGTGTGCGCGGGAGCAGCCCTTGTCCTCATGTTGCTGCTGGGCTGTGCCGCCGTGGTGGTCTGTGTTCGGCTGAGGCTTCAGAAGCAGGGGCCCTCTGCGGACCCCGGCCGGGGGGAGACCGAGACCATGAACAATCTAGCTAGCTGCCAACGCGAGAAAGACATCTCTGTCAGCATCATCGGGGCCACACAGATCAAGAACACCAACAAGAAGGCCGACTTGCACGGGGACCACAGTGCTGACAAGAACGGCTTCAAGGCCCGGTACCCTGCGGTGGATTATAACCTGGTGCAGGACCTCAGGAGCGAGGAGGCTGCGGTCAGGGACATGCATGGCCAGCATGATGCCAAGTGCCAGCCTCAGGGCTCCTCCGGGGAGAAGAGCGCCCCGGCTACACTCAGGGGGTACGTGCTACGGGCCAGGCAAGGGTGTGGACGGCCTCCTCTGAACCGCGGCTCCCTGACCTAATGCATTCTTGCGTGTTTATTGTAGCTCTCTTTGGTTTCCTTTCAGTGGAGAAGCACCTGAGAGAAAAAGGCCAGAGTCCGCCTGCTCCATGGCCAGGGACACCAAATACCAGTCGGTGTACGTCATCTCAGACGAGAAGGACGAGTGTGTCATAGCAACTGAGGTCGGTGCACAGCGTCTGGGCGGGGGCTCCGGAGGTCTGGTCTCTGGCCCCTGCTAACTTCCCTCTCCTTCTGGCCCCTCCAGGTGTAAGGTGGAAGTGATATGGCAAAATTCCCATTTCTCTTAAATAAAATTCCAAGGATATATGCCCCCACGAATGCTGCTGAAGGGAGAGGAGCCGGAACTGCTGCTGGAGACAGGCCCACGGGCTGTCTCCCCGCGATAGCAGAGGCGGCCACGCTGCCCAGGCCCGCCGCTCCTGCACTGCCTGCCCGGGCGTTCCGTTGCACTATGGAGATTGCTTCTACAGAGTATATGTTTAAGTGAGTGGACTCGCTACTAGGTGAGAAGCATGCACTGCCCGACGGACGCATAGATCTTGAGTTCTGACGAACCAGTCTGTTCTTGAACTAGAAACACAAACTGCCTTTATTGTTCTTTTTGATACTGAAATGTGTTTTTTCTAGATGGAAAAAAATGTGTGTTATTTTTTGGATTTGTAAAAATATTTTTCACCATATCTGTAAAGCTTGAGTATTTTGTGATGTTCGTTTTTATAATTTAAATCTTGGTAAATATGTACAAAGGCACTTGGGGTCTGCGTGACTATATTTTTTGTATATAAATGTATTTATGGAATATTGTGCAAATGTTATTTGAGTTTTTTACTGTTTTGTTAATGAAGAAATTCCTTTTTAAAATATTTTTCCAAAATAAATATTATGAACGACAACTCACAGGTGTGGCTCCTCTCCTTGCCCACCCAGATGCCCCTTTCTCCCTCGCTCTGGCAGACCCCAACGACAGAGGTCTGCACGAGGCCTTTGCCCTGCTGCATGGACCGATCCCTTGAAGGCACTTCCTCGGCCTCCTTCCAGAGCGCCCCTTGCCACTGCGGTGCCTCCACAGGAGCAGGCTATCACATGGCGCTGGCCCAAGTGCTACCTTTGATTCCTGGTAAGGAATTCTGGAGAGCCAGCTTCTTCCTCTGAACTGTGTTTCTAAGTTCTGGAGTAAAGCCTGACATGGGTCCCACCACTGTGAGGCACTTTCAGGTTACCAAGGCAAGCATTTCTCATCTTAGAATAATAATTATTCATTTGTGAGTTTATTTCTAGTTAAATCTGAAAGTTGCTTTCTAATTCAAGCACAGTTGTGGGCAGACAGCGAGGACTGCTGTGGCTATTGAGTGTCTCCTATATCCAGCCCTGCAACCATGGTCCCAGGCTGCTCTGTCAGCCCCGGGGTCTTGCCTATGGTGGTGTAACTGACCTCCGGCTCTGAGGGAGTCCCTGGCTTGGTTTGTAGGTGTCAGCTCAACACTCAGGTCTGTGTCTGGCTCAGCCCTAGTCTAATCATTGATCGTCACTTGTCAGAAACTTGGCTTCTTATCGATTGCCAACAAGACAGAAGGCACTGACAGATCTCACCATTGGTGCCGTATAGTGGCTGCTGGGGCTTGGAGCTGACTCAGCTCTCAGAGGAGTCCACGCTGGCATCTGAGGGTCAGGGAGCCCGCGGCACCTCCCTACCCGTTGACTGAGGGAAGGAGGTGAGCAGGTCCACATACCATTCTCTGTGTTGAGCAACCATGTTAGGGCCCAGCAAAGCTGATGCTGGCAAAATCCGGCACCAGAGGGGCCGAGCACTCACAGGCGTCCAAACACCTGCAGTGCTTCTGTCTCTGACACCACCCAGTCCTGTCCTGACCCCAAGACCAGATTGACTGTTGTTTAGGAGCGATGCCCGATGGACCGCTGCCGGAGCCAGCCGGCAAAAGTACAGGTTCCGAAAAGAGGCGTGAGGATGAAGAATTCAACTCTTAAGGATTTGATTCCAAGAATTTTTTAATTCTAACATGGTGGAGGGGGGGCTAGCCTACTATCTCTACTGGCTGACCTCTGCTCCTGGGTCAGTATTCTCTATTGCGCGGATGACTGCTCCTGGGTCAATCTTTTCTACTGGCCGATGACTGCTCCTGGGTCAATATTCTCTATTGGGCCAACCATGGGTTGGTTTCTCTAGAGGTATTTATACAGTTTCAGGTCAATCAATATCCTCATGCTATCACCACCAGAATACAATAAAGACCAATCCAAATCACATACATTACAGGTAGGTTAATCAGTACCCTCGTGCCATCACCACCTGATCTTCTCCCAGACCTTTTACTTTGAACCTTCCATGCCCCCAAACCTTGTTGACTCTGGGCAAAGGACAGTCAGCTGAATCAGAAATATTCTTTTAGGGGAAAACCTTAATGGCTTCCCACAGATCTCTAGCAATGTGATATCATCCCCCAGAGACTGGTGGCAGGGCCTGGCAATGCCCCAGCTCCTCTCCAACTGACCTGCGTGCTGCAGGGTGTTTTAGCATGGTGGAGAGAGGCTGCAGTGGTGACCTCATCCATCAGTCTGCCCAGGAAAGACCATTTCACCTCAGTTTTTGAGAAGCCACTTAGGGCTGCACTGACTTCTGCAGGTAATGGGGTTGGAGAGCGGCCACAGGCTCCTGTGTCAGGAATGTGTAGCATGCTGGGGTCTTCCTGAACCCCCTTGCATGAAAGGACTCACAAAAACCTTACATTCGTCTTCCTCATCTTCTTGTGAAGTCAGGGAATAATTTGTGTTTTACCTGGGGCAAGCAGGTCACCTGCCTGAGGGGAAAGTTGGTGACCTGGAGCTCCCAGCTATGGGAATCCTTTACCATCTCAGATTTCAGGTTTCTATCACTTTTAGTGGAAATGCAGGTACACTGGTAAAAAAGAAGCCACATCAGACAGGGGCGTGTATAGGCCAGTGGTGGCCCTATGTCCAAACCTCCCTGCCTCAGTTAGCCTCATAGGCTCGCCAAGGTCTGCAGTGTACCCTCCCAGTGCTGTAGGAAACAAGTAAGGAAGGAACATAAATGGACTAAAACTTGGAGGTCAAATAGCACGTCTTCTCAACACGAGCCATGCTCAGCTGGGCCTCAGTGCTTCTCAGTCTGAGAAGTGTTGGAGTGTGGCTGACTATGTGTCAGGAGACCAGTGCCAACCTGGAGCCAGTGCCGGGGCAGGGGGCCACAGAACCCTGCCTCCTGAGAGCAGCATCCAGGGACTTCAGTGGATGATGCATGAGGAGGTGAGGGACATGTGCTCTCCCTCGACTTCCTTCACTTTCCATTGGATGTAATTTTGTACTTCCAGAAATGTTGCAAGAATAGTGCAAAGAATATGACCACTAAAATACTGTCCAGGGATTGCACTTCTGGGAAGATGGCGATGGAGAAAAGCGGGGCTTACGAGCCCTGCTAACAACCAATCTCTATTACTGCAAAATCAGTACCTTTCATAGTCAGAAACACCATCAGCAGAGAAACAAAAAAATGTAATTACAAGGGACAGAGAAAAAGAGGGCTGGAAAAACGAGACACCAGAAAGAAACCAGATCACAGTGCTGCGGCCGGAGCCGCGGCACGGAGCGGTGGGTGCCATCTTTCCTTGCAGCACAAGGCCCCAGAGAGGAGGGGGACTCAGAATGGAGCTCAGAGCCACAAGGAGATATGCCGGCCTCATGGCTGAGGACGCGGCAGCAGTGCCTTACTGCCGGTGGCAGCGGTGAGTTCACCGGACGGCTCCAGACCAATGCACTCAACAGCCCACCAGGCTCCAGAGAGGAGCAGCAGACAGCGAGCTGGGGTGAACCGCTGTGGAACAGCCGGGCGGGATTTGGCAGATTATTCGGTGCAGGGAGCATCTAAAGCTCCCAGTAGCTGGGCTCAGCACACCATGCAGGGACTCAGAGTGGAGCGCAAAACCAGAGAAGAAATATGCCTCACGACCGAGGGTGTGGCAGCGACTCCATATTGCCACCACCACCAGCAGCAGCAAATTCACCGAGTCCACTACAGCTCCATCGGCGCACTCAACAACATTGAGTCAAATTGCAGCCACTAGAGAAAAAATCCCAGTACTGCAATCCCAGGGACTTAACCCAGTGGGGGAGTGGCGGTGGCAGAGATATCACACCATAGGAGAACACCCAACCTGGCATCCCCCCATAGTCTAAAGCAGCCTCTATCGACTCCCTGGGTCTGAGACTCTGCGATACAACCTAGTAAAGGAGTAGTGGGGACCAAGATACCACAGACTCGAGATCCAGAGCAACTTAAGTGAAGTCTTAGTGACCCAAGGGAAGAACCCAGAGAAGACACAAACTTCCGAAATCATGGGAAAGAGGAATAACAATGGAGCAATGAATGCCCACAACCCCACAACATCAGAACCCGATAAAACAGAAATTCAGAGATTTCTAGAAGATCAAATCAGGAAAATAACTGTAGAAGTAATAGAGGTGTTTCGAA
Source organism: Muscardinus avellanarius (assembly GCF_963383645.1). Taxonomy (NCBI): domain Eukaryota; kingdom Metazoa; phylum Chordata; class Mammalia; order Rodentia; family Gliridae; genus Muscardinus; species Muscardinus avellanarius. The sequence goes on along the minus strand of NC_137794.1, from coordinate 118,402,185 downwards.
AAGAATTCAGAGAGAGCCAAAAAGAGATAAAGGATGCAATTAGTGAAGTGAAGTCCTCAATTCAAAGTACAAACAACCAATTAGACCACATGGAGAATAGAATCTTGCTCTTAGAAGATGATCACTCCAAAAGTGAACGCATAGTTTCTAATCTAGAAAAAAAAAAATCCGACAGCAGGAATCTGACATTGAAGAAATATGGGCCCATTTTAAGAGAGCTAACCTAAGAATAATTGGAATAGAGGAGGGAAAAGAAGGTGAAACCAAAGGGATCAACAATCTCTTCAAGGAAGTAAGAGCAGAAAATTTTCCAAACATAGAGCAAGTGGTTGATACACAGGTGTAGGAAACTTATAGAACCCCCTTTAGACAGGATTGGAGAAGAGGATCCCCACACCACGTAACTGTCAAAATGACCAATGTGGAAGCCAAGCAGAGAATCTTAAAGGCAACAAAAACAAAGGGCAGAGTGACATTCAGAGGCAAACCAATTAGAATCACTCCAGACTTCCCAAACCAAGTCATGAGAGCCAGAAGGGCTTGGAGTAACATATTCCAAACTCTGAAAGAAAACAGTTTCCAGCCAAAAATTTCCTACCCAGCAAAAATTTCTATCAAATTAGATGAGGAAATAAGAAGCTTCCATGACAAACACAAACTGAAGGAATTTATGTCTTCAAAACCATAGCTAGAGAAAATACTCAAAGAGATTAACTACAAAGAAGAAATAGGTAACACACACCCCAGAACCAGAGAAACAGGTTTTTCCATCCAACAGACAACTAAGATGGGTTATCTGTGGAGATTCATTATTTATGTTAGTCTTTTACCTATCTCTAAATTGTATTGTTTGCTTTTATAGTTGTTAATTTTTAGGATTTCTAGTTGGAATATTAATATACCTTCAGATATAGCATTTGGAAATATTTTATCCCATTCTATCAGTAACTTTTACATTGTCTTTGGATATACAATATTTTTTTTATTTTTTAGGGAGTTTGTATACTCTTCTGTTGCCTGTGCCATTGAAATCATATCCAAGAAAGCACTGCCAATTTCAATGTTGTGAGGTTTTATGACCCAGATTTTCTTCTAAAAGTTTATAGTCTTAAGATTTATATTTAGGTCTTTTATCTATTTTGAGTTAATATTTATATATGGTGTTAGGTAAGGGTTCAATTTTATTCTTTTTCATGTAATTATTATTTTTCAACAATATTTAGTTAAAAGATTATTATTTCCCCCACCAAATGTTCGTGGAAACCTTGTCAAAAATAACTTGACAATATATGGAAGAATTTAGCTCTAGGCTTTTATTTAACTCCAATGTTTTATATATCTGCCTTTATAACAGTACTACACTGTTTCAATTATTGTAGCTTTATATGGTTTGAAATCAGAAAATATATATCTTCTAGCTTTGTTCTTTTTCGAGATCGTTTTGGGTATCTAGAGTCCATATTCCATATTAGGATAGATTTTTTCTGAAAAATAAATATATAAATGTATGATAGTTTCACCTAAAAAAAAAAAAAGAAAAAAATATTCTCTGGTAAGAAAGAAAGCAAAAAGAAATATTGAAATGTTATCCTTAAGTTATCAAAAGCTTGGTATCAGATAAATGAAACTGTTATATGAGATTATCATTGTTAATTTTGGATAAATTGCTATAATGCTAGGTGTCAACCACTAAGCCAAGCATGGGAAGGAGGGATGGGAAGGGAGCGGGGTAGAGATTGGGTAGGGGCTAATTGGGCGATGTGTGCATGTATGTCTACAAAAGGTTTTTTTTTTTTATCCCATTATGATGTATGAATAGAGCGCACCAATAAAAAAATTTAAAAATAAAATAAAATAAAATATTGTTCAGGGCAATTTCCTAACTTCTGCAACCTCTAGCTTATCAGGTGGCTCTCCACAAGAGAATGAGTGTTCTGTCTTGCTGGCTCACTCGTCGGTGTGGACTCTCGGTAGCCTCTGTTCAGGAGTGCTGTCTTGTGGGGAGCAGGTCATGCCGAGCTACCTCTGGAGGTGGCCGTTCCGCTCCCCATCCTCGGAGTGCTGTCCAGCCAGACTCATCCCCTGTGAGACCTGACTTCTGGTTAAAGACAGCAGCAAATGTGTGTGTGTGTGTGTGTGTGTGTGTGTGTGTGTGTGTGTGTGTGTGAGAGAGAGAGAGAGAGAGAGAGAGAGAGAGAGAGAGAGAGAGTTGGGAGTATACTTAGGGTGCTCTACCACTGAGCTTCATCTCTAGCCCTTTTTGATTTTATTTTGAGACAGGGTCTTGCTAACTTGCCAAGGCTGGCCTTGAACTTGCTATCCTCCTACCTCAGCCTCCTGAGTAGTGGACTGTAGATGTGGGCTACCAATGGCTGGCTCAGCAACTACATTTTTGTTGTTGTTGTTTTGTGGTACTGAGGATTGAACCTACGGGTAGTCTACCTCCGAGCCATACCCCCAGTTCTATTTTATTTTTTGTTTTGAAACAGTCTCTCTAAGTTGCTGAGGCTGGCTGTGAACCTGAGATCCTTGTCTCAGCCTCCCAAGTATCCAGATTATGAGTGTGAGCCAGCACACACTAGCAGTTGCATTTGTAATTGTGTTCTTGTGAGGCTAAAGCCCTGACAAGGTGTGAGGGAGGTGGGCTATGCCAGCCCCTCAGCGGGGCTCTGTGTCTCCTGAGGGGCTGCTTGCGTTGCTCACACTGGACACAGACAGTGGGTGCGGTCCACACAGGCAGTGGCCCAGGACTGAGGAGGCAGTTCTGTCTCAGAGTCGAGCTTGTGTCTGATCATTGCGTGATACGTGATCTCACCACCAGTTACAGGAGGGGAGGGTCTGAGGACATTCTCCAGGACCCCAGGATCAGCTGAATCTAGGGAAACTGCCAGGACAACAGAGAAAGCAATGGAGGAGAAGTTGAGATGCATCAACCATTACAATGTCCAGACCTGGTAGGAGGAACGCTGCCCGAGGGGCTGCCTGGGGGTCCTTGTCTCAGCACCACCACAGGGTACTTTTGAAAGCACCAATCAGAGCATGTGCTTCCAACTGCTATTAGCACAGAGTTCAAAACCCTTTAACTTGGTCTCTCAGGCCCTTGCATAATCTGGCTCCAGACTGTCTTTGCAGCCTCATTCCGTGTTATTCTCTGCCCGCTGACCCTTTAGCTCTTGGCTCCAGCCATACTGGCTGTGGGCAGCATGGTCTTCCGCTTGCTCCCTGGCTATGGGACTTTGCACATGACCCTCCGTTGACTTGGAATGCTGTGTTCTGCTGTCACTCTGTCAACTCTTCCAGGAAAATATCCTGCGACCAGGAAGTCTGCTCTGGACATTTGATCATGGTCGGTGCCACCAGGAGGTCCAAAGCCAAACACAAAGCCAAACATAGAGAATCTTTGAGCAGAGGACCAGAGCATTCTGACTTGACTTGATTCTAATAGCTGGTCACCTAGGCACAGCTCAGATGTTTGGGGAGGGTGAGTACTTGGTGAAGGATGAGTCAAGTCATGTGCAGTTATGAGATTTACTTCAAATACCCCTAAGACATGATGTGCTGGCATTTCAGCTGCTTCTCAGCCAATGGCTTTGTGGAAGGTGTGAGGGAGGCCCACGATCTTCCCAGACAGTGGTTGGATGCCTTGAACCTCGTGGGCAAAGGGCCATGCTGGATGCCAGGACTCTCCCCGGAGGTGCCCAGCACATTGCTTCAGCTCAGCATCTCCCACTCAAGTCCAAGACACTAAAAGTGCTTTGAAATTTCAGGCATGTGCCATTTGGAAGCAGTTCAGAGGCAGCTTTGAAGAGGATGTGTGTCAGTGCAGGCCACTAGCATCTTTTCTAGAACAACTTGGTTCACAGTATCTTCCTCTCAGAAAACCCATTTGTCCTACACCATTTTGCCCTGGGGTGGGGCTGGTGCCATTGTGTGTTTTCTGGCTAACAAGCATTGAAAAAGCAACACACTCTTCCTCATTTTTCTTGCTTCTAGAAAATATCTACTGCTCCACATGTGGCCTTTGCCAGGTCCATATTCTAGAGGTTTAAATGTGTGTGTGTGTGTGTGTGTGTGTGTGTGTGTAGTACTGAAGATGGAATCCAGGGGCATTCTGCTTCTGAGCTACACCCTCAGTCCTATTTTATTTTCTATTTTGAAATAGGGTCCCCCTAAGTGGTGGAGAGCCTCACAGAGTTACTGAGGCTAGTTGTGAACCTGTGATCCTCTTGTTTCAGTCTCCCAAGATTTAGATTTTATTTTATTTTTTGTGGTACTGGGGATGGAAGGGGCATTCTACCTCTGAGCTACACTCTCAGCCCTATTTCTTTTTTAGTATTTATTTTGAAACAAAGTCTCACAAGTTGTGGGGGGCCTCACTAAGCAGCTGAGTCGGTCTGTGAACAGTGATCTTCCGGTCTCAGCCTCTTGAATGCTGGGATTATAAATTTGCACCACCACACCCGCAAGATTTAGATTTTAATAGACATAGGAATGGGATGGAATAGCATAACCAGAGCCTCTGTGTGTGTGTGTGTGTGTGTGTGTGTGTGTGTGTATATATGTGTGTGTGTGTGTGTGTGTGTGTGTGTATTTGGTGGTACTGGGGTTCCTGGAAGCCCTTCTACTTCCAGGCTACACTCACAGACCTATTTTTTAAAAATATTTTTTATTTGGAAACATGGTCTCTTAAGCCAGCAAGGCTGGCTTCTAACCTGCGCGATCTTCCTGTCTCCACCTCCCAAGCGCAGGGATTACAAGCATGCACCACCACGCCCGGGAGAGCCTCTGTATTTTTTAAAGCATAGAGAAGCAACACAACTCAAGTCATTAATTACATTCTTGAGCCGGGCGTGGTGGCACAGGCTTGAAATCCCAGCATTCTAGAGGCTGAGACCGGAGGATCGCGGTTCGCAGACAGCCTTAGCTACTTAGTAAGGGCTTCTGCAACTTAGTGAGACCCTGTTTCAAAAAAATAAAGAATAAAAAATAGGGCAGGGGGTGTATCCACTCCAGATTTGCAAAAAAAAAAAAAAAAAAAAAAATTACATTCTTGAAGGAGAAACCGGACCACAGAGGGAGCCAGTATAGAGATACAGGTGGTCCTCCCTGTGAGAAAGGCAGGCTACGGGGCTGGCTGTGATGTCCAGTGGCTAGAAGATCTTTTTCAGGTGCTCACATGGGCAGCTGCTTAGTCCTGAGGGCCCAGCCTGGGCAGACTCTGAGCTCACAAGCTCCAGCTGTTTGCAGGATGCGGGTAGCACTGACCCATACACATGCATATGTGGTGTGCGGTGCATGTGTGCATGAATTTTGACATGTGTGTAGTAATTTTTTAGTTAACTTTGGTTTTAATATTTTGACCCAAGGACAGAGGTGTCACTTTGAGGCCTGGATACTTTACGAGATGGCAAGCCCAGGACTCTTACTTCACAAATGGATGCTGCATTATTAATGAGTAAAATCACTCTTTGGAGCCAGGATTCGCTTGTGGCTTTCCCTGCTGTGGCCTGCAAGCCGAGCCCTGTGGTTGGTGATAGGCTCCATGGTGTCTCCAAGCCTTCTCTTGCTGCATGTATCCTGTGTGGGGTGTGGAAGAAGGGAGGTGCTTCTGGACTCAAGCAGGTGCTGCCCACATGGCCTATTCATTTGTAGACAGCAGGCACCCTTCTTTAAGAATTAGAATTTAAGAATTAGAATAGAATTAATTTTGTGAATTTCAGTGGTTTTGCCGGAGATTAGGAAAAAACCTTGGCATACAAAGTCAAGTTCTATGCAATACTGAGAAGGGTGTACTTATATGGTAAACTGCTCTCGATTTAGGAGTTCCATTTAGGACCAACAGCACACAGCACGTTAGGGCCCATTCTGTCCTTCCAGGTCACACTGTTGGTTCAGGAAGGGCGGGGGAAGGGAGCATCTGTGCTGTGAGGACAGGCACTCGGTGCAGGATGCCTGTGTCTCGGGTGTTAGCAACATGCTGGACCTGCTGAGGCAGGGGCAGGAGGAAGAAGAAAGAGGTAGAAGAGCTCATTCAGGCCTCGCCCGCACACACGGGATCATGGAGGCAGTCATCGAGCTGTGCGGTGGGACCTGTGCTCAGCCAAGTGCGTGCTTGCTGTGAAGTGGCACACATTGGGCCGCAGGAGTGGGAGGCTGAGAGAGGAGGCTGCTGTAGGGAGTCAGTCGCAGGCGCTCCAGGCCTTGCTCCTCTGCCCAGGAGGACATGCTCATTTTAACAAACTGACAGAACCCAGCTGTGAAGGCAGGGGTGGCAGCCCCCTTTCTGCCCTTCCTGCCTCGAGGCTCCATCCCCAAGTGAAGGGCTGCTTCTGTGACCTGCTGCTTTAAAATCTGGCTGCTCCTTTCAACACTTAGGATGGAGACTCCCATCCACCAGCACTCACCCAACCTGCTCCTCTAGCCCAGGGAGAAGTTGAGATCAAAATAGGAATGGCAAGCCAGGTGTGGTGGTGCAGCTTGTCACCCAGCACGGGAGGCTGAGACAGGAGGACCTGGGCTCACAGACAGCCTCAGCTCCTTAGTGAGGCCCCTGCAACTCAGTGAGACCCTGTATCAAAATAAAGAATAACACATAGGGCTGGGGGTACAGCTCGGAGATAGAATGCCCCTGGGTTCCATCCCCAGTACCAGAAAAGAATAGGGATGGCAGCCTGGGGTATGTTGGTTCTCAAGGCCTCTGTGTGTCCTCTATCCTCCTGGGGAGGGTTTCTCCCTCCTTGCTGGAAGATCTAAGAGGTATGGTGACAGCGGAGGGCTCTGGGAGAGCCTGACAGAGTGATCGGTGGCGAGAGCTAGGTTTCCAGAGCTGGCAGTACAGACTCAGAAGTTGAGGCCTCACTTTGCAGGGGAGCACCTCCAGCACGCCAGGCTCTTCCACCCACCGGTGGTGACTGAGGCCTGTCTTTAGATGGGAGTTGTACATGTATGTGTTTGTATGTATGTGTGTGCATACATTTGTGTTTGCATGTGCATAGTTGGTGTGTCTCTGTGTGTGCCTGTGTGCTTGTATATGTGCATATGTTGACTTCATGTGTAGGTGGTATATTATGTGCATTTATGCATTTGAACATGCACGTGGCAAATGTGCATGTGTGAATGCACAAATGTATACACACATGTGTATGTGTGTCTGTGCATGCATGCATTTAAGCATGTGCCTGCACAAGTGCATGTGGGTCATGCACATGTACGTGGCATGTCTATGTGTTTGCACATGTGTATGTGTTTGTGCATGCATGTTTGAGCATGTGTGTGCAGAGTCTTATATGATATGTGCATGCATACCATGTGTAGGTGGTATGTGCATGTGTGTATTTGAGCAGGTGGATACACATATTTGTATGTACTCATGTATTTGTGGTATGTTATGTATTTGAGCATATTTCTACATATGTTTGTGATGTATGTCTTTCACTGTGTTTGAGTGTGTATATTTGCACACAGGCATGTGCTAAATGTCTGTGTATGCATGTGTCTGAGCATGTGTGCATGCATGAAGAGTGGTGAAAGACTGGAGGCAGGATCTGTACCGCTCCTTCTCCCAGCCTTTCTATCCTCTCACAGAACCTTCAAATTAGAGAACAGTTCTGTGTGTTTGGGGCTTTCTTTACATGGGGTGTAGTTTTGTCTTTATTTTAAAAAGCAAGGCAGGCATGGTGGCACACACTTGTAATCCTAGTACTTGAGAGGTTGAGACAGGAGTATCACAGGTTTGCTGCCAGCCTCAGCTACTTAGTGAAGCCCTCCACAACTTAGGGAGACCCTGTTTCAAAATAAAGAATAAGATGGTGACTGAGAAAAGCGGGGCTTAAGAACCCCGCTAACAACCAATCTCCATTACCACAAAATCAGCGCCTTTCATAGCCAGAAAACACCATCACCAGAGACACAAAAAAGCACCAGTCTCCAGAGAGGAAGGGGACTCAGAACGGAGCTCAGAGCCACAGAGCAGATATACTGGCCTCACGCCCGAGGATGCGGCAGCAGTGCATTACTGCCGGCGGCAGCGGTGAGTTCACCGGACGGCTACAGCGAGCCAAGGTGAGCCGCTGCGGAACAGCCGGGAGGGATTTTTCGGCGCAGGGAGCATCTAAAGCTCCCAGTGGCTTGGCTCAGCACACCCTGCAGGGACTCAGAGCGGAGCTCAAAACCAGAGAAGAAATACGCCAGCCTCACGGCCGAGGGCGTGGCAGCGGCTCCATATTGCCACCGGCAGCAGCAGCAGCAAATTCACCAAGTCCACGACAGCTCCATCTGCGTACTCAACAACAGTGAGTCAAATTGCGGGCCCTGGAGGAGAAATCCCAGTACTGTACTACCAGGGACTTGACCCAGTGGGGGAGTGGCGATGGCAGAGATATCACACCATAGGAGAACACCCAACCTGGCACCCCCCCATGGTCTAAAGCAGCCTCGATTGACTCCCTGGATCTGAGACTCTGTGATACAACCCCGTAAATGAGTAGTGGGGACCGAGATACCACAGACTCGAGATCCAGAGCACCTTAAGTGAAGTCATAGTGACCCAAGGGAAGAACCCAGAGAAGGCACAAACTTCTGAAATCATGGGAAAGAGGAATAACAATGGAGCAATGAATGCCCACAACCCCACAACATCAGAACCTGATAAAACAGAAATTCAGAGATTTCTAGAAGATCAAATCAGGAAAATAACTGTAGAAATAATAGAGGTGTTTCGAAAAGAATTCAGAGAGAGCCAAAAAGAGATAAAGGATGCAATTAGTGAAGTAAAGGCCTCAATTCAAAGTACAAACAACCGATTAGACCACATGGAGAATAGGATCTTGATCTTAGAAGAAGATTATTCAAAAAATGAACGCATAGTTTCTAATCTAGAAAAAATACCCGACAGCAGGAATCTGACATTGAAGAAATATGGGCCCATTTTAAGAGAGCTAACCTAAGAATAATTGGAATAGAGGAGGGAAAAGAAGGTGAAACCAAAGGGATAAGTAATATCTTCAAAGAAATAATAGCAGAAAATTTTCCAAACATAGAGCAAGAGGTCAATACACAGGTCCAGGAAACTTATAGAACTCCCTTTAGACAGGATCAGAGAAGAGGATCCCCACGTCACATAATTGTCAAAATGACCAATGTGGAAGCCAAGCAGAGAATCTTAAAGGCAACAAAAACAAAGGGCCAAGTGACATTCAGAGGCAAACCAATTAGAATCACTCCAGACTTCCCAAACCAAGTCATGAGAGCCAGAAGGGCTTGGAGTAACATATTCCAAACTCTGAAAGAAAACAACTTCCAGCCAAAAATTTCCTACCCAGCAAAACTTTCTATCAAATTAGATGGGGAAATAAGAAACTTCCATGACAAACAGAAACTGAAGGAATTATGTCTTCAAAACCAGCGCTAGAGAAAATACTCAAAGAGATTAACTACAAAGAAGAAATAGGTAACACACACCCCAGAACCAGAGAAACAGGATTTTCCATCCAACAGACAACTAAGATGGGTTATCTGTGGAGATTCATTATTTATGTTAGTCTTTTACCTGTCTCTAAATTGTATTGTTTGCTTTTATTGTTGTTATTTTTTAGGATTTCTAGTTGGAATATTAATATACCTTCAGATATAGCATTTGGAAATATTTTATCCCATTCTATCAGTAACTTTTACATTGTCTTTGGATATACAATATTTTTTTTATTTTTTAGGGAGTTTGTATACTCTTCTGTTGCCTGTGCCATTGAAATCATATCCAAGAAAGCACTGCCAATTTCAATGTTGTGAGGTTTTATGACCCAGATTTTCTTCTAAAAGTTTATAGTCTTAAGATTTATATTTAGGTCTTTTATCTATTTTGAGTTAATATTTATATATGGTGTTAGGTAAGGGTTCAATTTTATTCTTTTTCATGTAATTATTATTTTTCAACAATATTTAGTTAAAAGATTATTATTTCCCCCACCAAATGTTCGTGGAAACCTTGTCAAAAATAACTTGACAATATATGGAAGAATTTAGCTCTAGGCTTTTATTTAACTCCAATGTTTTATATATCTGCCTTTATAACAGTACTACACTGTTTCAATTATTGTAGCTTTATATGGTTTGAAATCAGAAAATACATATCTTCTAGCTTTGTTCTTTTTCGAGATCGTTTTGGGTATCTAGAGTCCATATTCCATATTAGGATAGATTTTTTCTGAAAAATAAATATATAAATGTATGATAGTTTCACCTAAAAAAAAAAAGAAAAAAATATTCTCTGGTAAGAAAGAAAGCAAAAAGAAATATTGAAATGTTATCTTTAAGTTATCAAAAGCTTGGTATCAGATAAATGAAACTGTTATATGAGATTATCATTGTTAATTTTGGATAAATTGCTATAATACTAGGTGTCAACCACTAAGCCAAGCATGGGAAGGAGGGATGGGGAGGGAATGAGGTGGGGATCGGGTGGGGGCTGACTGGGCGATGTGTGCATGTATGTCTACAAAAGTTTGTATCCCATTATGATGTATGACTAGAGTGCACCAATAAAAATTAAAAAAAAAAACAAAATAAAGAATAAAAAAGCAGGGGTGTAGCTTCAAGGTAGAATGCTCCTGGTTTCAAAACCCAGTATCACACACACACACACACACACACACACACACACACACACACACACACACACCTTGGTGTGGTGGCACACACTTGTAATCCCAGCATTTGGGAAGCTGAGACAGGAGGATTGCAGTTTGTGGCCAGCCTCAGCTACTTAGTGAGGCCCTTTGCAACTCAGTGAGACCCTGTTTCAAAATAAAGAATAAAAAATAGGGCTGGGGTGTAGCTCAGAGGAAAATGCCCCTGGGTTCCATCTCCAGTACCGCAAAAAAAAAAAAAAAAAAAAAAAACACCAAAAAACAAATAAACAAAACACTGAGGTGTGGTTTGCATACAGTAAGATACACACGTTAAGTGCACAGAGGGTCGAGTTTTGGGAAATGTGTATACTAGTGATACCTACTCCACAGTGAAGGCAGAACATTCCCATTGCACCCAGAGGTGCTCCTGAGATCTTTGGGTATGCCTGCACTCATGTGGCTATTGATCTGGTCTCTAACCAGCTGCAGAAATTCACCTGCATGGAACCTCTTCTCTTGTGTTTTTGAGCTGCAGCTGTGCTGCTGCAGGATCAGCACAGTTCTAATTTATTATTTAGAGATTCTGTACAAAGTGTCTGGTGGGCACCAGTGGACAGAGCAGATGAGGGGCCCTCTTTTTTCATCTCTGCTCTATGTGAGGGGTAGATGTTTTCCTCTGCACGGTCTCTCCTGCCTGCATTGCAAGACAACTCAGTTTCTGCTGGAGAATCCCTTGCCATATGCTAATGGCTTATGGCTCCTATTTCTCCAACCTTTCCTTCTTGAGCCCTGGAGCCTGTCAGTTTTGCCCTGGCTAGGTTGTTCTACTTCAAGGCTGCTGCTGCTCACTGGTGAAAGGCCCTAGGTCACTTGCTCACTAGGAAGGCCAGGATGCAGCTGAGCTTGGCTCCCTAAACAGCTTCTCAGAAGGCTCCAGAGGCAGCCACTGTATCCCTGTTTATTTATTACAATCTTGTTACCCGCCACCCGCCAACAGCAATTTGGGGTGACTCAGAACCAGGCAGGTAAAGGAGGCCTGGCTGCAGGACGTGAATTGGGTCAGAAGCCTCTTTGTATCCCCATAGGAGCAAGAAGGACCCTGTGAGCTTCCTCACCTGCTCCAGCCCCACTCCCACTTTCCAGAAACATAGTTTCTAGGCAAAAACATGAATGAATATATGTTGGCCCAAACCAGTAGCAGTTCTGAGCACTTCCTCACCTCCTGCTGCTACCCCTCCTGGCCTGCTTCACAGAGGATGGGGCATCCCACAGAGGACAGGGCAACCATGGAGGACAGGGCACCCCATGGACGATGGGGCATCCTACAGAAGCTGAGAGTGCCATGGTCGGGAGAAAAGGGGTTTCAGGGACCACAGCAGCCTCAGCACAACAGGGCCCTGGCAGGCGAGGCGATGGGCAAAGGGTCCCTCCATGGAGGAGCCACCGCAGTGCCAACTTCACAGGATCTGCGGCACCCTGCCTGGGGAGTCAACATGCTGTGTGTGGTTGGGACCTTCCTGGAGGACAGGACTGACTGGCAGCGCTGCATTCTCCTCTGGGGGCTGCCCAGTGCCCAGGGCTACCTCTGAACCGAGGAATGAGTGACACCATGACAGTGGGGTGTGTTCTGCACGGCCATACTTCCAGTGACTGTGTGGCACGTGCTCCTCTGGTGGGCAGACCCACGCCAGCTGTGAGCAGGGTGGCCGGTCTCCACGGCCTCCCCTGTCCCAGCACAGAACTCTTCCCAGAGGCTCTTAACAGCACTCACTGAGCAGGCTGCTGGTGGGAAGACAGACTAAGGGGACCCCTTCCCAGCCACCCAGCCATTTTCAAGACCTAACTGACCACAACTCAAGCTAATGATTGGGTGCAGGCACTGATGGCGTGGGATGACAAACTGACCCAAATAAAGACCATTACAAATTCATGTGGCTCACTGACATAGAATAATATCCAGAGTCGCCTGCCCAACCCAGACCTGTGACTGTGTCACCTCACGTGGTGGCGGGGGTCACAGATGAGACTGCACACTGAGGGCCTAGTGATGAAGTCTCCCTGGGTTATCTGCCGACCCAAGGTGGTCACCAGGGGCCTCATGGGGACAGGGAGGCATGAGGGCCAGAAAGGGGAGGGGAGGGGGCAGGAGCCAGAGCAGGCCCCAGAGTGGGGCAGGAGACAAGCCTCTGGGCCTCCATGGGGGCCAGCCTGCTGCCCCACCATGGGCACTCAGCTGGAGACTGCTGGACTCCTGGACTGCGGAAGGCTGAGAAGAGGGTGCCGTGGGAGCTGCGGCATGATGCTGCCACTACCGTACATGGGACTCACACAGTGGGCAGGGCAGGGCGCCGCACAGGTCTGGGGCTAGCCCTTGCCAGTCTCCCAGCAGCTGCTTATGTTGTAGCTTGGGCATTATAGCTCTGTGTTCTTGGGCTTGGAGGTTATTCCGGATAAAGTGAAAACCTTCCCAGTGAAAGTGAAAATGGACAGACTGCAGGTCCTCCTGCAGGACACCTTCCTCCCTGCAGAGGTGGCACAGGGCGGGAAGGCGGGAGGAGCCGGTTCTGCTGGGCACACCTTTCAGTCCCTTGTCTCAGCTGACTCTGTGCCCAGAACCAGGGTATTTCTCCAAGAAAAAAATGCACAGTTCTTTTCAAAATGCCAGGAGAACTTCAGCGATAGGAGTAACTAACAGGTGCTGGGAGCAGCTGCTGCTGATTCATAACTCTTCTTCTTTCAAAGATGTCTTCTGTGGGGAAACCGAGGGCTCTCAGAAGGCTTTTGCCCGCAATGTTCAGGGGCTGTGTCTCGCCTCTTCTTGTTGCAGCGACAGTTCTGATGTTTGTGAGCTGAGTCAAGAAGAGGGGAGCTGGGAAGTGGCACGAGAGGACGAACCTGTTACTAACCCAGCAGCTGCTTCTCTGCCATCGCCTGGGAACTGTCGACTCCTTCAGAACCTGGGCGGTGGCAGGCTCTCGGATGCATCACCTGGGCATGGGGTGGGGGTGGGGATGGCCTGGGCTTGGCTGGTGGACTTGCCGCTTGTCTCAGAGAACCCCAGAGTGATGGGCACTGCCTGAGCACAAGCCCCGACACACCAAAGCTCCTGGTCTGGAGGTGGTGCTCACGCCACTCACTGCACAAATATTTATGGAGTTCCTTTGTGCTGGGCCTGTGCTTGCTTTATGACCCATGAGACAGATGTGCAGTGTGTCTATTCCTGCACAAGAGGTAAAATGAGGCCTTGTGTTTGCAACAGGGCCCTGCCAGCAGCGGGTCCTGTGGCTCTGCATCACATGACTGTGAGCTGCTAAACGCGAGGACCATCGCTCTCGGTTTTCGTTCATGCTTTGCACCTGCCGGAGCATCTGTTTGATGATGGTGATGTGCATCCCTGCTGGTCACTTGCAGTGACCGGGCAGTACAGGCCTCAGGACCATGTGTAGGAGGAGAGTCTGCTTAGGGCCATGAAGTCCAACCATGGCAACAGATTTTCTTTTCTTTTCTTTTTTTGGTACTGGGAATTGAACCCAGGTGCATTCTGTCTATGAGCAACCCTATTTTATTTTTATTTTGAAACAGGGTCTCACTAAGTTGAAGAGGCCCTTGCTAAGTTGTTGTGACTGGCTGCAAATGTGTGATCCTTCTTTTATTTATTTATTTATTTTTGATGGTACGAGGGTTTGAACTCAGGGATGTTCTACCTCTGAGCTATACCCCTACCCTATTTTATTTCTTTGTGTACGTATGTGGAACTGGGGATTGATCCCAGGGGCATTCTACTTCTGAGTCTTGTTTTTTACTCCTTATTTTGAAATAGGGTCTCACTAAGTTGCAGAGGGCCTCATTAAGTAGCTGAGACTGGCCTCGAACCTGCTCTTGTCTCAGCCTCCCAAATACTAGCATTACAGGCATACAGCACAAGGCATGGTCAGATAAACATATTTACAAAGGATGTCACCTTCAGGAAGCAAGAGCATGCCGGCCCCAATGCCATGGAGCCGTGGCTGGCAGTCCACCATCTGTCACAACGGCTGTGTTTCATGGGACTCCTCCACAGCCCTGTCCTTCACAAGGGGCTGGGGTCTGAACTCCACATGGTGCAACAGGCCGCATCTCCTGGCTTCTCACTGGGTGGAAGGAAGGTCTGGCCTTTTGCCTCTTCCTATGGTTCATCCAGTTAATTCAAACAAGGAGCTCTGAGGACGTCTTTCCAGGGCAGCTTCACATCTTCTCTCCCCCCACCCCCCATGGTTGGCTCGGTACCCAAGTTCCTGCCGCTCCCTGAGGGCTTCTGCACCTCAGGCACCTCCTTGGCTCCTGCCAGGCCTCCTGTGGCAACCTCAGCCTTCAGCGCCTGCCAAGGTGTGCTGTGCAGAGGGAGGGCAGCTGCACCTGGAGCTGCCTCACCTAAAAGTCAATGGGGCTTCCTCTCTCTCCTCAGCTTGGTGTTGACTTCCTAGAGCTGCGAGTTACTGCACCCTGGGGTGAGCTAACACGGTGGGAAAGCACTCTCTTCCTGGTCTCTGGAGACCAGCAGTCTAGCTCAGGTGTCCAGGGAGATCTGAGGCTGAGAGGCCTGTTCACAGCCTCTGGGGCTGCTGGAATCTTTGGTTTTCCTTGGCTGGCAGACACCCTTGTGTCTTCCTCCATCTTTCGTGGCCTTTGCCCTGTCTCCGTGTCCCTCTTCTTGTCTCATAGGGTACCAGTCCCCAGACTTAGGGCCTAGTGCCGTGATTTTCCCACCTCGGCTACCTGAAAGACCTGCTGAGTAGCGTGAGGTTAGGAGACACCATTCAGCTCACTGAGGCTGCTTTATTGACATAAAATAATTTGTGTGTGTGTGTGTGTGTGTGTGTGTGGTTCTGGGAGTTGAGCCCAGGGCATTCTACCTCTGAGCTATACTAGCCATTTTTATTTTTTATTTATTTTTAATTTGTATTTATTTATTTATTTATTTATTTATTTTTGCAGGTCTGGGGATGGAACCCAGGGGCATTTGACCTCCGAGCTACAGCCCCGCCCTATTTTTTATTCTTTATTTTGAAACCGGGTCTCACTGAGTTGCAGAGGGCCTCACTAAGTAGCTGAGGCTGTCCGAGAACCGTGATCCTCCAGCTCTCATCCTCCCGAATGCTGGGATTACAAGCGTGCGCCACCATGCCCAGCTTTTTATTTTTTATTTTTACCACTTTCTTTTTTGGTACTGGGGATGGAACCCAGGGGCTTTCTACCTCTGGGATATACTCCCAGACCTATTTTATACTTTATTTGGAACTGGGTACTTTATTTGGAACTGGGTACTTTATTTGGAACAGGGTCTCACTAAGTTGCTGAGAGCCTCACTAAGTAGCTGAGGCTGGCTTCGAACCTGTGCAATCCTCCTGTCTCAGCCTCCCAAGCACTGGGATTACAAGCGTGCGCCACCACACCTGGCTTATTATTTATTTTTAATATTGAAACAAGGGCCTTCTGTCTCAGCCTACCAAGTATTGGGATTATAGGCATGCCCTATCTGCTCAGCTTCAGTTAAATGACTGTTTCAAGTGCATACCCATTGCAAGTTTTTCTTCAGGGAGAATTTTCTACGATCCCATTTGTCCAAGCTACCCAGGTAGATAAAGTTTAGAACAGCATTCTTGAATTGGGAGGTGCTGACGCTGTTCTGGGGACTGGCAGACATTCCAGGAGATCCTGTGGGAGTGAACACAAGAAAATGTTCTAGACCAGAGTCTGGTGCTGACAGTACACAGGCATCTTGGGCCTCTAAGCTGTAAGGGCTGGCGTTACACCAGGGGACACCTGGAAAGAAAGAGGCAGCCAGGCTGCTTCTGCTGAGCCTCCTGGTCCAGGGGAGGAGCCCTGGGACCACAGTCCCTACCGCCAGGGGAGGAGCCCTGGGACCACAGTACCTACTGCCAGGGGAGGAGCCCTGGGACCACAGTACCTACTGCCAGGGGAGGAGCCCTGGGACCACAGTCCCTACCGCCAGGGGAGGAGCCCTGGGACCACAGTACCTACTGCCAGGGGAGGAGCCCTGGGACCACAGTCCCTACCGCCAGGGGAGGAGCCCTGGGTTCAGGTTATCTGTCTCTCAGGACCCAGCAGGTGCCAGGGAAGAGAGAGTCACCTCTGGCCTGGGAAAGCCCATCACACGATTTCACCATCCCTGAGCGACAAGCCACTTTAAATCCCTTTATCTGGAGACAAACAGAAAGTGTGTACTTGTGGTAAATAACTAACGCTGATATTCTTGCCAGCTGTTAGGGGACACATGCAACAAAAAAAAAAAAAAAAGAAAGAAAGAAAGAAAGAAGGAAAAAAGGGAGGGCCAGTGACATCTGGTTGGCACTAATGTTTTGTGATGGAAGCTTTTTTCCTGGCTGTTTCAAGAAACCACATCTTGAGTCCCTGGTCTCCCCAGCCCTGGCCCCCTGGCCTTGACTCCAACATTTGTCCTCTTCAGAAAATGAAAGGGGAGTTATCAAGTGGGCAGAGCAGCCAAGGCCCAATCATTGTGCCAGTGCCTATGGCCTCAGCACCCTAATGTCAGCCTTGCCTTCCCCAGCCACAGGATGGAGTCCGAGACAGAGCCCACCAGCCCAATCTCTGTGGCCCGTCCTCTCCTCCTCTTCTGCCCACTGTGCTCTGCATTAGGCTCTAGGTTCTTTCTCTCTCTTTCTTTTTTTTGGTACTAGGGATTGAACCCAGGGGTGTTCTGGTTCTAAGACACATCTCCAGGACTATTTTATTTTTTATTTTGAAATAGGGCCTCACCAAGTTGCTGAGGCTGGCATTGAGCTCATGATCCTACTGTCTCAGCTTCCCAAGTATTAGGATTACAGGCATGTTCCACCATGCTTAGCTAGGCTGTGTGTGTGTGTGTGGGGGGTACTAGGGATAGAACCCAGGGGCATTCTATCTCTGAGTTGCAGTCCCAGCCCTATTTTTTTATTTTTATTTTTGGTAGTACTGGGGATGGAACCCAGGGGCCTTCTACCTCTGGGCTAAACTCCCAGACCCTTTTTATATTTTTTATTTCGAAACAGGGTCTCTTAAACCAGTTGAGGCTGGCTTTGAACCTGCACGATCCTTCTGTCTCAGCCTCCCAAGCGCGGGGATTACAAGTGTGTGCCACCATGCCTGGCCCTAGCCCTATTTTTTATGCTTTATTTTGAAACAGGGTCTCATAGAGGTGCAAAGGGCCTCACTAAGTAGCTGAGGCTGTCTGTGAACGGCAATGCTCCTGTCTCAGCCTCCCGAATGCTGGGATTCCAAGTGTGCGCCACCACCCCGGCATGGGCTTTGGCTTTACAAGCTGATGATGGCAGTTGAGTGTGCTAATGCTGCCTCTGAAAATCAGTCTTTTTTTTGCCTGATTTTTCCAAGAATGCTAATGGAATGCACCAGTTTTAAAAGGGAAGCTAGGGTAAGTGCCAGCTCTCAGACTGGGCAGGGCAGCCTCCTTCTGCATGGACTGAGACCTCTCAAAGATTCACTTGTGGGCTACCTGTGGGGCCTACCAGGGCTGGCAAGGCCTCCACAGGACCCACACGGTAACTGATGCCTGTATTGCTTAATCTGCTGTATGAAGGGCACCCCATCCCAGACAGAAGCCCTGAGTTCAGAGACTAGGACATCTCACCACACAGGAATGGAGGGCTTGGGTGGGTGTCACAGGTGGGGAAATTGAGGCTCTGATCATGTCATCAGGTCCCATGCAGGTCTGTAGTGTTGTTCCTGTGTCTCCAGGGGGGCATGCTAAGGGTGCATCATGGTGTGGGGAAGGGAATTCCTCCTGCTCACTCTAGTGCCAGTCTTTCAATGAAAGCCCTCACAGTTGCTCCAGAAGATAATGAAGTCCCAGAATGGAAACAAAGGGAGTAGGTTCTTCCCTGGGGTCAACACAAGACAGGAAAATAATAGGCAACTACTCCAATAAACAGAGTCCAGGAAGATGCAGATCTCGGCACAAGTCCTGACTTCAAGAGAGAGAAATATCAGAAAAGCAGGAAACCCAACACCCAGCAGAACATCTCCTACCTGCGGAACCTGAAAGCTGCCTGCAGCTGAGTAGTGGGGGATGTGAGCCCAAGGGCCTGGGTTTGAGAGCCATGTGCAAGTCCTGCCATCCTGCCAAGGGTTGAGGGCTGCGTGTACACACTGCCATCTGCAATGGGCCCAAGAGCCCTGTGCACCGCTGTCCTGCCGAGGTCTGGCTGTAGAAGTGGTGGGGCTGGCCCACTTCCTCATGGAAGCTCTCCTGCAGGGACAGAGGGTGGAGGATCCTTTTTGGTCACCCCTGGACTTAATTCCATCTGCCCCTTTGTGGATGTGAGCCCCTTGTCTTCCCCTTTCGCAACCAGGTAGACTCCGCTATGACGTCTTGATTAGTTTCTGAGAAGCAAAAGCTGTCTTAGGTGTGTGTGTGAATGAGGGTCGCATGATCTGGTTTAGATCCTTGGAAAAAAAACCTCACTTTCTCCTCACAACAGTGTCAGGTGGCAAAGAAGCTTCCAAACAATGTGCAAGCAATGGATGCCCAGAGAGGCCGAGGTTTCAGATGTGCTTTCCATTCTAGCAGCGTGCATTAGTGCACCCTGCACAAGGTGAGCTGGGGCGAGGACAGACTCCTCCAATGGTCTTGCTGCCTTCACACTGCACGGAACCACAGCTGTGCTCCGGTGCAGCTGTGCCACGGCCCGGCCCGAGTACTCCGCCTCCTCTTTCAGTACTCACAACCCTCTGGAGGTTTGCTGCTGTCGATGCTGCGTGTTTGAAGTTTGGGATATACTGTTGATTTAAAGATACTTTATTTATTTTTTATTATTTTTATTTTTTGGTGGTACTGGGGGAGGAAGCCAGAGGCTTCCTACCTCCGAGCTATACTCCCAGACCTTTTTAATATTTTATGTGGAAACAGGGTCTCACTAAGTTGCTGAAAGCCTCACTAAGTAGCTGAGGCTGGCTTCGAACCTGTGCGATCCTCCTGTCTCAGCCTCCCAAGCGCGGGGATTACAAGTAAGCACGGCTTAAAGCTACTTTAAAGGTAAAAGATCCTGTGGAGGGGGCTGAGGGATGGAGGCGTGTGCACATACTCAGGGTGATGGGGCTTCAGTCAAGGCTGGAGAAACATGGACTCTGGAGTCCACATCCCCTGTCCTGTGGACAGGTATGCATGTATGCACACTGGCATGCGGAAAGGAGGCTCCTGGTGCTGCCCGGTCCTCCACCTTGGGCACCCACGTGACTCTGGATGTTCTGAGGAGTCATAGGGTGAGATGCACAGCCCAGAGCTCTGAGCCGATGGACTCCCAGATGCCTGGAGAGACACTGGCCCTGTCTCAGGAGGGTATGTGCCTGGAGGGACAGCATGCCCGGAACCCTGACTCCTTCCTGCCCAGCTTCTGCTAGGTGTGAACCAGGCTGGTCAATGGCTTCTCTCCATCTCACCTAGGTTCTGGAGAACCTGAGAGGCACAGTTTATGTTTGTGGTTTCAGGGACTCGCCCAAGGCGAGCATGGCTTGGATTTAATGGAGGGCTGGATGCCCTTCCGCCCTTGGGTCAGTGTTGCACTGTCCCTGGTGGCTGGTGCATTTTTACGTACTCCACGTGACTCTGGATGTTCGGAGTTGTTCGGTTGGTTTTTCTTCACTCCCAGGTCCAATTTCTAGCCAAGAAAATGATCTCACACAGCTGGTAGAGCTGGGTCAGCACACCGCCCGACTGATGCTACACGTGGTCTTTCTGTGGGATCCAGGTGGTCCTGGTGGTCAGGACTTGACTTCAACCAGTTGATAATGATACACGGTAAGTAGCAATAGCTACGAGTTGGTCTCTCTTGAGGTCTGTAGACCACTTACCTCACTTCCTCATCTTAACAAAGCCTAAGTGTTTGAGATTGGAGCTAGTGAGTTTTTAGAAGGTAAGACACTGAAAAGAGTTGCTGTTTTATAGAATGGCGTAAGTTTGGGGAATGGGTAATGTTTAAGGAGATAAACACAGATCTGAATGACATCTACTGTTAGTCAGTGTGCTGGACTGGGATTTGTGGACAATTATCCAACGTTTTTCCAGATTTCAAACTTTCAAGTTTAAAAGGCCAAAACGGATCAGTTTTATAAATGGCATCAACTCGGCACTGAATTTGTACTATGCCATGTTCAGTTTTTGTTGTGTTGGTAATCTTGAGGTGTCTTCTTATGCACTTCTGTCCTCAGCCAGGAGCGGAGTCTGCGAGCTGGGAACCTCCTCTTAACACCGCTAAGAGGGAACAACCCAACTTCTTCTTTGTGTAAAAGTAATTCTAGTTTTAAACTCTAAATTGATAAAACTGTTATATAAAGTGTGTAAAAACAAAGCGTCTCAGTTCTAGTGTTCTTGTCTGTTGTCATTCACTGTTTCTTGTGTTTCTGTTTCCTCTGTGTACTTTTACAAAGCTGGAACCAGAGTCTATGAGCAAATTTTGTTATTCTTTAAAAAAACTCAACATTTAATTATATGCAATTTCTATTTTGCCACATAATCTTTCAAATCATAATTTAAAAAGGCTGGTTAATTCTCTTTTGGTCATTGATTGTTATTTAAATTTTTTCTTTTTGCAGTACTGAGGATGGAACCCAGGGGCATTCTACTTCCAAGCTACGCCCCCAGCTCTATTTTTTATTCTTTATTTTGAAACAAGGTCTCACTAATTTGCAGAAGGCCTCACTAAGTAGCTGAGGCTGTCCATGAACCGCAATCCTATCTCAGCCTCCCAAATGCTGGGATTACAAGGGTGCGCCACCACGCCCAGCATATTTAAAATTTTGATCAACATAATGATGCTCTGGCAGACAGACTTCCAGTCTTCCTCTCTGTGTCATTTAATTATTGGATCAAAGGATGTGAACACAGCTTTGTATTCACATTTGTATTCACATTGCCACATCATTCCATCATTCCTCCACATTGAACCAACTTCAGCACCAGTATTGAAGAATACTTGTTCTGCTCCTTCTCATCATAAACATTTCTGTAACATAATAGATATAAGAAATCATTTATATTATCCTGTTTGATCAGAAGCAAGTTTGAGCAATCTCTTTTTTAAGATTTATAATTTTTCTTTTGCTTTATATAATAGAACACTAACGATAGATTTGTTTGATCTCATTACATGATAATCTCTTTACAGTGTTTCTATGACTCCTTTTCAATTCTCTGAGATTATTAGGACACTCGAGAACGTCAAGTGCCCTTTCCATTATTTTCCTCAAAGACATTTGTTCTTTTTTATTTACTGTTTCACGTTTTGTGGGTCAAGGACAAAACATCCACCGAGGAGGGTCTCTGCAAAGCGCTAACTGGGCAACACATCCATCTGTGAGCTGTCCAGGCACACCTGAGGTCCTGATTGTTCACCCAGTGCTGTGGAGCTGGGAAGGGCAGGGACTCCTGAGACACCTCCTCTCCTCAGACATGCGACTCAGGCTTCTGCCTGCTGAGCCAGCCTCAGTGGGCCCTCTGGCCATGGCTCAGTTTCACAGGGAGTTGTGTGCAGTGACCAGGGCTCTGTCCAGCCTGGATCTGGCCTGTTGGGGAAGAGCCTTGGACACCAGGAACTCATTCACTTCACAAAGTTTCACCAGCGTTCTGAACTCTGGGAACCTGTGGAAATTCCCAAATCAGACGTCTCTCTACCCCTGGTACACTAAGGGAGCTGTGCTGGTTGCTGAGAGACAGCTGCTGCGGTGGCCCCTGGTGCTCCACACGTGGCCTTGCCCCTCACTGTGGTTTGAGGGCTGGTGCCTTTCTGCCCCAGGCTGCACCTTGCAGAGTGCAGTGAGCTTCCAGGTGGCTTGCCTGGCCCTGCTCACGCTCCCCACTGACTGCTGGCAGCCATTCCCACCCACAAATCTCTTGGGGATTTCATGCTCTTTTATCAGACTTCCAAGACAATGGCGGATCTAAGGCTCTGGGCCAACCCTGGGCTGTGCCTGGCTCAGGCAAGTTATCTGGGGATCTGTTTTCTTCCAAAGGAAACAAATATTCTCCATAGTTAAAAGATTTTTTTTAGCAATAACTGTATATCAAAATTATAATAAATGCTTTAAACATTTTTACAAAACAGATGATTTGCTTATGAAAGCAATGAACCACAGGGCTCGGGGCAGAAGAAATGGCTTTCCCCTGAGATTTCCCTCTTCTTGCCACAGGCCAACCAGGGCAGCCACTGGTGGCCAGGTGTGGGAGGGCCATGAGTCAGGTCCGTAATGACCTTGGTAGCAGAGGGCAGCCTGGGGAAAGGCCTGACACTGGTGATTGAGGTCTGATGGGGCTCCATCATTAGCTGCATGCAAATCCTCTGCATCTGTCTCCTCATCTTAAGATGGGTGTGGCAGTGCTTCATGGTGTGGCTGTGAGGGGGAGTGAAACGGATGTGTGTGTGTGTGTGTGTGTGTGTGTGTGTGTGTGTGTGAGGGTGCTTAGTGGAGACGTATTCGGTTCTCAGCCCTTGTGTTCGTCTTCCGGAATAGTGCTAGCTACTAAAGCCATATTCTATTAGGCCTAGACAAATCCCAGATACAAAAAAGGTCCTAAGAATGATGCTGGTTGAGGTGTCGCACATCTGTAATCCCAGTACTTGGGAGGCTGAGACAGAAGCATCACAGGTTTGAGGACATCTCTCAACTTGGCGAGACTCTGAGTAACTTGAGAACCTGTTTCAAAATAAAAAAATAAAGTAGCAATGTGGGTATCACTAAGAAGTAGAATTCCCCTGGATTCAATCCTCAGTAACAACAACAACAACAAAAAAAAAAAAAAAAAAAAAAAAGGAAAGTATGCTGGTATCCCAGGCAGAAATCCCTTCTAGTCTAGCTCAGGTCTATTGAACAGTGGGGATTTGTCCCACGGGTGGTTGGCAGAAGTCTCATGCAGCTTAGATTGTGCGGTCCATCTCTGTGTGAGCCTGAATACATCAAAAACCCTTCCAGACCAGGCCCCACATGTGGACATCAAGAATCCTCACTATTTCACCCAGGGCCAGCTCCCTCGTGGACACCTACCAGTGGGCTCACTGTTGAGACCTGTGTGGTCCAACTCACGTGTTCAAGGCGGCTGCCCTCCAGAGCCAGCACACACATTGGACACTGCACAGTACATATCAGACTGTCTGTCAGCCCTCCAGCTTCTCAGGGGCCAGATGAGGATGCAGTCAAGTGGTGCGGGTGCCTCTGCCAACTCCCAGAATAGGTCTTCGTGTGGCAGCAATGAGCCAAAAAAAGAAAGTTTACTTTGACTTGGTCATTCATTGCTTGGGCTTTATTTTCACCTTGCGGTGGTGGTGCGGGATCCTGGTTCATGTGAGCACAATCTTGGGGTGGCCCAGCTGTGTTGCACTCTGGACCGACTGGGGCGCTGGTGGGCACAGGCCTAGGCTTTCCGGGTGAGGTCAAGCCAGAAACCTTTCATCTGCCTGAGCCTCTGCTTCATAGAGAACTTGTGGTGTCTCCAGGAGTACCTTCCTGGTGCAGTCATACCCCATATATAGTTTTATACAGACAGAAACAGAACAAAGAAGAAGTAAAGGGAGGAGACGGAGATGTGAGAGTCACGAGGAGCACAGACACCTGCTTCTGTCTTTCTCGTGGTGTGTCCTTGTGTCTTAGTGACAGACTGGCCATCCTCGGCAGGTAGGTGCAGCCTGGCCCCGTGTGCCCCGGGCACGGGAGGGTTCCATAGCTGCTTCGGGCCTCAGTCCTGTGCAGGCCTCACTGGGCTGTTTGGTGCCTGTAGAAGGCCTGATGCTGAGGGCAGCAGGCACTTTCCCATAGGCCTCCTCCATGTGGTGCTGACCCCATGGGCTTGGACCTGCCTCCTGAGCCCTGGCAGCTCTGGTGCAAGTGGGTGAGAAGCGCGTCTTCCTGTGGCGAGAAGCAGCAGACCGCAGGGCAGTGGTCATTTCCTGGCTTCCTGGGAAGGATGGCCACGTTCCCTCTCCAGGCCTGGAGCAACTCCTCAGGCTGTGCACTTGGTGTTGACTGGACTCAGCGCCAAGAAGGAAGTTTATTTGAAGTTTGTTTTCCCCTTGAGTTGGGGTGTGGCATCTCTCTGACTGTCTACCCTTCCCTTACCACAGTCACTGCCCCGCAGCTCTGGGAGACAGGCCCTCCAGTGTGAGTGCTGGCCGTCAGGTGGACTCTGACAGGGGCAGAAGCGTACTGTCTGTGAGCCGGGCACAGGAGACCCTGCTAGCAGCACTGCAGGACCAGCAGAGGAGGGAGGGAAGGGCATCCTGACGGCTGGCTGGAGTGTGCAGGAAACGACCGGCTTCCTCCACTCAACTGCCTTCTTCCCACAGCTCTCCAGAGGTGCCCTGGTGGGTAGCACCACACCATCTCACAGTGCACTTGGGCAGCCCAGGACTGTAACCTCCGAGCAAAACCGCTCCTCGGGGCAGTGAGCATGAAGAGAAAAATCTGTTTTATCTGTTTACTGTAGGTGTGTGTGGACTGCAGTTTCCTAGGGGAAACAGAAACCTTCACCAACTGGGATACCTACCAACCAGGCCTCGCACACAGGGGCTTTCGGAGCACTGTGGTCCTTGAGGTTGCTTGCTGTAAACAATGACAGCATCACTTTTTACTCCTGGGGAGACTCAGAAAGCACCAGCGCTGCGGCTGAGGGAGGCTTTCCTTGTTCATCTATTGCACAAGCTTCTGCCGACCTGTCTGCCCTGTGAGTAGATAAGAGCTCTCCAGTGTACAGACAGGCATGGAGGTCACGGAGCAACCTCAGCCTATAGACGAGTCCCACAGCAGCAGGACAAGCCAGCTTGCACGGCCCAGGCCACAGGACACCGAAGCTTGGGACAGCTAGAGGACAGAGACAGGGAGAAACGGAGAGAGACAAACAGAGATAGAGACAGAGACATAGACAGGGAGAAGGACAGAGAGTCACAGAGAGACACACCAGGGAGAGAGAGAGAGAGACAGACAGCAGACAGATAGGGCAGGAGACAGAGAGAAAGAGAGAGACAAGGAGAGACAAAGAACCAGAGACCTGGGCGTGGTGGGCACGCTTGTAATCCCAGCGCTTGGGAGGCTGAGACAGGAGGATTGCACAGGCTCGAAGCCAGCCTCAGCTACTTAGTGAGGCTCTCAGCAACTTGGTGAGACCCTGTTTCCAAATAAATATAAAATAGGTCTGGGAGTATAGCCCGGAGGTAGAAAGGCTCCTGGGTTCCACCCCCAGTACCACAAAAAAAAAAAAAAAAAAAAGAAAAAGAAAAAAAAGAAAAAAGAAAAGAACCAGAGAGATGGAGACAGGGCTATCTGGGCTGGCCTTGCATGGTGGGAGGCTCTCCGGGTGGGCCTGGGCAAGGGCCAGCCTTGGGAGTGCAAGGCGGTTCCAGTCCGTGGGGGTCTTGGGGCGGTGCTCACTGGCCTGCAGACACCTCCAGAGCTGCAGCCCATGTGGAGCCTTTCTGGCAGCTGGTCCTCTCGGGCACTTCCGAGCAGGTGTGTTTCTACTGCACAGGCCCTCACACAGGGATCTGGCACCAGCATGGGCCTCCACTGGGCGTGGCTCCGTGCTTCCTGCCTGGGAGAGCTGTGGACCTAACCTCAGTGCTGCTGGTGGGAAGAGGCTTTGGCAGACTAGTGAAAGGCTAAAAAGTGACAAAATACTTCCGAAGCTGCAGTTATACTTTAGGGAGAGCAGAACGGAGGCAGCAGGGAGGACTTTAAGGAAATGTGGTTTCAGAGTCTGCTCTAACCAACACGACGCTGCACCAGGACATTGAGTGCGTGTGTTGCGTGGGTCTGACTGCCACATAGCTCTGCTACATGACCTCACTGCTCCAGGACATCGGAAAGCAGATTTGACGGACGCTGAGTGCACCTGGGGACCCTGATCACACTTCTCCAGTCATTGTGCCCACCTCAGGGAGAGGCCACACCCAGCTGGGCTCAGGTGCCTACCTGCTCTGGGGTGGCATCCTGGCACCCACAGGTCTTGGGGCCTGCTGCAGCACCTTGCATCTCTCTCCTATGAGTCCAGTGCAGCTCTTGGCACATACTTGGCACTTGCTGGATACATGGTCAGCCAATTAAAAGATGAGAAATGCTGAATTAGGACTCATCTCGGGGTTTTTCTTCTATTCTGTACTAACAAGATCCACGACCTCCATCAGGTGCACAACACAGCCCCACTGCTGGGACTCGTGCCACACTGCTCATGCTGGCTCTGCATCCACAGGCCAATCACGCATGTTGCTGGAGCTGCAGTTGCTTCATCCTTGAGTTGTCCCGGCGGCTCAGCGGCGGTTGGCTCCACCTGGCTCTCAGTGGTATCTGTCATGCCACAGACAAATGAGGTCTGGTTCCGTGACTTGTCAAGGATAATGGCAGTGCTGTTGGCTTCCCACTGATGCTGGCAGTGCTCATGGATGGAAAGCAGAGGTCGCGGGGTCCTGAAACCCACAGCTAACAGAACACGGGAGCCACCGATTACTTGCATAATGCTTTGAGTGCAGCAGAGGTGACATCGTGCTTTGGCTCTCTTGGACATTTCTACCAAGAGTATGGAATTGTTTCCAGGAAGCACACTGGGTCAAGAATTCGTGGCTTGCTTTGGGCTGCAGTGAAGGCAGAGCTGTGCCCTTCCAGTGGTGGTGGAGGGAGCTTCTTCTGTCTCTGCCTGCCTGCCTGTGTAGGGTGCCCACTTACACAAATGGCACAGCGATGCCATGGCCTCGGCAAGCACAGGGCATGTGAACACACGATGCTGTCCCTCGGAAGTGTGGGCTCAGGGAGCAGCACTCAGCGCCTGACAGATTCTGGTCTCACCAGCCTGGGCTTCCTTCCTGGTATAGCTGGCTTTCTTGCCCTGGTGATCTCTCCAAAGTGCTCCCTGGTTGGGATAGCTCAGGTTGCGGGCCTCTGCATCTCCAGCCCATGGAGAGGACCTAGTGGTGCTCAGGAGTGCTGAGGCCAGCAAGATGCCACTTGCCGGGGACGCCAAGCAGGCTCGGGCGCACACAGCAGCAACAGGCCGCATCAACTGAGTCTCTGTGTCTGAAGAGTGCTTTTCTCTACCGCACAGTAAGGCTTCGGCATTGGCCCTGGAATTGAATATCGAGAGTCAGCATTACACAGCTTGGTGATTTTGGAAACATGGGAAGCAAGGGCAGTGGGAGACTTGTGGGCTGGTCAGTCTCTGCTGCAGGAGATCATCCTGGCCTGACCTGGATGGCCTGTTGCTGAGCAGTCATTGGAGGTGGTCTGAGGAGAGGAGGTTGTGGGCCTCCCGTGACCCCCTCCCCTGAGATGACCATGGAGTCACACAGTGTCTTCCTTTGCTGTGTGCAGCTTCTTCTGTTGCCACACAAACATGCTCCTGGCCACACAGGTGCACATGGGCTGCCCACCCAGGCTTCAGAGGAGGTGATGTGGGCCTAGCGGCCACTTCAACAGCTTGGGCTCATGCTCCGGACTCAGTATAAAATGCAACTAAGGTGTCAGAGTTACCAGGGATAGAACAAAGAGTGGAGGCAGATTGACTTTAAATGTGGTTAATTCATTCCTACTAGCTGCAGGGCTTGGATGTGGCTCTGTACAGACCGGCTTTGGCAGAGAGAAGACCAGGCTCCAGTCTGCTCTGTCTTTTTGGCTGTGTGAGCTCAGCTGCTTTCTCTGATAAGCTGTTGCAAGAATCAAAGGGCTCACACCTGCTCAGTGAGGGAGGTATGAGAGGAGCCTTGGGAAGCACACCCCTGACAGAGGGGGGATCATGACCCTGAGGGGGAGCATGCCCCTGACTGAGGGGGGGCTTACCACTGCCCAAGGGGAGCTTATTCCTTCCTCAGGGGGAACACGGTTCTAATAGAGGGGGGATCAAGCCCCTGACAGAGGGGGAGCACGCCCCTGACATAGAGTGGAACATGCCCCTGACAGAGGGGGAGTACGCCCCTGCCTGGGGGGAACACAGCTTCTTGAGGTGGAGTACTCCCATGCCTGGGGTCCTGGAATGCCAGTTGTGGGAACTTGCTCATTCTGGGTCAGGCAGCCCATCTTTTCTACATGGCTAACCTGTGGCCCTGCCCAGGGGAAGGCCCTGGGTCCAAGCAAGGCCTCCGCGCCTTGGCCTGCAGTCTTCACCCACCCTCTTGTTAGCTCATTTCCAGCTGGAGGAGTCCATCCCAAGACTGTGCTGCAGCCCTGTGCCATGAGCTATCAGCCAGGAGCACCCAGCCTCCTAGGCTCCCCGTTAGGGGCACAGCTGGCCTCTCTGGGTCCCTTTGGGGTTCAGAACTATTTGGGGAATCCCTTTGAGTCCAGGGCCAGCTTTTGCCTCTGATGAGCTGCGTGGGAGCCTTGAGCTTGCTAGTGAGCAGCCGGTGTCTCCCTTCCCCTTTTGGCCTTGGACTTTTCAACCCATCAGATCAATTGACTGAACATGACAGCCCGGTTTGTAGGGACTTGTCTTCTCTTGTTGAGGAATGCCAGAGCTGAGGACGTTGTCCGACAGAGAAGCTGCGAGGCTTCCTAACAAACATGGCATGGAAACAATTTTCTTCCAAACGTAATTTGCTTGTCTGGCCTCCAGAAAGTCATCTCTCTGTGCCACGTTTTCTCCACTTAAGGACCAGTCTCATAAAACCATTTTCTTTCCCCCAGGAACGCATCGAGGAAGGATCAGGCCACTTCTACAAACAGCTCACAGTGTAGCTGGGTAGGTGGGTGGCTGAGGTGCCCCCCCCCCCCCCGTGACGGGGCCTCCACACAGGGGACTCCTTGGAGGCCTCAGGGGCCTGTGGAACCTGCTGCCATCAGGACCTTTGACTTACCATTTCTCCAAGCCTTTTCTTTTCTTTTTAAAGAAAAGTGTGCCCATCAGGAACTTTATAATAGTTACAAAAATAAAAATTTTGTCCAAGACATACTTTAACAACCCATAGTAGCATTGACAACTGTACAGAGCACTGTTTTCAGGGCCAGCATGGTAGTGATCTGGTGTCCTTTGGATGAGGGCTATGGGGCTCCAGGAGGGCCCTGGCAGTGCTGTCTTGGAATTCTGGAAAAATCCTCAGGTACCAAAGGGCAGTGCTCACACACAAGCCCCAAGGGCCAGAGGTGCCCCTCACCACAGCTCTCTGTGGCTCAGGTCGGCCCTGCCGAGCAATGTTCCTTCTGTGAAGTGCATGGTTTTGCCACGTGGAGGACGGTTGGGGGCCGAGCACCAGGGCCTGAGCCTCTGCTTCCAGGGAGCCCTGGAGGAGCACCCACAGGTAGTGAGCACACACCAGCTTTGTACTCCATGTGGTGATGCAGTCTAGCTGGTACTGAGCACACAGTCATTAGAGATGGGATGGTGATTGACCGCACAGATTAGTCTACAGGGTGGATAGCCAAACTCAAGAACCTGGCTTCCTGTGGCTCTTGCCAGGAAGGGAGCCTCACAGCCACATCTCCTATTCCCACAGACACCCATGGAGGCTGTGGCTGGCATCTGTTGGGGTGTGAGGTCAGAGGAGTTCATAGGGTGGCCATGATAGAGACCACGAGGAAGGTGGGGTGAAGTTCTGGCCAGGACAGGGCCTCAGAGTGTCCATGAGAGGGGTGGCTCACCCCAGGCCCCCTCAGGTGCCCCTCTACACTGGGTACAACCCACCTGCAGTGTCATGCCCCCACATTGTGAGACTCAGAGCCTCAGAGCAGGCCGGGCAGGTCTGCCAGGTGGTGGCCTGTGCCATGGGGGCTGGGCCAGCCCAGCTGTGCTCTCTTGTGGCTGGGCGGCCGGGCCAGGCCAGAGGATGGGTTAATTGTTTAAAAACTGCTAGGTACAGAGTGGGTGCTCAGCATGGTCTCCTCTCAAACTGCTAGTTATTTACAAGTTCAGAATGTCCAGAACTACTGAGTACTTGGAATGGCGTTTCTCATGAATCTTACATTTTTTAAATTAAAGGAAATATTTTTCTGGTCAAGACCATCATATGCAGAGTGATCTGGGGTCCAGGAGCCTCAGGTCTAAAACAAAGTGGATGCGGTGGGGACAAGGGGCAGCCACAGCCCCTCTGATGTTGCTGGTGTCCCGCAGAGAGGGAGCACAGGGCTTTATGGGCTTTAAGGGTTTGATGGGCTTTATGGGCTGGGATGGGAAAGGTGCTATGCAGTGGGAGGCCCTCCTCACACTTTGCCATTTGTTGGAGCTCATTTGCTCCTGGGCAGTTAGTAGGTGACATTTCTGGGTTTCCCTGAGCACAGCTGGCCTCTGCCCTCCCTCTCCTTCTGCCCGCCTGCTCCTCCATGCCTTGGCTAAGGATAGCACCAGAATTAGAAGCAGCTTCTAGGAGCAAGGACAGATGCTGCCTCTGAAAGTTCCCTGCAGAAGGAAGAGTGAGGACTTGGGATGGACAGAGGAAGGATAACAGCTCAAGACACCATGTCTCAGCAGCACCCTTGTTTAAAGACCAGACACATGAATCCTGGCATCCACACACACGATTATTTAATCACAGTTCTGAATGGTCAGATGAAGAGTCTGGAGCTATGCCACATCCTTTAGTAGCATTTTAAGTTAAAATATAGGCAGGGTCAGAGGAACATGGCCCTACCTGCACCCATTTCTGTCTCTCTGGAAGTGAGCTTTGTTTGAATTGTGACTGCTGCAGCTTCATTTCAGATTCCCACAAGCAGGCGCCCTCCCCACCAGACAGACCCTCCCCAGCCTCTCCTGGTGAGCTTAATTGAATGTCCTGATGGGTAGGAAGAGGGCTAATGGCATCACGGGCCTCACAATATCTTGGATTACAGACGTCACCCAGCAGAGCTGCAGCCTGGAGGAGGCCGGCACCGTGGGAACAGGCGGCGGACAATGCCAGTGTTCAGGGAGGCCACCTTAGGGAGAAACCACATCTCACAGCACGCCGGGAAAGCGAGAAATAGGAGCAGATGCTGCGGACCAAGCAACAGATGCCTTCTGGCCAGGCCAGCCAGCCAACCAGAGCACAGGCCACCAAGCCCAGCACTTCCTCCGCCCCAACCCTTTGTCGCCGGGAGGCGGCAGAGACAGATATTGCAGAGGAATTAGAAGCAGCAGATGGCAGCAGCAGGGTCTGCCGAGGTCAGGGCTAGGTGTGGCAAACACTTGGCGCGTCAATCACCCCTCTGGGGCTGAGTCCAGGCCTCTGCACAGCACTGGCCCGCACCTCGGCCACCTCTCCGCGGCCCCTCCCAGGAAGATGTTCCCACTGCCCGCACTTCCTTTCAGTGGCTGACTCCATCCATCAGTTTTTAGTTGTCTTATTTGATTAGCAGAGTTTAAAGAGAACATATGAAGAATATTTTGTTAATTCAATTTGCGTTTTCCAAGGCCAAATGTGAAATTTTAAATATACATTTTCAATTTTACATGTTGGGTGTAATCTGTTATCTATCATCTATTATGCAGAGCCAGTTGTTTCCATCCTAAAACACATGCTCACCCTATTCAGCATGAGCTTAGATGCGTTTTGTATCCGTATCTTCCAGCCTTTGCAAGCAAAGTTAGCTGAGAGTGTTCATGCGTAAGTATCCAGAAGAAAATTCTTTTAATTGTAGACCCCTAACAGAGAGGTCAGTGGACCAAGCAGAGGAGGGTCTAGATCTTCATGACCCTCAAGGACGGGAAATGCCACTGTGGTGTTTCTTAGGGGTGTTCTTATTTCACTAAAAGGGGCAGGGTCTATGGGGAGCACGGCAGACTTGGAGGGATCTGTGGTGCCTGCGTGCTCATGTGTGTCTGTTGAGGATGGGTGTCTGGCGCCTGTGAGCGTACCTTTATGTTCATGTGAACTGACCTGAGTTGTAACTCCCGCATGTTTGACTGTTGTTGGAAGTGTGTTGGGAGGTCCCTGAGGGTCGTCGCGAGGTAGGATGCCCGTGGTGCTTCTGCTCCACACCAAGCTGCATCTCCATGGCATCTGGGCGGTGCTGCCAGCCTCTGGAGCTTCCACGGTGAGTGGGAGGCCCCTGTGAGGGGCTTCAGATCTTTGACTTTAAAGGAGAAGCTTCTTGAGCCGGGCGTGGTGGCGCACACTTGTAATCCCCGCACTTGGGAGGCTGAGACAGAAGGATCGCACAGGTTCGAAGCCAGCCTCAGCTATTTAGTGAGGCTCTCAGCAACTTAGTGAGACCCTCCCTGTTTCCAAATAAAATATAAAAGAATGGGTATGGAAGTATAGCCCGGAGGTAGAAAGCCTCTGGGTTCCAACCCCAGTACCACCAAAAAAAAAAAAAAAAAAAAAAAAAAAAAAAAGAGAAGCTTCTTTCCTTGAGGTGGAAGAAAATCTAGATGTGAACTTAACACTTATAAATGAAATTTATTGTTTGTTCCAATTTAAAAATAACAGCTTCTCAGCCGAGCGTGGTGGCACACGCTTGTAATCCCTGCGCTTGGGAGGCTGAGACAGGAGGATTGTGCATGTTCGAAGACAGCCTCGCTGGCTTAAGAGACCCTGTTTCCAAATAAAAATATAAAATAGGTCTGGGAGTGTAGCCCGGAGGTAGAAGGGTTTCCAGGAACCCCAGTACTAAAAAAAAAAATTAGTTGAATATTTGAGATGGTCAAATACTTTTACAGACAATGTTAGCGTGAATTTGTTCTGAAAATATTTTTTTCTAGGGCTGAATTTATTTCCTCAGCCTAACTCTCCAGCACAGCAGTGGGATAGATAGGGTGTGAAGAGTTAGTTCCCATTTCTCCTGCTCATCAAGACAACACACATTTATTAGAGTATGGGAAGGAAGCATGTTATCCAGAGCTGAGCAAAGGAAAAGTCAATGAGGCCGCTGTCAGTGCATGACGCACTGTCCAAGTCTCCTCCTTGCGCTACATCATATAAATAAATGTTATAGATAGTTATAAAAATTGGGGTAGTTTAGTTTTGTTTCTGAACAGCTTTTAAAGAAATTGTGGGGAAATCCCACAAATATGAATGCTCCTCAGCAGCTCTCCTGTGTGAGACAGACTGCGGCTTAGGTTCCACGGCAATGCAAGTAGCCAGCCATTTAGCTTGCTATGTCCAGAGCATCTCCCTACCATTATATTTTCTGTAAAGCATTACCTATTAATGTCTGTTTATTATTATTAAATATATCTTTGATGAATGTCCTGGTATAAAATTTGTTTCGTCAACCCGTAGTTACATCTTTAAGATGACTTTGGGGAAGCAGAATTATTGATTGAAACAACAAACAACGTGAATCTTTCCAAGGTTCTTTGAAACCATTTTTGTTTGGGTGCAGGAGGTGAAGCCTGGGCCTCAGGTGTCTTCCACTGAGCAACACTCTTGACCCTCAAAGCTCTTGGGTAAAGGCCACATTGCCCTCCAGACTCAGTGCACGTGGATGTCTCCCAGCAGCGTGTGACCATGTGTATCCTCTACATCATTGTTGAAGCTAAGTACACACACTTACAGCTTTTTGCAAACTGGATACCCTGCCTCAGTTTACATGAGTCTGCATTTTCAGCTGCTTGTGAGGTTGGGCTGAGGATATGTGGTCATTACTCTGGGGATTTCTTTTTCTGGACTGTCGGTTCTACAGCCTCCTTAGGAGCCTTGACACCTGGTGACCAGGAGCTGCACTCACCAGTCAGCCGCCTGTGAGGGCTCCCGGAACAAGCTTGGTGGACTGCACCCGCGGGTGGCTTCTACTGCTCAGGTGCTTTGGAGTCTTGCTTGTACGTGGAGGGTGAGTGTTATTTGCTCTTCTCTTCACGTTACACAGGACATAACCCAGCAGGGATTTCTCAGGACCGCCTGCATCCTCAGGCGTCTCAGGCTCCCTGGTCCTCCCAGGGCCCACAGGATGTATGGATCTGTATTTGAACTGAGGCTGGGGAAGCCCGAGCTCGGGGTTTGGGGGCCCACAGGAGGCCACATCTTGAGACTGATGTGAGCACCCGAGCTCAGG
The DNA here is from genome assembly GCF_963383645.1 of Muscardinus avellanarius. Taxonomy (NCBI): domain Eukaryota; kingdom Metazoa; phylum Chordata; class Mammalia; order Rodentia; family Gliridae; genus Muscardinus; species Muscardinus avellanarius. The sequence continues at coordinate 118,367,620 of NC_137794.1, read as the reverse complement.
GCATTCAATGCACCTCAGTCCTAGACAGCAGGTGGGCCCCAGGGACCATCTGGAGTGGGCTTCTCCACTGGGGACACACTCCTAAAACTGGCAAGATGTCAGGTGTCTGTGAGCCTTGGCAGACAGTTTCCTCTTTGGCTTGCCCAAGCGGTCATGTAACACTAATGATTAAGCTTTTTGGTCTAGAGAGGAAAAGAGGCTGAAGTTAACTCTGAGAGAAGCAGCGAGGAGTAGTATTGAGGTGAGTTAGCTGCTGGGATCTCATTCACCCACAGAGGCAGCAGCCTCCAGAAAGGGCCATACACAGTCCACTTCGAACAGTGGCTCTCCCCTTGGGCCTCTGGGGGACAGTATGCTTGTGCGGGACTCCTTCGAGGTGATTGTTCGTGGCTGTGGGGCGTGCTGTTGGCATAGACTTGGCGTCCTTTTAGCCGAGCCAGTGTGGGACATTTGCGCTTGGTCTGTACTGAGCTACCGTGAATACATCTTCACGGCTGGGTTCTCCGTGGTCTCTGTTCTTTTGGGCGGCCCCTTCTGAGGCGAACACACGCTTTCACAATACAGCCTGGTGTTGGCCTGCTTTCCACACTTCCTTTTCTCCAGTTTCCAGGCTGCTCTGGATCCAGATGATACCAGGATCAGCTTTCTCACAGACTCTCAGAACATGCTTCTAGACCCCTGAGCTGCTCCTGCTGCAGCTCAGAAGATAGCCAAGGTCTGACTGACCCACCACCTGAGTGGGCCCACCAACCTGCTTTCTTTCTGAGGGGGTCTGTCCTCCACTTTCTTGGGAGGGCACGCAGCACGCAGACCTTACCGAGAACCTCTTTGGTACCGTTTGGTCAGTTGTTTAGTGCCCATGGCTGGGACTGGTGCAGACTGTCAGAGCATTCTGGGCTTACCGCTCGTGCACCTGTCCTGCCAAGAGTCCGCAGTCTTGAACCACCCGGCGTCCATCCGTCCTCTCTCCCCACTGCTGGCTGCCTTCTGTCTTGGAGCCTGCAGCCTTCTAGTGCCGTGTCTGAGTTACCCACATCACTAGTTTAATCCTAAAGGCAGGAGTAGGGTGCTGCTGGGATGAGGATGCTCCCCGGTGTGGTTTTGAGGACCGTGAGAAACTTTCTGATGGCAAAGTGATGATTTTCCCAAGGTTGTCAGCTGACAAAGTAGAGACGGCTGCACGTTGATTATCTGCGAACAGCGTCAGGCTTTGTGTCTCTGCATCCAATAGGAAGCCTCTTTGTCTTAATTTTCCAGTCAAGGAGCCAATTATTTCAGACTTCTCCGTGCATGGGACCAGATGCCCAGGACGGGTCTCTACCAAACCCGGCTATCTGAATGGGAATTAGCCAGCACATCAGGGGCTCCACTCGGCCAGACCCTTTCTTTCTGGCCTGATGGTGATTTCGTACCTTTCAAGTCAAGAGACTCCAGAGCTTGCACCTATTTAAGGAATTTTTCAATTAACATTTCTTTTGCTCAAGAGAGACCAGGGCCTTTGGCTCTCCACAAAAGGCTGGCTTTACTTTTCCTATAACAAATGTGTTCAGCTCAGTCTCTCCAAGCTGAAGGCCTATTATTCGGCATTGATGATTCAGTTTAATACCCCCCTCCCCCTAATCAATAGCTGATCAGAGCGCAGCAGGGAAGTCTCTGCTTTCAACCCGCGGCTCTCACACTGAGATGGTCTCCTTTGAGTAGAAACAGGCCTGGGTTGAATTCTAAATCCATCTAATTGGCGGTGTTAAAAAAACAGAATAGAAAAGATGTGGGAGGGTAGCACACTGAAACCTGGATGAATTCTGATGGATGGAACCTATCTAACCCTGCAGTCTCGGGTTGCTTCCAGATGTACATTTTTATTGCCACAATTTTCCAAATGTTTTGTTAACCAATTACCTGTCTCAACGAGTTGTCAATCACTTCCACAGAAGCCCAGCATTTCAAGCCTTTCCCAGGTTTTGATGTCTCCTGTTGGAGTCCAGCAAACCTTCCAGGAAAGGTTTAAAAGTAGCAGTGTCTGCCTGACAAGGAGGAACGTTTAGTGGAGCATCCCACTGATTTTGTGGAAATTCAGTCCATTCACTTTAAAGGGATTTCTCATAACCAGTTGGAGTGGAAGGCTCTTTGGCTAGTAGGGGAATGTTTAAGACCATGGCCAGTACCAGCAGCATAGCTTTGGCACACTATGTGAAGGACTCGGTCCTGCTGCAGGAGTCAGAGCTGGTGAAGGAGCCTCAAGTGGGTGGTGCCAGGCAGGCACCCAGGATAGCAGCTTCAGAGGGTGCCTGCAGCAGACAAGCTGCTGAGCCTGGAGCAGAGAGGACGTGGTGGCCAGCGAGCTTCCCCATGGACAGGAGTGCACTGTGGCAATAGAGGTTTCCTCACATGCTTGCTTGGGGACTTAAAACACCGAAAAGACAAGCTGACTTGTGCAAGCCTGCCACGCAAGGAGCGTCCTGTACTGGGAAGCCTGGTGGCTGGGTGACCTGTCCTCTCCAGGTGGTTATTTCTACCTCTGAAGTCAACATGCCAGACTTTAGTCTGTGTTTAGATGACCTTGGCAGCCATTCCCATGAAGGCAAACTCATCAGCCAATTTTTATCCACATGCTGCTCCTGAGTGCCAGTGCTGTGGTGCCTAGGTGTTCTCGTAAAGCTGCTATCTATTTCAGCAGGGCACAGTAAAAACGAGGGCAGGATATTCCCTTCAACCAAGGAGAGTCCACAGAAAATCCAAAGTTGCTAATGAGTAAAGGCCTTTGTCCTTCAGGCTGCAGCATCCCGAGAGGAATGAGTCCTCTTTGTCTCGTGCCGGGCACAGGCCTGTTGCCTGGGCACTTTGCATTTGCAGGCATGCAAAACTATTTTAAATCAGAGCTCAGGAAGCCTGGGAGAGGGTCCTGCCTGAGCAGACCCCTTCCACACCCCGAGGAACAGGGCCTAGAGGAAGGGAGCCAAAGCACCTCCCAGGCACGCCAAGCCTGGTTCCTGTTCCACATGGTGTCCCGCTCCAGGACGGGCCATGTGCCCGAGACCACTGAGCCCCTGCTCACCTTCCTGTGGGTTTTCTGAAGCCCCAATGTCTGTGCACAAAATGATGTTCTTGAGATTGGGAGGGGCACAGAGCATGGTGGCACTGTGGAGGGGAGTGGGTTTGTGTGTGTGTGGCTGCGGTCACAGTGGTCGTGTGGAGGGACAAGCACCTCAGAGGCCTGGAGCCCCGGCTCAGGAAGCAGAGGGAGGCGACTCCAGCCCGGGGTTGAAAGACCCCAGCACAGCTTCCCCTGGTCTAAACCTCCATGGTTTTCAACCCCACGGCAATTCAGGGGTTCCAAGTTCAGCTGGAGCTGAAGATGCCCCCAAATGAAAATCACTCGAGGTAGAAAAGTCACTAAAGCTGCTGTTGCTCTCATCGTTCTTCATGAGCACAGAAGAGGAGCACAGAGAGGTGCTCAGGCCCCATGGCCACTGAGCGGGCATGGGCGGCCGGGCTGAGTGGGCTGAGGGCCTCCTGGCTCACCACCCTCGGCTGGAGCGTGATGTGGGGCTCTGGCTACCTGTGTGAAGGAGGCAGACAGACACATCTCATGCCAGGCTGAGAGGGGTTGTGGAGGAGCCACACACCTTCCGATGGGAAGAAAGCCAGGGAGAAGTGAGTGGTGTGAGCATTTTTACTTTTTTATTACTGGGGCAGCTGATTAGCTGGGTGGAATTTGGCATCTGCCATTTTTTCCTGACCACAGTGTGGAGGCTGGACATTTTGCCTCAATACAAAGGGAAGGAAGTAAGACCCCATCAATCACAGCAAGTGGACAGAGGCAAGGGCAGACAGGAGGTTCCTGTGTCTTGAACTTACTATTATTTGTTTCCTACACCAAGTCTTGGGAATATTTTGCCAAAAGAAATTGATCCTTTTTCTGTCTGTGTCCTTTGGGAACGAGCTCAGCCACTGACCACCCGGGAGACATGTCTGTTGAAGTCCATGAGTGACAGCCAGGCCAGGACCCAAGTTTCTGGTTTTGCTGGTGGCATCATTGGGTATGTGAGTGGGGGAGGGCCAGCCCAGGGAGCAGGATTCCGCTGGGACTAAAGTGATCCCAGGAAAACAGCTGGTTTTCAACGTGCATCAGAATCTGGGAGACTGGAGGATCTGCAAGTTTGATAAAGAAGACCGGCAAAGATACAGTACGTGGCACCACACGCAGCACTTTGCTGCCCTCAGGATTTTACTAATGCTCTCACATCCCACACTCGACTCTCACCCTGACAGTCCAGGGCTGTCTGTTGTTGGGCCAGCGCCCGTCATCTCCCCTCCTGAATACTCATCCTACAGGTCAGAGCACACGACTGCTCCAGGCGGCCGACTCTCCTGCTGCCATGTCTGCTTTCTCAGCCGCTTGCTGAGGGCAAGGCTGTGAGGCCCCGGAAAGTCCCAGGCCCTTCCCAGTGATGATCACCAGCAAGGGAGCAATGAGGGGCTCCAAGCAGCTCTGGAGAAGCTGGTGTGGCCAGCCGGCTCCCACGTGTACGCCATCTGTGTGCAGAGCTGCTGGGTCCCTGCGGCCCCTCAAGGGCCTTGTGGCCACATGGCAGGTGCAGGCTGAGTCTAGGGTGAAGATATGGATCTTGGCACCAGAGCGCCCTGCTTTCCAGGATCAGGCCGCGGGCACACAGGCACGCACACTTACAGGCTGGCCAGCAAAGCCAGGAGCTCAGTGCCGCCCAGGTCATTGTTCTCAGCGGAGACCACCAGCTGCAGAGCTCCAGTTACGGTCCCAGCCCCTGTGGGGGCACTCCTACAGATGCCACTGCGCCCTGCCACATGGCACACCGCTGGCTCCTATTGCTGCCGGGCGCCGTCCTCCTGAGGCCCTGCAGCCGCTCATCCTTGGACTCTGGTGAGTCCCATGGGGCAGGACTCAGGAGGCCCCTCTGGCCTCAGGATGCTCTAGGATATCTTCTTACAGGACAAATTTGCTCTTTACTGCCCCGGGGCCACTGGCTCTCAGGTTCCAGAAGCATACAGAACAAGCAGTGGAAGGAACTGTGAGGTCTCTGCCACATTGGGTATTTGTCTCCACGTAGAATTCACTTAACACCAAGCTAGAGTACAGTCTTCACTGGCCCCTCGCATCCTCGAAGCACATCATCTCTGATAACAAAGCCCGAGTGTCACAGTTGAGCTGAGAAACACCAGGTCGAACAAGAGGCATGATGCCTGGAGCCCACACGCCCGACAGCGGGCGACCTGTGGGCCAGAGGCAGGAATCTCAGAGAGCCGCAAGGTACCATTTCTGGGGCTTCTGGGAACTCTCAGCGTGTTGTCGGGGCCCTGAGGTTCAGAGTCAGGCTTCCCCTCTCTGCCTCTGGTTTCCCCATTCCAGGGTGGAAGCAGGCAGCAAGGGGTCCAGGCTGCAGGGAGCCTGCTTCAGAGGGAGGCAGAGGAAGTGCGCTTGTGAAAGAACTGTCTCCAAAGCTTCAAACTGCAGCAATGGTCACCCTGGAACCTGACTGCTTTCGGGAGGAGAGGCATCAGACTCACCATATTTCTGAGAGGATCCACAACTTGCATCACAGGTATGCACAGTAGTTTGGATAAATGTCCCCCAAGACCCTGTTGACCGCTTGATCACCAGCCCATGGCACTCTGCATGGGGATCTCTGCACAGGGAGCTGGACACTCAGGCACCTCCATAGCTCCACCCACCATGTCTAGGGGCTCTTTGATGTGGGGGATGTGGATTTGAGAACATGGTCAACAGTCATCATGAATTTCTCTGTGACCTGCAGGGTTCTGGGTGTTTGTGCCCCTGTAGTTCTCATAGCACACGCCAATTTTCGTCCACAGCTACATTCTTCCTGGCCCTTATATGTATGACATAGTTAATAAAAGTTGGCATGCTAGAAGTAAACAAGAATGAAGGCTGAGACAGGAGGACCACAGATCTAAAGACATTGCATGGTAATTTAGAGTCTGTTTCAAAATATGGAAAATGCTGGGGTTGTAGCTCAGTGGTAGAATGCCCCTGGGTTTGATCCCCGGTGACACACACACACACACACACACACACACACACACACACACGCACACACACACACAGAACTTCTGCCAGGAAGAGGTGTTGCGTTAGCTGAAGACCCCTGTGCCCTATCTGCCCCATCTTCCGGGCTCTGGGGGGGGCAGCTCAGCAGCATTTGTGGACTCACAGAGTGAGACCATGGGGCAGCAGCTTCATTACAGCTTGCAGGGGGCCTGCTTTCTCTGTGCCTGATGGTTCCCGGCCCCCTGCACCTCCTTTCCTCTTTTCCTTCATCTTTGCGTAACGATGCTCTTGCTTTGCAGCCTGCACGAGCATGTTGCCTTCCTTCTCTTCTCCAGGCTTCTTTCTTCCTATTATTCTGAAATGAGTGTGACCATCTGTTCTCCATTCCTCCACTGCCCCAGACGCTTGGTTCCCTAGCCCTCGACTGCCACACATGTGTGCACACGCATGTCTGCACATGTATGTGTGGGTGTGTATTTTCCCACAGTCCTGTTCATTTTGTCTCTAAGACCAGGGCAGCTGTGGGAATGAACTTCAGCCATTGACCCTGGGGTCCTGGCTGCAGAAGCCAGAGCTCTTAAGATGAGATGGAGATGGTGCAGCACTGGCAGCGGCTTACTCTAAAGACCAGATGGCTTCGCTTCCTGCGAGGCAGCACCGGCATTGCTGTGCCCTGCCCTGGGAGCTGCCTGAGCTGGCGTCTCCTTGCCCTCTCTATACCCTGACAGCTACCACCTCTGGGAGCAAAGCACAGTGGAAACTCTGGCTCAGCTTGCATGTCCAGGGCAGACCTAGCCTGACACCCACAGGCTGACGCTGGACCGCTGGCCTCGAGTTTGATGTGAAGCTTGATCCAGGCTCCATGAGTGCCAAGAGCCAGAAAGATGGTGGCCTTCTGTCCTGCAGGCTCCCCTCATAGGGTGGCTGGACCCACTGTAGCTCCAGTGCTGGGGAAGCATCCGGGGGACAAAGAAGCAATTGGGGGTGATATTTGTGGACAAGTACTGCCCCTTCTGCCATCAGAGGAACACCTTTGGGACACTCTGCTTCCTCTTCCTCACCTGCAGACTATCATATACACAAATAAAAGTGATGCCAATTGTTATTTAATTATTATGATAAGGATAAAATAAGACATGGGACAATTCTGCAAACCCTGCAAATGAAGTGTTGCAGAAGGAAAATGGGAATGTGAGCTGAAGAAGAGGACCCAGAAGAGCTGCTGAGCCCTGCCTCTCATTCCCCCGGAGCCCCAGGACACCTTCTTGTGCTCTTCCCATGTGTCCTTCTGCCCTTCACTACAAATTAACTGCTCTTCAAATTTTAAAAGAAGCCCTGTGTTGTAAAAGTCTGCTTGCTTAAGGCAAATCAAGGGGGTTTACTTTGACAGGGAGGCAGTTGGCTCTCCTAGTTTGCCCTGAGCCGAGGGTCTCTCCAAGACGCAGGGCTTCCAGAGCTACACTCAGGGATATTCCGGGCACGCCGGGATACTATGGCCCCAGATTAGGCCCCAACATAGACAGGAAATAGCAGGCAGGATGCCCTGCTGAATCGGGGCATTAGCTACAGCCCCTCATCTCCTGGCCTCCCAGAGAAAGTGCTCCTCTAAACTGAAAAACCCCCTCTTGGCTTTCCTTTAAAAGCATAAACTGGTGCCCGTGGCAGAGCACACTGTGTATTGTGGATGGCAGGCGAGGATAAAGGCCTTGGGCCATGGCTTAAACAACTTCCAAACCCGTTACTGGACACAGTGTGTCTGTCTCTCAGGAACTTAACAAACCTGACTTCAGTCTATTTCTGTTTTCATTCACAATAACTACAGGCTGTGGGTGTTGTCTTGGAACAAGCGCCCCTTCCAAGCTTGGCACATCAGCAGAGAACATGAGGTCGCCCACATCTGCAAACAGGAGGTTCTTGCCAGGTCATGATAATATTGCAAAAGGTGTGAGGGTGCCAGGAGCAGGGATGGCATAGCAGGAAGACTGCAGCAAGTGTAGGCTCGTTCAGGATTTAGAGAGAAATGAGGAAACAGACGAGATTCTGGTTTTCAGGCTCACCTTAGAACTGGGCATTTGCTGGTGTGAGCCAGCTCTTCACCTGTGGCACTAAGGGCCACAGACACTACACAGGTGGTCAGCACTGGAGGAGGGTGGCGTGTCTGGCTAACTCTTGGGCCAGGGCAGAGAGAAGCTCAGAGGCAGCAACCGTGACCACCGAGGCCGGCCCTCAAACCCACATGGCGTGCTGAGCAGGGCCCCTTCCAGCTGTAAGACCTCCATTCCTACGGAGTCTGCTGGTCTGGAGGGTGTGCGGTAGCTCTGGTAGGGTAACAAGGGTTACCCTTGATTTTCTGGTAAAAAAAGTGTCTGGTTAAAATATTGTGGTCTAGATGCTTCTTTTGTAAAAACATGACAAAAGCCTCAATTTAAGAGTGCATGTTTACGAAGTCTGTGTTCAGGGAGCTCACAAAGCTCACATGAGAGCCGGCGTTGGCTCAGTACTCTTGGGATGGGGCAGAGGAGAGCACAGCTGCAGTGTCCCCAGGCCGGCAGGGCCCTCTCTGCTTTGCTTTGGGTGCCTGGCAGGAAGATGGCTGGCTGAGGCCCCCAGGAGCTGCGAAGGCCAGCTCCACATCAGGCCTCGCCCACAGAGCTGGGCCCTTCTCAGGTGACATTCTTGTGGGGTGACAGGCTGCTCAGGCTCCAGGGCAGCTGCAGAGTCAGCCTTGGGTGTGCACCTGGAGAGCCCGCCACAGGGAAGGCGGGCGCATCCCGCCCAGCTCCTGCCTTGCTTTCCAGCCTGTCGCTTGGCCTCCAGGGCTACACATCACTGGTTGGAGGCCCGGGACTTCCCTCTCTAGACACAGCCTGCTGTGTCTACCTGGTGAGCAGGTGGAGCTTGTGCTGGTCCTGCAGGCAGCGGGCTCAGGCTGCAACAGGCCAGGCTAGAAAGTGAATTCCTGAGTCATGTACATCTTGCCTCAAGCTCGGCAGGAATTTGGGGCCTCGGGCCAGGACCTGGGATACAGGGAGGGGCAAGCAGACGTGGGTTCGTGTTGCCCCATCCCTACCGGCCTGGGAGGAGTGGCTCTGGAGGGCTGCAGTGACCTGGGCTGGCAGGTAGCGGCTTGCCTGCTGCGTGGCAGCCCTCTGGAGGAATCTCCTCCCACCAGAACCACTGAGAGCACAGGGGCCCTACAGGAGGGCCCCTGGGAGGGAGGCCCTGACTGGGCATCAAGGCCAGTGGAGGAGAAGCTATCCTTCCTGTGGCCCGTGCAGCAGCTGTCAGTCCAGTAGAAACTTTGAGAGTGACTCCACCAGTGACTGGAGCCCTGGGCCAGGAGCCCAGGCCTGGCCGCTGCAGGGAGCTTTCCTGCAGAGCAGGACTAGGTGTCACCAAGGACTGTATTGGCAGATAGGCGACATGGTGGTGTTGGGTCATCAGACATGCTCTTCTGGTCAGAGTCCACTGTTCCTTCTATTTTAGAAGAGCTTAAACCTTTCCGCATGGACCCCACGATTAGCCACAGTTCCTGCGTAGAGTAGTTTCACCGCAGAGTGACCTGGCTAGTCAGAAGCGTGGCTGTCACATTGTCCTGGCCTTGTGTGGCCATGGCTCCAACCTGGAAAGCAGGGTCCTAGAGCTCCCTCCTGGGCCTCCCCTGCCGAGTTAACCAGTTCATGGCAGAGCTGGCCTGGAGGCACCTCCTGGAGCAGCACAGGGCCCAGGGGTGCAGGAGGCCCTGCCTGGCCCGTTTCCCTCCTTTCTCTCTTCTACTGCATTCTCTTCTAGGGTCTTCTCTCCTTTCTGCTTTCTCCTCCTGCCTGGGAATTTGTTTTTAAAAAAGTTTGTTCTTTATCATAGTAATTGTGCCATTAACAACCATAGTCATCTGAAATGAATGTTGAGGTAATTCTGGGGGCAGGCAGAGGAGGGCCTCGTCTCTGTTTCTTGCCCACTCACCAAATTCCCACTAGGATTCCACTGGTGAACTCAGAGATGGCCATAGCCAAACCAGACCAGATCAGGAGGAAGAAGCTGCTCCAAGGCTGAGTGGCGGGGATATTTGTGCAGTGGTGGACCCCTGGGCCTCCTGGGGTGTCGGCTGGGTGGTGGGAGGGGAAGCCCCATGAGGCCACACTACGAGGGAAGAGGGCTGGGAGCAGGTGGCCAGGGTCTTCTGCATGGAGGGCTGGTGGCTGTTTGTAGGCAAACAGCCCTGGCACCTGTACAGCCCAAGCACGGCTTCATTAAACACAGCTTCTGCTTCAGATCATTAATTTGTTTTAATTAGGTGTCCACCGGTCTGAGGGATTGAGAGGTTCTAAGTGGATGGAATGCAGGCCGGGCTGTGGCCCACAGCTGGGCTTGGCTGGGGATGGGGAGGGGTTGCAGACAGAGAGGGAGCCTGGCGGGGGCTTCCTTGGAGGGCCCAGGGCGGCGCCCACTGCAGGCTGCTCCTCCTCCCCTGACAGCCGCACAGACTGGCTTGGGGGGCTGGCAGGGGTCCCAGCCCTCAGCTGTGTGCTCTGGGCCACCAGCCCCTCATTAATCCTGAGCTATATCCCTGCCCCAACTGTTCTGGCCCAAGCAGCCTAGATGTACGTGAGCCCCGTGGATTCCTATTCCCTGGGATGATTGTCTTTTTCACCATGGAAACGGGAGGGTGGGGACAGGAAAAGGGACATGCGGATTGTACCTGGCAGGATGCCAGAGCAAAGTGCTGGGGCACAGTGCCCTCCTCCTCCTCGGGGGCCTTTCCTGTCTGCGGAGAGGAGAGGACTCAGGGCGAGAAGCGCATCGTCCCAGGGTGACTCAGGATCCCTGGCCCTGACTTCTGCTTCCAGGGCCACGCCGACTTCAGTTGCCACTGTTCTGAACGTGCTGTTTCCTGTTTGTCCACGGCAGTGAGGTTGCCCATCCTCCCACCTCTAGGGTGCTCCCTCTAGCCTCGTGTTGCTCTATCCGTGTTTCCCCTGATGTGGCCTGGGGAGCTGCAGGCTCATTGTCGACCTCTGTGTGCACACACCACCAGAACCTCCTGTCTACTCTCAACTACGTTCCCTCTCCTGTGGGACCCTTCACTTCTGAAAGGTTCGAAAGCACACAACCTGTCTGGGGCTTTGGGCCAGGCATCCCAAGACCTGGCTGAGCTTCTGCTGAGCTTCTGGCTGAGTGGGTCCTCTGCTCCGCCTTGCAGCACAGCCTCAGGGCCCTCCAAGCTGGCAGGCCTGGATCAGACACCTGGGTACCTGAGCGCCAGATTTGAGACTGACACAACTTCTGATACAGGAGATTTGGGCCAAGGCCTGAGAATCTGGTTCTACCTGGTTTGCCAGTGATGTCAATATGGATGAAGACCCTCATATTGAGGAGGGTCTCAGTACCTTCCACAGGAGTCAACACACAGGGCCATGGTTAGCACCTCTGGCCCAGAGTCTCCAGGTGACAACCTTCCTGAAACCTAAGGAAAATGCTGATAAATTAGAAGTGGAGACTGTTACCTTGGTCTGAAGCCAAGGTGCCTGGTGTCTGTACTTATGCGCCACCTAGTTCTTCACCCTTGTTCCTCAGCCACATCCCTGACCTCCTCTATGGGACCCTGTGTGACAGTTTGGATCTGAATGGCGTCCCACAGCTCATGTGTTGGAAGGACAGACTACAATCCAGCAAGGTGCACAGGTGCGGCTTCAGCAATGATTGGAGCATGACTCTAACCTCTGGCTGGATGAATCTAGCTGAGGGCTTAATCATTTGAGTGGGTGGTAAGTACAGGCAGTGGGTGAGGCTGAAGGAAGCGGTTCACAGGGCATGTCTCAACCTGCATCTGTCGCTGGTCCCGTCCTCCTCCTCCCTTTGCTCCCTGGCTGCCCTAGTCTGAGCAGCTCCCCTCGGTTGTATCCTTCCACCACGGTGCTCCTCCTCACCTCAGCCTAAAGCAGTGGGTCAGCTGACCGTGCTGGGCTCTGAAACCAGAACCAAAATAAGCCTGTTTTTCTCTAAGTCACTCTCGGGTATTTTGTCATAGCCACTGAAAGCTGACGAGCACACCCGCACTTCTGATGTGTGCCGGACCAGCTTAGTTCCTCTTGCTGTGGAATTTTCTTTCCCTTCTCTCAACTTTGCTACCACAAACCCTGCCTCTTTATTCCAGCGCCCTCTCTGTCTGCACCCATCTCGCTCCCTCTGTAGTAAGGACTCTGGAGGCCACAGCCTGGTTTCCCGGGCTCTCAGATTTCTCTGTACTGCCCCTACCCAGCCGTGGGCTGCTGCTCACAGGTCTCACAGGATGTCCTTCCCAGAGACTGTCAAGTACTTTCCAGAGGCAAATCTGAAGTTGGAGTTTGAAAGGCACACACTGGTTTGCACCTGCTGAGTCTGTGCACTGGATGTGGTCAGTTCCACCCTGGTCCGTGCTGGCCTTGCCTCCCGGGGTGTGTCAAGTCCGCTGCTCTCTGATTGGCCCTGGCTCTGTCTTCTCACGGCTCAGTCACTGGGTCCACTGTGCTATGCTGTTCCCAGGCTTGGTCACTGTGACTCTGCCTCTGCAGGGGCTACGTCTCCTCTCCTTTTGCAAGTCCACACAGAGCCTCTGTGGAGGCTCCTTCCTGCATCCCCAGGCTTTTGCATTTTTAGGATTCATAAGTTGTTGAATCCTAGCCTGAGGTGGAGTAGCTCCCTACTATCTTCTCGGGGGCTAGAGAAATATCAGTCCTAGGCAGAGTGAACTGAACTGCACACACTGACCCGGGAGCCAGAGGCAGAGAGAGGCTCCTTCACAGCCGGCCCCGCCAGCTCCAGCAAGGCCCACATGCCATGCCCACTGCGTGCTGTGGGAGAGGCACTGCAGGGAGGGAGCTGTAGGAGAGGGGCTGTGGTTTGATCACTGGGATGAACACGTTTCCACCACAGAGACTGATCTGGATCAGGGTATACGAGCTGATGGTAATAGTTCTGAGGCTTTAGTAGACTTACTTGAGAACTTGAACTTATCTTCCTTGGGTAACTTTCCTGTCTTTTATATTTGATGACCAGCATAGGGTGAAATTCTGAAGTCCCCGGACCCTGCAGGGCTAGTCCTCAGCACATCTTGATACAGTTTGAATTTGTTGACAATTGATTCTTGCTTCTTATCTCCCTCCCTGCAAATGATTCTGCATCCAAGCTGCGCATCCCCCAGGGCAGATCCAGACCTGTGGATTCCGGGGTTGGGCTTATCTCACGGCCCTCCTGCTCCTGGGCAGAGGGCACTTGGTTTCCCTGCCACAGCCCGTGTGTCCCGTGGCTCTATGCCGCCTGTGATTTGCTCCAGGCCCAGTCTCCCAGGTCCCATCAACTGGGACGAGTCTTCTATTCCCAGTACTTCCATATGTCTTTACAAGTCACTGGGTGGTGTGTCTGTGCATCCGTCTCCTTTCTAGCTGGGATGTGGATCATGCAAAGGCTGAGGGGTGCTGGATCCATGGGCTAACAGTCTCCACAGAGCACAGGACTTGCCTGACAGGTTGTAGGTGCACGATCATTTTCACCTGAGCTGAACAAGTCACAAATACTCTCAATTCTCCGTGGCAGCTCCTGTGCCATCACTCCTCCAAGTTATGTTCCTGTGCTCCTGCCTGGTCCCTGTTCTCCTGCCTGGTCAATATCACCCCTCGAGCACCAGCACAGGCAGGCCCAGTGGTTGCACAGGGCATGTCTCCGCTGCCTTCTGAATGAGGACAATCCTGGTGCCTACTAAGGCCACTGGCCTCTCCCCAGGGTCTGAGTCCTGTACCTATGGTGGCATCCTGTTGTGGTTTCTCTCTGTGGGGACAGTCCTGTAAGTGTCTGCGGGCCATTGAACCCTGCCCAGGCCCGGGTGACCCAGCATCCTGGGAGGGGGTGTGCCTGCCTGCTGCTACACAGTGGTGGGTCACTGGCAGGGTGGTTCTGGGTAGCACCTCCCTCCTCATGGCGGAGATCGGACGAAGAGAGCTCTGCCCAAACACTGACAGAATCCTGGCTCCAGGGAGAGTCTGGGTTTCAATGTTTCCACATTCTTACCGGGAACAAAAGCTACAGGAAACCCCAATGGAGGGTCGTGTGTCCCGTGGGGTGGCTGTGGGGAGATGGTCTATCTCGCTTTGTTTTCAGTGTAGCACAGGATCCTTCTGGAAAAAGTGGTCTGTTTGATCCTGATGGCAGTAAGTGCAGGTCCTGTTACAGGGAAGTAACCGAATCTGCCACCAGGGATATGAGTGGCCAGGCATCCACCTGCACACGGGATGCCTAGAGACAGCGACTTGATCCCCGCCCCTCCTGGGACCAAGGAGGCTTCTGGGGAAACGAGAGAAGGGATGTCTGAGGAGCCCAAGAAGGCCCTGCCAAGGCCCTGGGCTTGGGGCTCCTGAATGGCAGGCCAGGAATGTGGGCCTCGTGACCTGTGGCTGAGCAGAGACTTGGAGAGGAGCAGTCAGTGATGCTGTCTACAGATTGAACGTCCACGGGCCTGGACCTGCTGAGAAGGCTGGGCTGAAGCTGCCAGCTCCTGGGAGCTGGTCCTCAGGAGAGTGTGCCCGGCCTGTTCTCTGGTCCCAGATCCTGGAGCCCTGTCCAGGGCCTTCACACTGCGCACCCGCAGGTCCCCGGTGGAGCAGGCCTTGCCTGTGTGGAGGCGCCAGGCATGGTGGAGCAGGGAGGAAGCCCAGTTGTCACGCTGGCTCTGGGTCAACGGGTCTATCTGAAAGTCGGAAAAAACCCTGAAAACCCCATCAGTGCCGTGTAGGTGCTGTGCAGGGCCATTGAGCTGCACCCTGCAGCTCTGCATCTTCCTCCTCGTGCAGACCCGGCTGTGTGGCTGCTAGCAGGCATGCTGACCAAGCCCCAGACCAGTGGACAGAAGGAAAGGGTCATCCGTTACCATGGCCAGCCAACGGGAGGAGAGCTGAGAGTGCCAAAGCCGGACGTGCACACAGGACTAGGCACGTGCTCAAGAGAACTCACACTCAAGCCAGATGTGCCCACACATCAGCATGCACGTGTGTTCACGCGTGCTCATGTGCACACATGCTCGCGTACATGTCACACACTCCCTCACATACATCTCACATGTGCTCACGGAGCACCCTTAGACCGCCCTGTTAGTTTTGGGCCTTCTGACTCCCCCCTCTTCCCTTAGTGGGTCTCTGCTCCACCCTCCAGTCCACCCTGCAAGAGCCCCTGGGAGTGAGGTGGCTGTGTCATCTGCAGGAGCCCCTGGGCTGGGCTGATCAGTAGTTCCGCACCCGGTCCTCACCTTCCAGGCTGCGATGGCCATGAGGGTGCAGAAGAGGCGATTGTGCAGGGGTGTGGCCTGTGCACCTGGACACAGTGGCCCGCAGGGCACAGGGGACACAGTGTGTCAGGGGAGGTGGCCTGTCCCACATGGTGCTTTTCCTCTGCTTGCTTGCAAGGTGGTCATGAGGGCAGCTCTGCTCCAACGGAGCTTCCGGTGCTGCCTGACGTGGTGGTGGCCAACAGCCTCCCTGGGCTCTCAGACCAGGTTTGTGTCAGGAGAAGCAGAGATTCGATCCATTTGCCTTTGATTTGATGTTCCAGACATGGCTGGCAGCCACAGGCCTAGGGGCCAAATGGACTTTTCTTTTCTCTTCTTTTCTTTTCTTTTCTCTTCTTTTCTTTTCTTTTTTGCAGTACTAGAGATAGAACCCAGGGGGATTCTACCTCCGACTACACCTCCAGCCCTATTTTTTATTCTTTATTTTGAAATGCGGTCTCACTAAGTTGCAGAGGGCCTCACTCAGTAGCTGAGACTGGCCTCGAACCGCAATCCTCCCATATCAGCCTCCCAAGTACTGGGATTACAAGTGTGTGCCACCACGCCCGGATTTCTAAGTGGGCTTTAAAGTTGAGCTTCCTGGATTTAGTCAGCGTCCAAGGCTGGTGGAAGTAACAGTTTAACCCGCCCCACACTGTTTGGAGTTGGTTTGGCATCTCCCTGGTGGGATTCCATGCCTTTTTGTATAGGCGGGACTCCTGTCCTGTGGGCTTTGAGGCTGCAGGGATGTGAGGACACTCTGAGGACTAGTCCAGCATTCTGGGAACTCTGGGAAGTAGGATGGAGTCTTGGCACCACTCCAGGGTAACATCTAGTGTAGGGCTCCTGGAAGCCTCCTGCATGCTCAGATGCCACTTGATGTACAGGTACTTGAGGAGGTAAATCTCAGTGACCATGAGACTGTGGCTCAAGAGAGCTGCCAGCAGCAGAACATCGAGCAGGCCAGTCACAAGATCTCTGCGTCTCTGGCAGCCAGGGTGGCCCTGGCTGGCTTTGACACACTTTAGTTGTATGTGTTTATGGGGTACAATGTGATATCATGGCTTGTGGATATAATGTGGGACAGTTAGGTCATGCTAATGAGCATGTCCATCATCTAAAACACTTGTCAAGCCAAGCATGGTGGGCACGCTTGTAATCCCAGCATTCGGGAGGCTGAGACCTGAGGATTGCAGTTCTCAGACAGCCTCAGCTACTTAGTGAGGCCCCCATGACTTAGTGAGACCCTGTTTCAAAATAAAGAATAAAAAATAGGGCTGGGGGTATAGCTTGAAGGTAGAATGCCCCTGGGTTCCATCCCTAGTACCATAAAAATAAAATAAAATAAAATAAAATAAAATAAAACACTTGCCACGTTAGGGGCGAGGATATTTGATATGTACTTCTCACTTATTTTGAAGTGTGCAATACACCATCATTGACATTACCATGATGTGAAATAGAGCTATGAAAAACACGTTTTCCTCCTGTCCAGCTGAGCTCTGTGTCCTCGACCAACATCTCCCATCCCACCTCTCTGGACTGCTACTCCATGCCCTGCTTCTGCGCGTTGAACTTTCTACAATTCCACCTTGATCAAGGTCCTGCGGTACCTGTCTTTCTCTGCCTAGCTTATTTCACTCAACACGATCTTCTCCAGGTTTATCCATGTTCTCACAGTGACAGAATTTTCTTCTTCAGGGCCAAGTGGTGCTTCATTCTACACCTACACCAAGTTCTGTTTATCTATCCCTCTGCTGATGGACACTTAGCCCGAATCCGTGTCATGGGTGTACAGATGGTGCTGTAGTAAGCCTGAGAGTGCAGATGTCCTTTCCACAGACTGATTTCAGGTCTTCGGGAGTGGGAGCACTGAGTCTTGTGCAGGACGATGATGCCCTCATCTTCGGGTGATGTTATACTGGTTTCTAGTTGAACCATAGAACAGCAAGAATACCCTGCGCAGGTGTATGATGGGACCTGAGCACCCTGTGCGGGTGCACCAATGGGGACCTGGTCGTATTCAACACCAGGGATGAGGCACTTGAACATGTGTTCTAAAGTCCCATTCTGATCAAGAGGGGATATTGATTAGATGGCAAACCTGACTAGCTCTTGTTAAACCTTGCCTGGGTCTAGAATTCACAGCCCTTTGCCCAGGACCCTGGATTCACGGGCCCTCCCTCCTGCTTGTGGACACTCTGCTTGTCTGTGGCATCTGATTTCCAATCTCTGGTTGCCAAGAGGCAATTTTAAAATGTTGTCTTTGGTCCCAGTGTGTTTATAGAAAATGCATGCTTCTGGAGCTGTTAGTAGACATTCTTCTAAATAAGGGTGCTGACAATAAATGCAGGTGGGGAAACAGCAATTTGAAAAAAAAATTTTTTTCTGTGTGGAGATTCTTAGGTCTTTGTAGAATCTTATGGTCAAGATCTCGTTTTCTGAAACGTGTAGACGCAGCGCCCTTTTATCCATGGGACTCTGACCAGTGCATCAATGGATGCTATTTCATCAACAAACCCAGGTCAGGAAATGCTGGGACTTCTGGTGTCACACCCACCCAGGCACAGGTGGGAACCACGGGCAGGTGAGGGTCTTTCAGGTCTGTGGGCATGTCTGAGCAGCGCAGTCAGGACAGGACTTGGTATTCATGGCCCTCTGCACCCAGCATCCCACCCCAGCCTCTCTAGCACACTCGGCCAGGCCTTCAGGCTCCCTCCAGGTCTGTAAGCTGCAGAAAGCAGCCATCCACCTGACAGGTGGAACACCACCACGAACATGCTCTTGTGGTGTTTTGGGCTCCAGGTCCTGAGGTGGTCAGCCCTGAGTCTGGTTGAGCTGTGAGCATTAGGTCCCTCAGCCCTCAGGTGCCTAGGGAGACAGGCTCTGCCTTGTGTGAATTTTGGACCAGGGGACCATTCCCCTGTGCCTCATCTTGTCTCTGCAGCCTTGCCAAGAACTCTGACAGCTGTCAGGCAACTCTCCCCCTTTCTCTGCAGCAAAGCCATTTTGCTTAGTCCAAACTCCATAGGGCTGCACTGGAAGCCGTTATCAGTTAATGTGAGAAAACGGTGTTCTAAGACACTGAAACTTTGTATCCTTTTATGTGTATGTCTCTAATTAGATGCCTTTAAGTAATCTTCAATAATGTTTTTTAAATGTTTTCCCTAAAGATCATCCCTACTTTTTGCTAGATTTATGCTATTTTATTTCTCTCTTTTCAAGATTTGCTGCTTTTGTGAAGATCTAACCCATCGTGTGTCCACCCTCACTGTTTCCAGTTCCTCTCTGGCATCTCCTGGACTAGACCTGTCAGTCCATTCCAGGGCTTGGCCGTTTGCAGTGTCTCTCCATCAGATATCAGATGCTCTCACCTCCCTGAGATGCATCTTTCTTTCAGCGGGCTTCCTGGTTCACCATGCCCGCTGGGCTTGGCTGCCCACCCTCAGTCTCCTCCACCAGCCTCTCAGCTCCCTGGCCCCCAGATGCCACAGGACTTTGGCTCCCTGCACTTTTGTCTGGTCTCATGACTGTGACTATTTTCTGTGGCCTGATGATTTCCATTCCATATCCACAGCCCACTCTCCTTCTTTCATGTCAGGCTTGTAGATCAATCTTTCGAACCAACAGTGCTGCTTGGATACCCCATAGGAATCTTGAAACCGGGCACATTCAAAGCTGGACTCCCTCTCCCTTCCTGCCCACCAACCTGCTTCCTGAGATGCCCATTACATATGACATTTTCTCCAACATAGACCAGAAGGCAGCCACCACTGTGATTCTTCTTTCTGGCCCTCAGGCCTGCTCCCTTTGCGATGGGCCTAGACCTCTTCACCTGCCAGTCCTTCCCTCCTCTCTGCCAGTCCACCGAAGCTTCTGTCCTGAGAGTAGAAAGGGCCTCACACCTGCTGGCCCACACTGGTCCACGTCAAGCAGGGCAGTGGAGCCAGCCCATGAGCTGGGGAGACACGCCTCTGCTCCTCCTGACAGGGCACAGGCTGCCCCGTGCCACCCCGGCCTCTGCTTCCCTCAAGGGTGCACGCAGGCCCCTTCCTCAGTGCCCCTGGGCTTCCTCCCTCATGGCCTCTTTGCTCAAAGGTGCTACAGGACCAAAGCTACCTGAAACCACCTCTCCCGTCAGCAGGCACCTATGTCATGCCTGTTCATGGTGTTGCTCCATCTGACGGGAGGATGGCTGCTTTCTGCAGTTCACAGACCCGGAGGGAGCCTGAAGGCCTGGCCGAGTGTGCTGGAGAGGCTGGGGTGGGGATGCTGGGTACTGAGGTCCATGAATACCAAGCCCTATCCTGACTGCGCTGCTCAGACATGCCCGCAGACCTGAAAGACCCTCACCTGCCCGTGGTTCCCACCTGTGCCTGGGTCAAGCGAGCAAGTGAGAGTTGGGTGGCTTACATTTAAATGTTATTTGTATACAGGAGTGCAACTAATTCATGTATATTCATCACGCTGAATTCTACTAGTAATTTTAATAGGTTGTAGACACTATAATTTTTTTTTCGGTACTGGGGATGGAACCCAGGGGCATTCTACCTCCGAGATGCCCCCAAGCTGCCCCCCCCCCCGGTCCTATTTTTTATTCTTTATTTTGAAACAGGATCTCACTGAGTTGCGAAGAACCTCACTAAGTAGTTGAGGCTGGCTGTGAAACACGATCGTCCTGTCTCAGCCTCCCAAATGCTGGGATTGCAAGTGTGTGCCACCACACTCGGGTACTACAAAAAATGTTTTTTTGACTGTGTAGATAATATTGTCTCCTGAAAATAAGAGAGTTTTGACTTATTCTTTCAATTTCCTATAGTTCCAAGCTGTTTTTAGTGTTTTATTGCATTTGAAAGGGCCTTTATTACAGAATTGAATGGATTCAGTGATGGGGGATGTCTACATTTTGTTTTCATTACTAGTGAAATACTTCTGAAGTTTCAGCATTAAATAAAATTTTTACTAGTTTTTGACAGATACAGCTTTTATTTGATTGTTATGTTGTTTTCTGTGATGTGTGTGTGTGTGTGTGTGTGTGTGTGTGTGTGCGCGTATGGCACTGGGGATTAAATTCAGGAGCATTTAATCTCCAACCTATATCCCCAATACTTTTAATTTTAAAACAGGGTCTCACTGAATTGCTGCGGGTCTTTCTAAGTTGCTGAGGCTGGCCTCCAACCTGTGATTTTCCTGTCTCAGCCCCCTAGTACTGGGATGATAGATGTGTGCCACTGAGTCATCCTTCCATTCCTGACAAAGCATGAATTGATACTGATGTTATATTATTTTTTTTTACCCAGCTATGTGATTTTTTCTAGGATTGTTAATGAATTTTTGATAAAGGAGACAGTTTCTTCTGCAATGTGGACTGAACATTTGTGACCCCCAACTTCATATATTGAGCAAGGAGGCCCTGAGTCAGCCTCCCTACTGTCCCTGGGCCCCAGGGAAGGTGATTTGGGAAAGACCCTTGAACCACCACAGGCGGCTGAGCCTCAAGGGCCTGGCCTGTGGCCAGCGGTGGGAGCCACCGAGCTGCCCTGAGGTGCTGGTGCTGGAGACATCCTGGACCAGTGGGTGGAGACGACAGCTTCTTAGGAGCTGACTCCTCACTGTGGCTCGAGGTCCACGCTGGAGGAATAGCAGTATGTGCCTCTGGAACCTGAAGGACAGTCCTATGTACTGTGTGCACATGGCCAGCCTCCCTGGCCAGGCTGGCCGTCCTTGTTGATGTCTCTGGCTGGTGGCATGACTTTCACTCTAGCCTGGTGACAATTGCCCCCACCTGCCCATGCGTGCCTAGGCACCTGCCCCCACTTCCTTGGGCCTCAGATAGCACTGACAGAGCAATGTTCGGCGCTTGAGCAGGTGCCGTGTGTGGCCCCTAGGGCCCTGCAGTGACCCCGCAGAGGTAGGAGCCTCTGGCCCCACTGGCCGGCTGCTCCTGTGCTGTATCCTGGACAATTCCTGTCTTTCTTTTGTCCTTGAGATCAGCCACCCTCATGTGGCTCCTGTAGGTGGCTTCCTCAGCTGTGGTGCTGCTTTCTGGCTCTGATTATCTTTTCCCTGTATTTACAGCAGACAAAACTCTGCCTCAATTTCCCCATGCACATGGAGACTGGCGATTCTCTGGGAAAGGGCAGTGGGCTCAGGAAGCGCTGGGGGAAGGTGGGTTTCATGAGAGCGCTGGTCTTCTCCTCTCCCTGTATTCAGTCTCACTAAGTTGCTGAGAGCCTCACTAAGTAGCTGAGGCTGGCTTCGAACCTGTGCGATCCTCCTGTCTCAGCCTCCCAAGTGCTGGGATTACAAGCGTGCGCCACCACGCCCGGCTATTTGTGAAGTTTTTACTTGGTTTCAGAGTAATTCAGTCTCAAATGGCTCCCTCCCCTCAGAGTTATCCATTTATTTATTTAATAAATTCTTATTGGTGCATGTATTCATACATCTCATTGGGATAAAAAAAAACTTGTGGAGATATACATGCACATACCATGCAATCAACCCCTACCCAATCTTTAGCCCCTTCCCTTCCCTCCCTCCTACCCATGCTTGGCTTCCTGACTGACTTTGATATGTTTAAGTACATCATGTATACTTAAAGAGTACTTTAAAGAGTTCCCCTTATCCTCCTTCTTATCCCCTCAGATATGTCACCTTCATTGCTCCTCTGTAGGGTCCCTTCTTCATCTAGAGTTCCTCCTGTTACCCATTTCTCCCTAATATTTTGCACTTTAAGAAAAGCATCATCTGATTTATTACTTTTTTGCGACATTTCACTGTAAATGCCTTAATTTTTTTCTCCCTTATGGCTGAGCAAAATTCCACTGTGTACACATCCCATAGTTTTGAAATCCACTCATCCGTTGAAGGACATCTCGGCTGGTTCCACAGTTTGGCAGTGGTGAACTGTGCAGCTATGACCATGGAATATCTGCCGAATTCCTCCTGGCTGACCTGCAGCGGCTCATCTCGGCTCGCTGTCCGCCCCCTCTCTGGAGTCTGGTAGGCTGTTGAGTGCATTGGTCTGGTGCTGTCCGGTAATTCGCCGCTGCTGCCGGCAGTAAGGCGCTGCTGCCGTGTCCTTGGGCGTGAGGTTGGCGTATCTCCTCTGTGGCTCTGAGCTCCATTCTGAGTCCCCCTCCTCTCTGGGGCCTGGTGCTGCAAGAAAAGATGGCGCCCGCGCCGTTCCGCGCCGCGGCTCTGGCTGCAGCACTGTGGTCTGGTTTCTTTCTGGTGTCTCATTTTTCCAGCCCTTTTTTTCTCTGTCCCTTGTAATTACATTTTTGTTTCTCTGCTGATGGTGTTTTCTGGCTATGAAAGGCTCTGATTTTGTGGTAATAGAGATTGGTTGTTAGCGGGGCTCGTAAGCCCCGCTTCCCTCCGTCGCCATCTTCCTGGAAGTCGCCCTAGATTTTCTTCTAAAAGTTTTAAGTCTTAAGATTTATATTTAGGTCTTTTTTCTATTTTGAGTTAATATTTGTATATGGGATTAGGTAAGGGTCCAATTTTATTCTTTTTTATGTAATTATTATTTTTCAACAATATTTAGTTAAAAGATTATTATTTCCTCCACCAAATGTTTGTGGAAACCTTGTCAAAATAACTTGACAATATATGGAAGAATTTAGCTCTAGGCTTTTATTTAACTCCAATGGTGTTTATATCTGCCTTTAGAACAGTACTACACTGTTTCAATTATTGTAGCTTTATATGGTTTGAAATCATAAAATATATATCTTCTAGCTTTGTTTTTTTTCGAGATCGTTTTGGGTATCTAGAGTCCATATTCCATATTAGGATAGATTTTTTCTGAAAAATAAATATATAAATATATGATAGTTTCACCAAAAAAAAAAAAAAGAAAAAAATTCTCTGGTAAGAAAGAAAGCAATTGAAATGTTATCTTTAAGTTATCAAAAGCTTGGTATCAGACAAATGAAACTGTTATGTGAGATTATCATTGTTAATTTTGGATAAATTGCTATAATACTAGGTGTCAACCACTAAGTCAAGCATGGGAAGGATGCATGGGGAGGGAATGGGGTAGGGATCGGGTGGGGGCTGACTGGGCGATGTGTGCATGTATGTCTACAAAAGTTTTTTTGTATCCCACTATGATGTATGAATACAGTGCACCAATAAAAAAAAAGAATTGCCTCAGTTTCCTCTGGTTTGAGAATACCCTCTCTCATTTCACGTCAGTACTATGCATTGCCCTCTGATTCCCGCAGGTCTACAGGGTTGTTTCTTCTTTTAATCTCTACTGGAATGGAGGCTGGCTAGAGGTAGATGTCTAGATTCAAAATTCCCTTTCTCTCATTCTGAAAATCATGCTCCATTTTTTTTCATGTTCGGGGTTCTTTAGCAAACCGGGCTTTGCTTCTTTTAAAAGACTGGGCCTTCCTCGTACCTTTGAGAGGCTCTCCTAATTGCCAGTGATCTGAGAGGCATCTTTGGTGTGTGTAGAAGTATGCTTACTTACTCAGGGGCTCAGCATTTGATAGCATGGAAGACTAAGGTTTTCTATTGCTGGGGAACTCCTAGGTGTGATTTTTTTTTCCAATTTAGTTTCCTTCTGTGGAAGCCCAAGTGAACATATGTGACTAGTTCTCCTTTCATTCTTTGACTTTTATGCTATCTAGATTCCCAATATTCTGGAAGAACCTGATAGCCTGTATTTTCAGTTAATTTATTCACACTTCTGTTATGTTTATTCTAAAATTCAAAGCATAACTTGAATTTTAAAATTTCAACTATTACAATTTTAATTTCCAATATAACTGATTGGTTCTTATTCATAGTGTCCTTTTTCTGGCTCTCAGGGGAATATGTACCAATAGCGTCTCATTCCCGGCTCACAGGTGACATCTGTGCCCAAAGCATCTCATTCCTGGCTCGCAGTGGACATGTGTGTCCATAGCCCAGGTCCTTTCAGCATTGTGTACCTGGCCTGGTCCCCATCCTCTCTGCAGGGTGCACCTGGCCTGGGCCTGGGTCCTGGCTGCTGTGTGCACCAGGCCTGGGCCCCATCCTCTCTGCAGGGTGCACCTGGCCTGGGCCCAGGTCCTGGTCACTGTGTATACCTGTCTTGGGCCCCATCCTCTCTGCAGGTTGCACCTGCTGGGCATGTCCTCATAGCAGGATGCACCTGGCCTGGACCTCTGTTCTTTCTGCTTTCAGCTTCAGTCTCGGTGTGCCTCTTGTGGCCTCCCCTGTGTTAAGGGGCCTCCTCCCTCAGCTGCTGGCTCTCGTAGTGGGGGCTCCCGAGGGCCCTGGTGGCCAGCCATCTGTGGATGGCCATTGGGGGAGGAGGTGCCTGTGAGTCCTCGCTCCCCTGCATATGTCCAGATTTCATGTGCTCCGTTGCTTCCCTCTGAGTTGGATGTCAGCTGTCTTCCTGCGTCCAGTGCTGGGGCTTAGTTTCCTCCCACTGGTGTGGTCAAATCTCACCTCTTCTCTTCTGAAAGGGCATTGTGTGCCACACGTGATTAGTGGCTGGACTTCTGGTCCTGTCCCCAGGAGGAGAAGAGAAAGTCCAGGAAACTGCCAGGCACAGAGTCAGGATGCTTGAAGGCCTCGCTCCCCTCTGCACCCTATCGTGGGCAGACTCTCTCACTTCCTTGGTTTTAAAGCTCTGTGATTAAGCCTTTGTCACTCTTTGATCAGTGTAATAGCTGTTTACAACTGGGCCTGCTGGTGTTGAGTGGGCGGTTTACCGCCCGGAGCCGGGTGCCTGCTGCCGGCTGGGAAAGGAAGACGTTTATGGGAACCACGTGTTTCCATAATTTCTCTACCTGCTCAGTGAGGTTTGCAGCCCGGGGGCAGACAGCGAGCTGGTGCAGTGGGGTGACAGCGGTGGGCTCTAGGCCTGGCAGGCAGAAGTAAGGAAGTGCTGTGGCAGGGGATGGGCTGGAAGCCCCAGGAGCGAGGAGGTGCTTGGTGTCCTGGGCTTGTTCATGAAATGGGAGCAAAGATGCTTTTCTTCTTGTACTCTCTCCCTTTTTCAAGAAAGTATCTATTTGTACTTGCAAACAGAAGTTACTAAAATAGAAGGAGGAGGAGAAGCACAGGGGAGAAGGCGCTGACCAGGCTGGGCTGAAGGCTGGCCGCCATCTCCACTGGTGTGGGACCCTGACTCCCGGCTCTCCACCTCGTGTACCTGTTTGGATGACTTAAGAGCCCCTTGGGGCTGGAAGTTGGTTCTCCCAGTGTGTCCTGCAGGCTCCCAGGGGCCCAAGAGTGAGCCAGAGCCCAGCCCGACCCGTCAGTCAGTGCAAGGTCTCCTGGACCTGGCTTCTTGCCAAGCCTGGCTCCCACAGGGTCTTCATACTTACTCTTTTCCAAGGGGACTCTGCTGAGCCCTCAGATGCCCAAGAAGTGCCTGCCCCACACTAGGGTACCCCATCCACTGGTCCACCTGTTCTTTCTGCAGCAGGGGGCATGGCAAGCCCACCTGACATGGCCTGCCACTGGCGGCTGCGTCCCCAACCCGTCCTGCATGAGTGGACACCTCTGGGTGCTGCAGAGGGGCCTTGGGTCCTCCTGGACTCTGAGAGAAGTGGACAGTAGTCACTGCCCTGTGGTGCTGGACAGACTGAGAAGGAGGCACAGGGATGAGTTGGTGAACAATGGGCTGTGTCGCCAACTGGACAGTCCGTGGTGGGCAGACATGTCTGCAGTGGCGGGATGCTGCCCACAGATCAGCATGACTTGGGGGCAGTGTCCTTTAAGCTCATAAGCACCTTCCAGCTTCCGGGTAAGCAGAGAGCCCTGGAGACAGGGGACCTCTGGGAAGCTTCCCAGGGCCACTGGAGGCCAAGGGCCGACTCCCTTCCATGGGGCTCACTTCTATCTGGCCAGACCCCCGGGCGGGGAGTCCAGCCTGTGTAAGGAAACAGATGCAAGTGGGTGTGAGGACAGAGCGTGGACCTCTCAGACATCAACTCAGCTTTCCACCTGTGATGCGCCAGAGTCCACTGGGTGCGCCACGCCCTGGCAGTGCATGCATGGTGCCGTAACGGCTGAGCTCTCCCCCCCAAGTCCACACGCCGACCTCTGGGCCCCAGTACCCTAGGGAGGGACCTTCTCTGGAGACAGGGCCATTGCAGGCCGAGCAGTGCAGCTGAGGTCACTAGGGTGGACTTCCTTGATGACCAGTGTCCTTACAGGAGGGCAGATGGGACCACATGGTGACGGGAAGGGCAGAGAAGACACATCTGCTTGGGCTCTGCCGGCTCCTGGGTCTTCAGCATCAGAGCTGGAATGGGAGAACGGCCTCCCTGCCCATGGGTTTGTTCTCTGGCTGCTGCAGCCCCAGAAGAGTAACTGGGTACTTTACTCTGCCGCCCACTTGCTAGGTCCTGAGTCCTTAATTACCATCTGCAGGCTCAACAGCTCCCTGGGTGTCAGTTTTTATGACTCTACCACTCTATGTAAGCAGCACAAGCTCCTTCTCCCACGGCCTCTCTGGTGAGAATGCTCCTGTGCCCTTTCTGCAGGACTGATCTTCCTGTCCCCACCACAGCATCAGGCTGGGACCTCCCTGCCCCAGGCCATCTACACACGTCACCTAGAGCCAGCCATGTCCGGGAGCTCCAAGGCCCCTTTCCTGGTTTAGGAGGGAGCAGGGAGCAGCTGTGGCCCTGCCGTTGTAGTTGGGGCTGCCAGTCTTTTCACCCACACTCAGCTGGTGCATGGTGTCTCGGAGGCCTTGGGCTTGCCTAGAGGAAGACGCACCACCCTGGCTCTGCCCAGGTGAAACCACAGGTGTGAAGGCGAAGCCCACCGGGGTGCTGGGCTTTGTCCTGGAAATGTCTTGTTTTGTCATGTCCAGGGAGACCTGGATGTGTGGGTGGATGCTTGGTGTTCTGGGCTATTCAGGCTCAGCGGATCCTAAAGGGAAACACGGTCTGGATCCAGCCTGAGGAAACAGATCCAAGGCCGGAGTCCTTTCCCTGGAGGCCCCTCCTAACAGGCTAGTGCAGAGGTGCCCGCTCACCTTCTGCCCAGCCTGCCTCCTTGGCCAGTGGGTGCAGCAGAGGGTCAGGCAGGACGTTGGCTGAGTGAGGGCAGTGTCCAGACTGGGGACAGGACTCAGGTCAAAACTGAGGTTGGGATCCAAGAGCAAAGCCAGCCTTGGGGAGGGTGTACCCAGACCTAGGTGGAGCTGTCAGACAGGATGGGGGAGCCCACGGGCTGTCCAGCAAAGGCATGGAGCTTGTAGTGTGGCTGGAAGTGATGCAGACGCTACACCTGGAGCTCAGGGTGGCAGAGGCATGTGGGGTGGGGTGGGGCCTGGCTGTGTCCTGGCACATCCTGAGTCGCTCTGTGAACACCCCGTGTTTGTGCTCCAACCTCCACGCAGGAAAGCAAAGGCCAAAACAAGACTGCAACGTGGAACTCTGGCTGCACCTGCCAGGGGAGTCGCTGAGACCGCTCAGCGGGCGGCCTTCTGGGTTGAGCCAGAGGCTGTGTGTTGTCCTGCCTGGAAGGAGAGGGAGGGAAGCACTAGGCCCATTCTGGGATTTGGTTGAAGCCTCCTGCCGCCCCCAGGGCTGCCTGTTCCTGCTCATGGCTGACTGTGAGCCTGGGAAGGCATGCACACCCTTCTCTGGTGACATGCCAGGAAAGGACTTGTAGTTTACAGCAAGTGGGATTAGTAAACACTGAGCATAAACACAGGATGTGGTGGTTTCCCGGCCTGTGTGCAGTCTTTACAGGGAGCAGCTGGATCCCAGCCAGCAGGCCTGGCAGGACCTGGCAGGACTGTGAGTCCTTCACACCCTGGGGAAGTGTGCATGTGTGTCCACTGTGGGTGTGCACGTGTGTGTGCACAAAATTCTGGGCCAGTGTTCCTGGGCTGCTGGTGGGCACACCTGGAGAGAATGGGAGAGGCCTGGGTGGCGGGCTTGTGCATGCTGCAGCCTCCCTTGTTGCTCGGAGCCTGAGCAGGGGCGAGGCCTAGGAGCCTCTTGCATGAGTCCCATCCCAGGTGCTGAGACAGGGTGAGGGGGTGCGGCAGTGGGAGACTGGATGCCATAGGTGGCTACTTGTTTGTTCCTCAGTGAGTGGCACCGGAGCCCAGGGCTCGGCTGGCGTCTCAGCTTGTGCCCTCACGTGCCTCCTCACTGACTCTGCTGGTCTCCGCGCCAGGATCTGAAGCACAGAGCCAGGATCTGCTCCCTGACTCTGGACCTCCTCATGTCAGGGTGGAGAAATGCCCAGGAAAGGGCTTGAAAGTGACCCTTGGAAGCCTCTTGCACACCGCTTCTCATCTGCAAGTCCTCCTTATGCTCCTCGGCCACCCCAAGCTTCTTGGGAAGAGCTCGCCTCCTGTTGCTACTCTAGGAAGCTACCACGGTTAGTGGCAAAAGCAAGACATTCATCCCCACAGTCCTGCAGGCCAGATGTCTGGCCTGGGTCTCCCTGGCTAGCAGCCAGGTGCTGCAGGCTGACTGCCTCCAGAGGCTCCAGGGAGCATCCTGACCGACCCTGGCCTCCGCCAGCTTCTGGAGGTGCCACATCTCAGAGCTCAGGGCCCCTTCCTTCTTCTTCAGAGACAGCATGGTGAGTCCTCACTCAACTCGGCTTTTCTCTCTTCAACTCTGCTTTCTGCTTTTGGGAGTGCTGTGTATACTGGCCTGCCAGGGTAGTCTCCCATCTCGGGTCAGCTGACTGGCAGCCTCAGCAGCAGCCTGGCACCTAGATTCCCTTTTAGACACATTTGCAATGCTAGAGGTGGACCAGGCATCTTGAGGCATTATTCTGAGGCACCATGTGGGGTGGTGGTCTTTGATGTCATGATGCTTCTCTTCGTGTGATAAGCCGTGCACCCGTGTGAGCATGTAGGCCCCTTCTGTGTGCCCCTGCTTGCATGGGGTTTCCTGGGCTTGTGGGGTGAGGCAGAGCCATATCTCTGAGGAGTCTCCTCGTGGGTGGGATCTTGTGTTTGATTCAACCTCCGGAAGTCCATGAACCTTTAGCATATGTGTGTGCATCTACACATGTGCTGTGTCCACACACCTGTGCTTGGATTCATGTGCATTGTATATGCACACACAAACATACATAATGCCTATGCAAATGTGTACATGTGTGTATGTGCTGTGGACATGTTTATTGTGTGCATGAATGTATGTGTGTATTATTAATGTGTGTACATATTATATGTGTGTTAGCTATGTACATGTGTTATGTGTATATGTGTATTATTTATGTGTGTGCATTTTCATGTGCAAGTGTTATATGTATATATGCACCATTTATATGTGTTAGCATGTATATGCATGTATCAACAGCGTGCATATATTATGTGTGTACACATGTGTTATCATGTGTACGTGTGAGTTATCACATGCACACGTGTGCTATTTGTAGGTGTGTATTATTCAGGAGCATGTGTACATGTTATTCCCGTGCATGTATGTATATGTGTGGGTGTCCATGTGTCTGCTCTTGTGGCCAGTGCCTGAGCATGTTCACAGGTGTGCCTGTGTGGTATGTGTACACACCTTCATCAGGATTGGATCCCTACGGCACCGGCCTTGGTGCTCAGGAGCACATGGCTCCGATGGACCCTGGCTTCTTGGCCTGCGAATGGCCAGGCCTGGCTCCCACCACGGGCATTTGGGCAGTGTCCCTCCCCAGCAGGAGGACTTCATGTTCTTCCTGCACTTTCTTCACCCACCTCCAGGACTCTGGGACAGGGCGGCGTGGCCATGATGTGATGGTGCGTTAGCCCAGAGACGCCCCATGCCGGCCTCGCAGTAGGCGCGGATGTGGGCTGGAGACAGCTGGCACCGGGGCCCGTGAGCTCTGCTCAAGGTTCAGGCCTTGCGATGGGTACCCGACATGGAGGCCAGTGGTCTTACGGGCAACACAGGCATCTGTGCTGACAGATGTCCAATCGCCTGGCACGCACTGGACGACACCACGCCTGCCATGAGTGCATCTGGAGTGCTGACCAAGAGGGCTGCAGAAAACAGACACTGGGACCGGGGTTTACAAAATATAATTTCTTTGTTGGGCCAGAATGAGTACGAAAAGGAGCAATTGAGGGCGATTTGGTCCTGGATGGTCAGTTGCCACAGTGAGCCAGGGGAGGGATGGGGCCTGTGGGAAGGAGTGTGGCCTTGGGCTCAGACCAGGGCGAGACTATCCCACTGGGTGGCTGGGGGAGTCTCAGAATTACTGGACTTCAGTGTCCCTCCTGTAATTGAGGGTGGCAGGAGAATCAAAGGGCTGCCAGAAAGATCATGATAAGTCATTCAGCGTATTGACATACTTAATATGATGTCCAATAATAGTTCTCCAAGCCTAAAATTACTGTTATTATTATCACAAATGTCTATCGGGGCTCAGTGTGCCAAGAGCTGGCCACCCATCCTCCATTTAGCACTGCTGGATAGACTGTGCTGACGCAGGCACCCAGGCTCCATCCCAGATCCCTGTACAGCCTAAGCTATGGAGCAAATGGACTCCCAGTTTTCGGAGGCTCCCCAGAGACTTCCAGCTTGCAGCCACGGTTAGAACAATGAGGGTTAGAATGCAGCTCAGGCACACTGTCTCCCAACCGGGAGAGTCTGACAGGAGCCACCAGCTGTGGTGTGTGAAGTGGAATTAAGGTGGCCTGGTCAGCTCAGGAGTCCAGCCCTCTGCTCACACCTGTGGGCCCGTGGGCTCCCTCCTGGCGCCCAGTGCTCTCTGCACCTGCGCCCCTCCCTGAGATGTGACTGTCTCTCAGGAGAGTGGAGGGGCCTAGACCCCCCCCCCACACACACACACTACTAGCGCGGCTCTCGGCACATAGAAGGCGCACACATGTGTGCACACATACGAGTTAATTGATTTGCTGTTCTTGCCAGATGTGTGCATCCTTCTTTATCCCAAATACTCTGGGCCAGAGTGCATCTTCTGGGGTGGGGGAGCTCAGGCAGGACCACAGAGAGTGCCACCCCCTCAGGGAGCTGCGGGATGTGCTCTGAGGGGCCACTGCCCCTCCACTTATGGCTTCCACCACACTGGAGCCTCTTCGCCTGCTGGGCTTCTCCTGGGAAGGCTTGTGGAGGGGTGTTGGCACCCTCCCACTGCCCACGCCTTCACTCTTCAATCTCCTCTGCTCCCTCCCACTAGCTGCCCTCTTTGGTTGGGAGCGGTACCATGCTCATGGGCATCCCCACCTCCATCCCTCAGGCCCCGATCCTGTGCAAAGCCCTGATGAGAATGGCCAGAGCGACCATGAGTGAATGGTTTGCTTCTTCATTCACTGACCCTGGAGTTGACTGTGCGGATGGGCGGACCAGGCCTGGGTCCTGGAGCACGGCTCTGCTGACAGCCTCCTGCAGGACTCCCCCGGCCCCAGGATGTCTGAGAGCCCCAGAATCACCTGCAGAAGTCACAGCCTCCCGAGGGTGCCACCTGACTGGAAGAGCCTGTGCCCTTGCCATCCAGCGGGCACAGGAGGCGTGGTGAGGAACAGGTGTCTGGGGCCCGCCCCGGATGGTGTCGGGTGCTTCTCCAGCTCTGAGGACTATTGGGACCTGTCCTACACCATCCACACAGCCTGCTTCAGGAGACTTCCAAATCCTGCAGGGGCAGGGAGACCAGACCTGGAGCTCAGAGCTATCTGCTGGGCCTGGAAATCCAGTGTGGAGTGGTATGTGCAAGTTATGCTTATTTAGACCACAGATATCTTGTTTCCTTTAAATGCTGATTCTCTGAATTCCTCAATCCTGTGTTTGAGATGGGAACACATGATAGTCAGGATGACAGATTTCTGAGCCTCGGTCTGGGGTTAGGCTGAGAGCTGTGAGGAGGGGCTGAGCTAGGAGGTGCCTCTTTTCTCTGGGGAAGGGCAGGGAGCCCCCAGGCTCCTTGTGAGAGGTTTGTAGGAGTCCTACATCTCAGAGGGGGCCTTGAGCTAGTAGTGGAGCCTCTGAGGGAAGAGACTGTGATGAGGGAGTGAACTGTGGGGGTTTTACTCTCTAAACATTTTATTACAAATAGTAATATGTGATATAAACATTACATATATAATTAAAATCATTGTTTAGGCCCCCTCCAAGTAAAATACCAAAAACATGTGATGTGATGTGTGTGTGTGTGTGTGTGTGTGTGTGTGTGTGTGTGTGTTACTGGGAATTGAACCCAGAGGCATTCTACCTCTAAGCTATACCCCCAGCCCATTTTATTATTTTTATTTCTAAACAGAGTCTTACTAGGTTGTTGAGGAGCTTACTAATTTGCTAAGGCTGGTTTTGAACCTGCAATCCTCCTGTCTCAGCCTCCCAATGACTGGGATTAGGTGTGCACCACTATGCCTAGCTACGTTTGATGCTTTTAAAGGATGTTAGAAATCTCGGGGCCTTGGGTTCACTTTTCCCTCCTGGGGAATCATGGCAAATGTCGAGGGCCCGCTGCAGCCTACACACACCTCCTGCCTGCACTGGAGACACGGGTTGCAGGGATGCGCTTTCATAGTTCTTATAATGTGGTGGGAAAGACAAGCAGGAAGGAGCCAACCATAGATCAAGTAGCCAGGGCTGGGACAGGGAAGGGAGTTCTCTAAGGATGCTCTTGTCCGGCCATTTTGCTGCATGGCTCCAGGCCCACCCTGTTCCGAAGGAGCCAGAGCCCTGAGTACACTGTCTTGGGGTATTCTCCTGGACCTAGGGATAGAACCTGGACTTCGTAGTGTTTATATGAAAATGTGCTAATTTGCCAGCAAGGGTGCCACATCATGCCAGCCCAGCCCCTGGGGCAGGGTCCACTCTTTTCTTCCACCTTCTGGCACCCAGACCCCTGCCTTCTGTGGCCCTGGCAGGTGGGGCTCCTGCTGCCCCCTGAGGTGGTTCCACCCAAGGTTCCTGGGTTTAGGAAACACAAACCTGTGTGTGACTATTGTGTTTTCTACTGTGACTTACTCGAGTGTCATTTATTTGTGCAATTTATTTGAGTGTTGTGCAAACCAATGATGTGTGAATGAAAAATGAAATAACTGGTATCTTTTATTATTTATTTATTTATTTATTTTTTATTTTATTTTTGGTGGTACTAAGGGTGGAACCCAGGGGCTTTCTATATCTGGAGTATATTTCTAGACCTATTTTATACTTTATTTGGAAACAGGGTCTCACTAAGTAGCTGAGGCTGGCTTCAGACCTGTGTGATCTTCCTGTCTCAGCCTCCCAAGTGCGGGGTTTACAAGCGTGCACAACCACGCCCAGCTGGTATCTTTATGAGAACTGGTTGAGTGCTTCCAAGAGACCGGAGTCCAGTGCTGGGAACATGGCAATGGATCTGCAGCATACGACTGCTATTTGAAGACTGAGCCAACACTAGGAACATAGTCACTGTGCTTAGACTGTCCGAGGTAACCCTCAGCCACTGCTTCACAAGAGGAAGCAAGCTGGAAATCTGAGATGAAGAAAACAGACAATCCGAAACACCTGGCCCCAGGTCGCCTCCACCTCCAAGGACGTGAGTGAGGCCGGTCTCCAAACACGCGCCGGTCTCAGAAGGATCCCCACCCCATGCCCACCCCACGCTGGTCTGCCAGCTGCCCTGGGTGCAGGGGCCCCAGCTGCACGCACAGGTGTTCCTCAGTTCTCCCGACTTCCTCCTGCCAGCTAGGATCCTGGTGCCCAGCACTCTTGGCTGCTGAAATGTCATTCAACAAAGTTGGCTGAAAAAGGGCTGGGCGGTGGGAAACTGACCCCAAACACCAAGCCCCAAGCTATGGCCTGTCCTTAAGCAGGGCAGGAAGGCAGGGAGCGCACGCTCACAGCGCGGGAGCCAGACCAACGTTCACCCCCTCAGCGCCGGCTCCTGAGAGGCACTGACCAGCAGCGTGTGGCTGCCTCTGTTCTCCCAGTAGATGGTCAAGGTGGGGCAGTGCCCAGGGCCCTGGGGGCGGGGGTAGATGGTGAAGGTGGTACTGGGGCCCCGGTGGGTGTGGGTGGTGGGGCAGTGCCCGGGGCCCGGCGGGTGTGGACAGTGGGAAGAGTATCTGGGGGCAGTGGGAGCAGGCATGTGTGGACAGTGATGTGGTACCCAGGTCTCCGGCAGGTGTGGATGGTGGGGGACAGTACTTGAGGCCCAGGTGGGAGTGAATGGCTTGTGGGTGGTACTTGTATCTAAGTACCAAAGCTCTCATGTACTTTGTATGGTTCATCACGCCATATCTGTGCTGGTATTAAGAGGAACACAAGCATGCCAGTAACTTGCTGCACAAGACATACTCTGTAAGGCTTGTGAAACTGAGTGTTCTGGGCTGAGTACTGCCCCAAATGATGGGCGTGGTATGGCGGGCTCAGCCTAACCTGGCCACACAGCATGCATTCGGGACCGGGGGTTTAGGATGTCTTTTGGGGGCGCCATTTTCTTTTTTTATTGTTGGTTTTCTCCTTTTTTTTTTTTAACTTGAGTACTAATGGCATACTGCCTTTTTTTAAAATTTAATTTTTATTTTTTATAAGTGGAACATATTGAGAGTGGTGTATATTTACATTGTGTTTCATGCCCTTCCCCTCCCCCCAATAGAGTGTCCAGGTTAACCATGCTGTATTTATGCTATTACACATATTCGTATGTAGCTCCTCCATTGAACAACCTCAGCTTTCTTCCTTTCCGATCCTTCCATTCAAGCTTTGCTGAGGTTTCCCCTCCATCATCTGGAGTCCCTCTGGTATCACCACTACTCCCTAGCTTGGGCATATTAGAGAAAACATATGTCCCTTCTCTTTCTGTGCTTGACTAATCTCACTTAACATAATGTTCTCTAGTTCCTTCCATCTTCTTGCAAATGCTATTATTTTATTTTTCTTTATAGCTGAATAGAATTCCATTGTGTATATTTTCCATAATTTTGTAATCCACTCATCTGTTGATGGAGATCTAGGTTGGTTCCATATTTTGGCTAGTACAGACTGTGCTGCTATGAACATGGGCATGCATATGTTAACGTAGTTCTCTGATTTCAACCCCTTTGGAAAGACACCCAGGAGTGGTATAGCCGGATCAAATGGTGGATCCGTTCCCAGTTTTCTAAGGACTCTCCACACTGATCTCCACAGTGGCTGAACTACTCTGCACCCCACCAGCAGTGTACAGGCATTCCTCTTTCTTGGGGGCGCCATTTTCTTTGTGATGCTCCCTTCAGTCTTCACGGAGGAGCCAGCCCTGCCGCACTCTGGCTGCCGTCCCTGAGATCTGTCTGGCTTCTGCCCTCCGGAACTACAAGACAGTGGATTTGCTGGCATTCTCACGGTAGCGGGAGCTGTGCAGGGCTCTTGTCCTGCAGCCCCAGTCCTTTGCTCCTTCCTGGATGGAGGCACAGCCTTGATACTGGTGAGATAGGTTTTCCCTCCTCAGTGTCAAGGAGACTAGCGTGGAGGGCTGGAAGAGGCTGTCCCGAACTCAACCTTGAAAGTCCTGGCTCTGCAGAGACCCCAAGCCCCGCCTGGTCATTTGCACATGCCTCACTGGCCCAGCCTCATCCTGTGCTCCTCCCTGAAGCAGGGTTGAGCCCAGATCAGGTGGGCTCCTGCCAGTCTGGAGGCAGTTTGCTCCTGTGGGTTTGAGGGTTGAGGGGCTCAGAGGCCATGCCTGGAAGAAGGATTTCTGCAGGGTCTCTGATGCGCGCACGAGCTGCCTCTCTCTAACTGAGCCTGGTGGGTGCTCACATCAGAGTGTGCACCTGCTCTGGAGTGGGAGG
This sequence comes from Muscardinus avellanarius, assembly GCF_963383645.1. NCBI lineage: Eukaryota > Metazoa > Chordata > Mammalia > Rodentia > Gliridae > Muscardinus > Muscardinus avellanarius. The sequence goes on along the minus strand of NC_137794.1, from coordinate 118,331,569 downwards.
GTGAGGGCGGCGAGGCCCCCAGGGACGCCCCGGCACTCCTAATGAGCTGCCCATCCCTTACACCCCAGCCACAGGGGTCTGGAAAACAAACGCACAGGCTGATAATCAATCATCCACTCAATCAATTAGGAGACCCGCTACTGGAGGGAGGCAGGGGTGCAGGGCCGGGACGCTGCCACAGGCCTGGCCAAAGGCTGCCTAATTAAAGGCAGGTGAAGAAGCCGGGGGGTACAGCCAGCTTGTTGCCCATCATGGAGGAGTCATTGTGTTTGAGGGAGAGAATGTCCAGGCCTGTGGGCTCCTTGCATTAATGAGGAAGCCGCAGAGCTGGGGACCTCCGGAGGCCGCACCCTTTTTCCTGCCCCCAGCATTGTGCATTTAAAGGTTTTCTGGGTGTCTAGGTGGCAGAGTGCTGGAAGGGTCTTTCTCAGGAGATCACACTTTTCTTCCTTCCAAGACTGGCAATATGCATTAAGTTTACTTTAAAAAAACAATCCCTGCTTCCGCAGCCAGAGAGGAGCCTTCTGAAGTCTGCAGACACTGAGCAGGGGTGGTGTGGGATCCAAAGAGCTGGCACCCCAGACAAGCAATGTGTGGAAGGGACAGTGCCCAGGCCGCAGATGCTGAGCAGGGCTGGTGCGGGATCCAGGGGCTGGGGTGGTGCGGGATCCAGGGACTGGGTGGTGTGGGATCCAGGGACTGGGTGGTGCGGGATCCAGGAGCTTTGTGGTGTGGGATCCAGGAGCTGTGTGGTGTGGGATCCAGGGGATGGGTGGTGTGGAATCCAGAGGCTGGGGTGGTGGGGGATCCAGGACCTGGGTGGTGCGGGATCCAGGAGCTTTGTGGTGTGGGATCCAGGAGCTGTGTGGTGTGGAATCCAGGGGCTGGGTGGTGCGGGGCCCAGGGACTGTGTGGTATGGGATCCAAGAGCTGGGTGGTATGGGATCCAGGGGCTGGGTGGTGCGGGATCCAGGGGCTAAAGGGGGTTTGGAATTCAGGAGCTGGGTGGTGTGGGATTCAGGAGATGGGGGTGGTGTGGGATTCAGAAGTTGGGTTGTGTGGGATCCAGGAGCTGGGTGGTATGGGATCCAGGGGCTGTATGGTGGGAGATCCAGGAGCTTCTGGTGTGGGATCCAGGACATGGGTGGTGTGGGATCCAGGAGCTGGGTGGGGTGGGATCCAGGGGCTGTGTGGTGTGGGATCCAGGAGCTGGGTGGTAGGAGATCCAGGAGCTTGGTGGTGCAGGATTCAGGAGCTGGGTGGTGTGTGATCCAGGGGCTGGGTGGTGTGGGATTCAGGGGCTGGGTGGTGTGGTGTGGGATCCAGGGGCTGTGTGGTGTGGGATCCAGGGGCTGGGTGGTGTGGGATTCAGGGGCTGGGTGGTGTGTGATCCAGGAGCTGGGTGGTGTGTGATCCAGGGGCTGGGTGGTGTGTGATCCAGGGGCTGCGTGGTGTGTGATCCAGGGGCTGTGTGGTGTGGGATCCAGGGGCTGTGTGGTGCGGGACCCAGGGGCTGGGTGGTGTGGAACCCAGGGGCTGGGGTAGTGTGGGATCCAGGGCTGGGTGGTGTGAGATCCAGGAGCTGGGTGGTGCGGGATCCAGGGCCTGGGTGGTGTGGGATCTGGGAGCTGAGGCGGCGTTCTGAGCAGTATGTGACAGTGCCTGGCTACTGCCCGTGGCTCCCTTTGGCGCTCCGTTGTTTGTTTCAGGCCCAGTTGACATACAGTATGTTGATTTGTGATTCACGCTCTGCATCTGGATATACATGTGAGTTGTATTGATCAGTGATTAGTCCTTTTAATATCTGACACAGTAGACACACTCAATTTACTAAAAAGTCACTTTTTTTCAGACTCAAATCATCTCTCTCTTCGTTGAGTGCCAAGTGAATCTCTCCTTTCCTCTCTAGGGGCCTCTGCAGCTCTTCCTGGGGGCCCAGGGAGACTCATCCACCCCTGGACGTCCCCAGCATCTAGAGTGGCCATACTCCTGGTTCATGGTCCACAGCCCCTTCCCTCATGTCTGAGGCTGTAAAGAGCAGGTGGAGACATTTGTGGTCCATGGCACGCCGTGACTCTGCTGTCCCAGTTCCCAGTTCTGCACCCATGTGGAGCCTGCCTGGGTGCTGAGGTCGAAGGTCCACTGCCTAGTAACCTCACTCCCCTGAGCCACATTTCCCTTGGATCGGGACTCATGTGCCTTCAACTCTGGAGATCAGGATGTGAGTATCTTTGGGTGTTGACCTTTGATTGCAGAGGACTGCTGGGGTGCATGACTCCAGTCCTCAGTGTGCTATGCTGGGCTGGTGCTCCAGGACCAGCTGCCTCTGGCCATAATAGTACTAGATCCTCCCTGTGCCAGGATGTAAAGGTGTGGGGCCCAGCCAGGGAGAGGTGAGGGCACCTCCACAAGTGGCCCAGGTCCATGGGGATTGCGTCTGTGCAGAGCTTTAGTCTGGCATCCGTGGGATTGTCGGGTGGGAGCAGCTGGCATCCTTGGGACTGTCAGGTCATCCGTGGGACCTTCGGGTGGGAGCTGGCCTGGCTTCTGTGGGCTGGTCAGGGGGGAGCTGGCCTGGCATCCATTGGACCATTGGGTGGAGCTGGCTGGCACCGTGGGCCCATCATTGCCTCGGAGCCAGCCTGCTGTCTGTGGGCCTTCGGGTGGGAGTGGCTGACATTCCTGAAGAGCAAGTGGTGACGGCTGAGAAGGACCCTGCACGTCCCAAGAGTGCTGGGCAAGACTGTGGAGGCTCGGGCCAGGGCATGGGTCAGTCCTGTAGCCCGGGAGCTTCTAAGCACTGGAGCCCAGGAGCATGCTGACTGCCAGAGAGGGGCCAGCACCCCAGTCACCGCCCAACCTGGGACGTGGCATGTCAGCTGGTGTGGACAGGACGCTGCACATGTGCACACTGAGGGCCTAGGATGGGTTTTGCACGGTGACCACCGTGGGCTTCTCAGGAACGGGAGGCAGGAGGTCAGGAGAGCCAGAGTTGGAGGAGGAGGGTGAGAGCCAGAGGGAGGAAGGTGGGGCCCAGGGCCAGCCCCAGAGCTGGGCTGCAGGATTGATAAGTTGGGTCCTGCACTCTTGCGACTTTGTGTCACATGACCTCTGCACGGGCGGGGGGGTCGAAACCCCCACGAGAATTGGGCGTTCCCGCGAGTAAACCCCCATCTCACGAGATGCATACCTTGAAAAGGAGAGCCCTCGTCCTCTAGCTTCGGACAGGCGCACCTGCCCCACGGTGCCTCGCCCTGATTCCCGGGAGAGCCGTGCCATTAAAACTTTACATGCCACGTGTACCGGACTTCTCTCGTGTTTTTCACACTCCACCGTACTCTCATATTTTTTATTTTACTTAATTTTTTAAAATTTTACTTAACAAGGATGGGCGGGCCTGTCGCCCCTGCCGCTGGCCCTCAGAAGGCTGAGAAGAGTGAGCTGTTGGAGCTGTGAGCAACAGCTGCTGTGGCGTGAGGGACTCCCTCAGAAGTTGTTTACATAGAGTGGAGTGGGGCCCTGCATCTGCGCCTTTACACACTTCCTGGGTGATTCTGACTCACCCCCAGTGTTCATACAGTGCTGCTGTGTGAACCAGTCTGGCAGGGGCTGGCAGGCAGAGGCAGGCCCTGCCCACCTCCATGGTGCCGGCTGGGTAGGCACTGGGGAGGGCAGGGAGGAGAGAGTGGGGAGAGGCTCTAACTCATTTTGGTTTGAAAAGTTCAGTCCAGTTTCCCTGACCTGCCAATGCTGTCTGCCTGTGAACTGGTGGATCGCCCGCTACTGAGCTGATCTGAGATGTCCTCCCTGATCAGGTGAGCCTGCAGGGCAGGGTGTTGGGCCTTGGCTCCTCCCAGCCTTCTTGCTCTGGCCGCAGGCCTCCTGCTTCCCTCACCCTGTGGGGCTCTGCTGGGCTTCCTCCCAGGCCCTGGATGCACAGACTTCTGTGGAGCCCAGCAGGATCTGGGCAGGGACATTTCCCTCCAAGCGCCCTCCTGCACATTTCCCCACCCCACAGGGCACAGTCTGCCAGGTCCAATCAGCCTCCCGCTGCCCAGTGTGTCCCCGGGCTTCCTATAGGAACATCCCAGGAAGATTTTTCTTCTGAAATGGATACCCAGGTCCTTAAACATTGGGACCAAATTAGCCCTTGTTTTGTGATGCCTGGGAGTTGGCTTTTCATTCTTTGGGTTTAAGATTCCATCCCAGCATATAATCACTTCCCCCAAATACGCTTTTATGCTCCTAAATGGCCAGACCTCTTGTCTCTGATCCTGTCTTGATTAGCAGCGGGTCCCTCACTTCAGGGGCTGGTCAGCCAGCCCCGCACGCTCCGAATTAGCCGTCTGATCCGGCAGTTGTGGTCATAAGCCCTTCAGTCCCAAAATAGCAGTGCACCTCTCCTCCGCCTTTCTGTCTCCACAGGCCCCATGCAAAGCTGTAGGCTGGGCGCCTCACCCACTGCCTGCTTGCTCATTGACGGCATCTCTCCATGGATTCTGAGTTGTGGCCCTGGGCCCTGAGTTCTCTGCAGAGGTCTCCTTTATGAATTTGGAAGGAAGAGCCATGCTGGCCCTAATAAGAAAAGCCAACAGCCTTGAGAGACCCCATGAAGTACAGCCCGCTCGCCACGACAGGACAGTGCTGTGCTCCACGGGCCCGTCAACACAAGAGCCAGGACACCCTGTTTTTCTGCCTGGTGACAAAGCCACATGGACAGATGCACAGACAGAAGCCGTTTCTTGCCCGTGGCGCCTCCCTCCCCACCTCCAAGGCCCTGTCTCCCTGAGCTGGCCCTGGGCTCCCCTCCCTGCACATACCTCAGACAACCTCCCTGTGCCATGCCTCTCAGAGTCCTTTCAGGCAGAGATTCGTCCCCAGGGCGACTTGAAAGCACCCATTTCCTGGCCACTCAGGTGGCCCTGCCTTAGCTGGGAAGTGGCTTTCCCTTAGGGGAATTTATCACCCTTGTGGATTGTTCTCATTAGAAAAATATGCAAAGATTTTTTCTTTAAAAAAAATTCCACATAATCTCACAACTGGGGCCCCACTGGAAGGGAAGTTGTTAGGACGATGCATCTGAGTAGCTCACGGAAGGTCACCCTTTCTGCCACCGCGGCAGGGCGGGAGGAGCTGCCGATGGCTCTGGGGTGCAGCCAGTGGTGCGGTGGCCCAGCTGGACCGGCCAGGGGCACCTTCCTGACCGATTCTTCCTTCGTGTGCACTTTACAAGCTCAGAGTCAACAGGACGCAAAGACAAAACCAACCCCACACTGCACCTCCTCCGTGTAAGCAGCATCCTGCGCGCCATGCCCGGAGCCCCACTTCTGATCCCTTGTGTTGCGTCTCTGCCACCTGTAGCAGTGGCTACAAGGGGTTTAGGTGGGAGGGCTGCTCACAGGTGTGAAGCGCCTGTGGCCGTGGCTACACCTGGCCACATCTGCCCACTTCTCTGACCTGTCTTCCTCGCACACGAGTCATGGAGTCGATGCCACATCACAGTCTGGGTCTCAACAGCTGCTTCCCACCCTTTCCATACACCTCAGAGAGGGGCCTGAAGCTGACCAAAGCCACCAGCTAGAAGTGAGTCCTGTCTACACCGGCTGTAGGTGAGTGAGTCCCCAGCCACACTGGCTCAGGTGAGTGAATCCTGTCCACACAGGCTCAGGGTGAGTGAATCCTATCTACACTGGCTCAGGGTGAGTGAATCCCTGTCCACACTGGCTCAGGGTGAGTGAATCCCCGTCCATACTGGCTCAGGGTGAGTGAATCCTGTCTACACTGGCTCAGGGTGAGTGAGTCTTGTCCACACTTGCTCAGGGTGAGTGAGCTCCATCTATACTGGCTCAGAGTGAGTGAGTCCTGTCCACACTGGCTCAGAGTGAGAGCATCCACACTGAGCAGGAAGGGGCTCCCTGGTCCAGGCTGCTGGGCCGGGGCCTCTCCTTACTGAAGAGGAGCTAGGCCTGGTCCTCTCCTGTCCCCTCTCCTGGCTGCTTGAGTGTCTTAGTAGAAAACTAGGCCCCACATCTCTGGCGTACCTGCTCACCTGGCACTTGGGGTGCTTCTGAGACCCTGAGGGCCCCTGAGGGAGGGGACAGGCTCCTGCTCTGCTCCCACCACAGGAGTGGTGACCATCAGTCAGTGTGTGGCAATGTTTGTCCTCCTGTGGGGAGGCTAAGTGGCACGTGCCCTGCAGAGACCCCCTTCTGCTCCTTCATTTAACTTGCTCCCAGTTCTGTCTTGGCTACATTAGAAAAGCTATCTGGTGGCCTAGCTCTGTGACCTACTGTGTTTATATACTCCAGGGTTTAAAATCCCTGCTCCCCAGACTGGCTATGAGTTTGCAGGATGAGTGCAGCCGGGTTGTCCTGCGAAGTGTGAGTGGGCCTTGCATTGCAGGAAGAGCAGGCGGCAAATGCAGCTGTGTGCGCCGTGGCTGGGGGAGCAGACTGGGAGGGCCAGGTGTTGGGACCGGGGTGGAAAGGAGGAGTGTGCAGGTGGTAATCCATCAATGCCAGGCGGGGCGGGTTTGCAGAGGAGGTGAAAAGAGTTCCCACCATCTGAGGAGGCGAGAAGAGGGGGCCTTCAGGGTGCTCCAGCATAGAGAGGCAGTCAGGGTGCCCTTCTTGGCTGGCGGTCCTGTGGAGTCAGCCATGGCGCACAGGTGAGCCGTAGGGCCAGCAGCAAGGGCCCAGCTAGGGCCTGGACCCAGGGAGCACAAGGCTCGCTCAAGCACAGCTGGAAATTGAGCAGAAGCAAAGGGAGTGGTCTCTGGACCACATGGAACCCCAATCTGGCCAGTGTGGGGCTTATGTGTGGGGCTTAAGCCATGCAGGCACCTTCCTGCAAGAGCTCTTGGAGACTGGGCAGAGCACGGCGGGCCAGGCCCTCGCCTCCTTCTTCATTAAACCCATAAGCCAAGGTCTGCCTCTTCCTGAGTCCCTCTGAAAAATGGAGGGAAAATGGTGAACTCAGGCATCTACAGGCCAACTTGAAGGGCTCAGCTTTTTCTGAACCTCCTCGTTCTGCTGCCAGGGGTGACAGATGTACCAGGACTGGTCACCACTCATGGCCCTCTATTGTCACTGCCTACACACGAGCTGGGGTGTTCTGTGGTATGGAGCCTGTCAACTCTGGGCAGTCCCTGTGGGCTCTCCTTTGTCTTTAGGAACTGGGCCACTGTACCCCAGGCCTTCAGCCCCACCGCTCTGTCCCTGTAGAAGAGCAGGAAGATTTCTCCAAAGAAATGCGGGATGGGATCATGCCAGGGTCCTTGGAGAGATGCCTGTCATCACATGCAGGGTAGCTCAGAGGAGGGAGGCCAGGTTCAAAGGTGATGAGTTTTCTAGGCCACAGTGTCCTGTTGAGACCCACCCCAGATGGTGCTATCTGCACAGGGCTAGAGGGAGGCCTGGGGAGGAGGTGCTCAGGACCCAGGCTGCAGCTCTGAATTGGTAGATTCTTCCTTCCCTACCCCTCTCTACTTCTTTATGTCCTATGTCCTCCAAGCTAAACTTTAAATCAAAATAGAAACAACAGCAAAGCATTGGCCTGAGTCAGCTCTGTGGGTGTGCAGGGTCACCTGGGTCAGCTCTGTGGTATGTAGGGTCACCTGTGGGTCCTCTCTGGTGGTGGCTGGTGTGTCTGGCTGGGGCCTCCACTCCCACAGGAGACTGGGCCGGGGTCCTTCTCATCTTGAGAAAGAACTCTGTTGCCTCATTCCAAAATAACAGCCACAGGCATCGGCTATATTTTCAGGATACAGGAAGGGCTCAGTACAGGCCTTGTGAGTTTTTTATGGCCTGCTAGCTTCTTACTGCTTCTCAGAAGCTGGCCTGGCTTCAATGCGGGTGGTGGGCGGGGAAGAGAATGACCAGTGAGGTTGACACCAGGTGTGAGTTCCTGTGATAGGACATCCTTCGTCCTCCAGAGAGCCCTGCTCATTTGCTGAAGGACTACCCTGGGTTACTTTGCAGCCCCCACCTGCAGTCCTGGGCACAGCAATATTATCAGGAACACTAGAAAACAGCCCAACAGACCTCAGAATTCCAAGAAGGGGCTTATTCTAAAATGAGACTTAAGTAAGTTAACATCTGTGGGAGGAAGACCAGAAGCTTCAGGGGCAGGAGGAATTCGCTGCAGGCCACGAAGCAGGGGTGTGCGTGGAGACAGGCCAGGCTTACCACTTCAGTACACCTCCCGGTGCCAGGGGGGCCGGGCTGGAATTCAGAGGCTGGCCCTCCTCCAGCTCTGTGCAACCCAAGTTCAGGGTCAGCAAGGGCTCTGAGCGTCCCTACCTTTGGATCCCGTAAGCGCAGGGGAGCTGTGAATCACAGGGCCCTGCATTGGCCTTTGGTCACCCACTGTGACAGTGTTGTCACAGCCATCGCAATGTGGCTATGCTTGGCGCTGCTAAGTGCCAGGATGCCCATGCAGAGCAAGCCGGTGGCTCCCACCAGGTCCATGTTTCTCAGAGTCAAGGGGCACTTGGATCCCCAGGGCCATTAAGGCCGGATTCTGACTCTGTGGGGCAAAGCTGTAGCTCCACAGTCTAACTGGCCCCCATGTGACACTGAGGCTGCTGGACTGGGGTGGTGGAGACGGCCAGCCAGCTCTAATGTACATTCTTTCTGTTGGAGTGTAGACAGATGGAGACATAGGTAGGCGAGCCCATCGGTTCTCACAGTGTCTGTGCACCTGCTTGGTGCTTGGTGCTCTGCCTGACATCGGAGACAGAGCTATGTGTGTGGAGCCCTGCTCTCCAGAATGTGCGCCGACACGGTCAGGAGGCGCCCGGTGTCTAGTGTGCGCACTAGAGACATGCCCACCTCAGTCAGAAGGGAGCAGAGCCTGGCATGGCATTTGGAAGCTGTTGCCCAAGCAGCTTTTCTTCCTGCCCTGGCGGGCTTCTCTAGAGAAGGTCTTACTAAGGAGATGGGTTTCAACTTGGGCTTGAAGAAGTGAAGGAATCAGACAGATGGGGAAGTGGATGGGCACCCAGAACGGGAACGTGAGGTCCCATCCATCCTGGAAAGTAGAGGCAGAGAAGAGGCTGTGAGCGGAGCCTGCCACGGGCTGCCCTGCCCATGGGCTTGGCCTCCCTTCCCGTGCCTCTGTTCTCGGGGCTCCTCACGAGGAAGGGCACAACCCGCACTGAGAGTCCTCTCCTTTTCTCCACGGGCAACTCCTCTCCTTGGGAGGTCCTGTCTCGCGCTCGGGGGCCCTGGCTCCTGGCCTGGGTGGGCTCACTCCTGCATGCGTGGCAGGGACCCCTCCTCTGATGCTCCAGGCACAGGCCCCCAAATAGCAAGAAGGATGAAGTTCATTGAGGCGCAGTTCCCAAGGCCTCGGGAGTAAGCAGTCCTGACCAGATGGGAGCAGAAGTGGCCCTTCATGTCAGGGCAGCAAAGGATAACCCTGGGGTCATTTTTTGGGGACCAGGCTACGCTCAGCGCTGCCCTGTTGTCTCTGCTGCTTCTGCATCATGACAGCAAAGCTGAGTAGTGAGGAGACTATGAGGCCCAAAAGCTGGGATGTCCACTGTCCAGCTTTCTACAGACGGGTGTCCAGGCCCCGATGCAGATCCAGAGGGAAGCAGAGGAGCCGGGGCAGGGCTGAGAGTGCTGGCCGTTTTCTGAGGTCAGCCTTCTGCTTATCTTTAATACATTCCAATTGTTTTTCAGGGGCGAATCTTTGTCCCATAGCCAGCAAAGCCTTCAGTAGCTGGCAAATCCCATTTCATACAGAAACCAGGGACCAGGTGCCAGCCGGCCTGCAGACGGCTCCTTCCCCTCCATGGTGCCCGGCCACAGTTTCTTAGCCTTGCTTCACGCCCGAGCGAGGCTGGCCCAGACGGAGACAGAGCACAGGCTGGGCCTGTGGTTTTGGCTTGGACTCAGGTCCTGCCCTGTGGCTTTGTGACCTTGGTGGTTTATTTACTTTTTGACCTTCAGTTTCTCGGTGAACCTGATGAAGTACCCCTCGGTGTCTTTGTGGGAGTGACATAAAAATGGGCCACGGCAGGCAGGCGGGGCCGCGGCGTGCTGCCTGGGTCAGGATGGAGCCCTCACGGCTTGGGAAGGCCTAGTCAACCTCTGATCCCCTGATCCGCGCGAGGGCGGCGAGCGGCGGACCGCCTGTGTGTGCATTGGCTCTGTGCCAGGTGCTCTGATTGACCAGAGCAGGGCTCCCGTTACCTAATTTATTCCTGGTGGAGGCCATTTCCTGAGGCCAGCCTTCTGCTTATCTTTAATGCATTCTGACTGTTTTTCCTAGACAATGGCCGGCACCGGCCGTCCACCCTGCCAGGCTGCAGTGTATTATGTTGCACGGAGGCTGGGGTCCCAGGTAACTTGGAGACACTAATTACCACTCCACAAATATTGGCATTAGGGGGATTTGGCGTCGGCTTTGTCAGGATGCGCAGCTTTGCGGGTGGCCTGCCAGGAGCCAGCTCTCCTTTCCCGTGCATCCCGACCGCGAATGCCTCCATTTTAACTTCTTATTTCAGCTCTCCTTGTTTTTGCTGATGGGAAAGCTTATGTGAAGCTGGGGTGGGGTTAGGGTCAGAGGAAGGGGAGTCCAGTGGCCCTGCCCTTGAGCCTCCTCAAGGTGGGCTCGCCTTTCCATCCTCATGCATGAGGCCGCGCTGGCCCGGACTCTCCGCTGGAGGTGGGTGGCGGGCGCCGAGTGCTCGGATCCATGGAGCGGAGGCAGCAGCTGTCTGTACCTCCTTCGCCCGGTGGCTGAGTGAGGTGTCGGCTGGTGCTTTGGGGTGACTGGGTACATCAAAGCCCACGGCGACCGAGTCCAGCAGAGGCAGGTGTTCATGGCCATGTCCACGTCCAGGAAAGCCTCCCACCCCATGTGGCAGCAGCTCCCGACGGGCAGGGCGGGCTCTGCTTCCCACTTCTGAGCCTGGAGGGGCCCGGCGCAGGGTAGGTGGGCCTCTGGACGACATGGTCTTATGGAGCCTCTCCCAGTGGGTGGCCCCATCAGCCTTGATGGGTGGGATGTTGGCCTTTCCTTTATTGTATGGCCTTATTTTGAAGTGTAATGCAGAGGCAAGCAGGGCTAGGAGCTGGGCTTCTGCACAGCCTGCTGCTCAGGGAGGTGGGCTCTCCCGCCCTGCCTGGGCCAAGACCGCTGCAGCTCTACCCTGGCCTCAAGCCAGGGGTCTCTTCCTCAGGCTCAGTTCCCCAGGCCCCAGCCAGCCCCTGAGAGGTGCCCACCCTGGGACCATGCTCAGCTCTCAGGCCCATATCCCCTTGCAGCCCCCTCCACTGGGTGGCTGAGGTGGTCAGCAAGGTGGTCAGCCACCCAGTGCTGCTGGTTCTGGCCAGAGCTGCCCCGAACACTTGTTCACCCAGCAAGTAGATATTGAGTGCTAACTATGTGCAGGGCAGCCACCAAGTCCTGGTGCCCACATTGAGAACAGGAAGGACACACAGGCTGCAGACGTCTCAGAGGAGTGCTCGCCCAGGCCCGAGTGCTTTCTCCCTGGCAGACAGCGTCGTGAGCCTCTCTCTGGGGCCTGGGGGCCAAGGGACAAAGACTCAGCACCGTGCCTGCTGGAAAGACAAGGTGACTTGGCCAGACCTCAGGTCAGGAAGGGCCACCTCAGGCCTCCTGGAGAGTGAGGAGGGGCAGAAGCCAGAGTCTAGTGGAGCCTGGTGGGATGCGCTTCTAGAAGCACACTGAGGACAGGTGCAGCAGGCCGCAGGAGCCGCACTGAGAGCCAGGAGTGTCAGGGAAGCGAGGTGCTGCAGGGCAGGTCCGGTCTGGGTGCAGCCACCCTGGCTTGCCTCCAAGGCTAAGGCACGGATCCTGCTAAGCCTTGTGAACCAGAAGCCTCAGGTGTCGCCAGTGGGTACCTGTGGAAGGCCAGGCTGGTGTGGGAGCTGTGCTTCTGGTTTGAGTGCGGGGATCGGTGGGGTCTGCTCTGAAGTAGCAGCTGCCCACTGCAACATAGACTGCCCATGCCTCCCAGGATCTCATCGGCATGAAGGCTGCATGTTCCAGGGCCCTGGGAGAGCAATTATGGGCCGAGCAACCTCTCAGGAGACGCTACTTTTGTTTCCTGAAGTGGGCCTGTGTGTCCTAGCAGCTGGGAACATTGCGCGTGCCTGGGCAGCCTGTGTGCTCCCTGAGGGGCAGTCACCAGGTTGTCCCATGGCAAGGCTGTCAAAACACTGGATGGTGCTGGAGCACAGGCAGTGAGCCTGGCCTGCGGGGCCTGCCTCTGAGACTGGCCTGTGAGGTCTGTGGCCATCAGTTCTCAGTGTTTTCCTGGGGTGACGATGCAGGAGTGGGGTGAAGTGGGTGGGTGGGGTGGCCCAGAAGGCCGAGTCTGTGAGCAGAGGGGCTCAGCCCTGCGTGGGGTGGCTCTGAACAGAGGCTCCTGGGCAGGCTGCCAGCACTCCTCATGGAGCTGCTGGCCCTGAGCCAACCTGGCCGCTCCAGCCTGGAGCCTGCTCGGGGCTCCCACACAGCCTCTGCAGCTGTCCGTTCACTGGACACTGTAAACAGAAAGCAGCGTTCAGAGAAGCGTCCGGGTCTTCCAGGTAGGAGATGGGGGGAGTGGCAGCAGGCATCAGCCAGGAGAAGCCCAAATAAGCGGGGCCACTCCCGTCTTCTGGGTCCTTCTGGTCAGGGGGTGTGTCCACAGGCTGAGCAGTGGCCCTGGTATGCTCGGCAGGCTGGTTGGTTGGGACGATGCCATCTGTGACTTCCCTTGTGCCTCGGGGTGCCGGCTGCTCCACTGTGCTTTCCTGTGTCTTTTTGCTTCTCAGTACAAAGTGAGCCCCGCATGCAGTGGTCTACTCCTCAGAGAAATGGGAGCTGGAAAGGGAGGGCGCCCTGAGGAGGGCTGGTCCACAGTGCCTCCTGTCGGACATGGGCGCTGCGCTGAGCTGGCACCCTGAGGCCAGCAGAGGAAGCACCTGGGAGAGGAGGAGCGGCCTGTTCTGAGCATGTTGGTGTGGCTTCCGCTTGCTCCAAGTGGGCCACAGCACCAGCAGCATCTCTACCTGCTGTGCGTCCTGTGCAGCTCTGGGCCTCTCACTCTCTGGGCCTCAGTCCCCGCCTCTGAGTGACCACCCTATGAGGGTCCAGGGCTCAGGCAGGAAGGACGAGGCTCATAACTCCTGACTTGACATGTTTGGCATGACCCACCTGGGGGCCAGTGGGGGCTCCATGCCCGTGGCCAAGGTTGAGGTCCCAGGAAGCCTGCCCTCTGCTGAGCTCAGCAGCTGCTCCGTACTGTGGTCCACTGGGCCTGACCACGGGAGGGGTCACTGCCACCAGATAGAGGATGGGGACACAGTCCTGGACAAGTGCCTGGAAAGGCGTTGGTCCGCTGTCCCCATCACAGACGAGGAAGTTTGACCTGGAAGGCACAGCCACCGGCCCATCACAAATGAGAAGGTCGAATCTGGAGAGGCCACGGGGCACCAGGCGCAGCCACCGGCCCATCACAGACGAGGAAGTAGGGCCTGGCAGGCGCAGCCACCGGCCCATCACAGACGAGGAAGTGGAGCTTGGTGGGCGGCTCACGGTTGAGAGCCAGGTGCCAGCAGGCAGGACACTGAAAGCTGTGCAGACCTGCAGCTTGGCAGGTGATGGCCACTGTGCTGGGGTCCAGATCCCCATTGGGTCGGCCCTGCAGGATACAGGAGCGGCTGCCTGGGTACTAGCTCTGGCTCCTGTGAGGTGGCCGTGCTGGTGTTCACAGCCTCAGCCAGGACCTCCTGGAAGCCCCAGTAGCCTTGGCCGTGGTGTCCTCTTTTGTCGCGGGGGACAGAGGCCTGAGCTCCCCTCCCTGTTCATTCCTCCCCCTCAGCGGCCTGTGTCTGCAAATGTGCTGATGAGCGTATTCGCTCAGAGTGTAGGTAGAGCGTTTGCTTCCCAGGTGAGTGGCACAGTCTGTGCCTGCGTTGTCAGCCCGGCCGGTGGCCTACATGCACATCCCAGGCAAGCTCTGTGCAGGGGATGCAGTCAGGAAAGATGCTACTTTCTTTGGTTCATTCATTGTGGAAATGTCTTTATTTCTGCACAGGAAAAATGTCCGCCTTACAACTTAGGATTCCTGTTTATCTGAACAGAGGAAAATCAGTGAGAAGGCTTGTCGCCGAATCCAGGCCTCTAGATGTGGTTATTTGGACATTAATTTTTTTTGGATATATGTATTTCTAATACCACATGACCATTGCAAGATAATTCAAATATTTTTCCGAAATCTTATCCCAGGAAAAAAATCATTCTTAAATGATTTTTAAATGTTTTATGTTCTTCTAGAATACTTAATGCATATAGTAATATTTACTATAAATGACAAACTTAATATAAATGAATCATTTATACATTTTATTCTATAATTTTTTATTTTATTCTGACTGTAGAAACAATACAGACTCATTGTAAGAATATTTTTTCTATGTCTTACTTGGGACTGAATTTCTGAGCTACACCCCCAACTGTATTTTTTATTTTTAAGCAGGATCTTATTAAGTTGTGGAGGGCCTCACTAAGTCACTGAGGCTGGCAAGAAACCTGCGGTCCTCCTGGCTCAGCCTCCCAATTACTGGGATTGCAGTCAGATGCCATCACACCCCGCTTCATTGTAAAGCATTTAAACTACTCTGAAAGAAATAAAATAAAAATAAAAATGGCACAGACGCCCCCCATCATTAAGCAGAGGCGGATGGGCCCGCACAGGCCTTTCCCGTGCACAACGACACACTGATTCGACAGACTTGGTTCCAGTACGCGTTCCATGAGCCAGCTGGCTTTTCTCATAACTCATGCGTGCTTTCCAACACCAAACACATAGAGTGACCCAATTCTTTCTTAAGGCGACACTGTGTTTTACTTCAGAAATGACTATTCAAATGGTTCCTACTGTTTTACAATTATGAACAATATTGCAAAAATATTCTCATATATGTGTGTTTGATTTGTACGTGTATTTCTAGAAGTAGAACTGTTAGCGCAAAAGCATTTGAGACTTCAAGTTTCTGTGATGTGGATCTTCAGAGGACAGGCCCCTCCATGTGGCCCCAGCAGCCTTTACTGAGAGTGTTGGTCTCCGTCTTTGCTATTTGGCAGGTGAACAGTCACCTCACAGGCTGGTTTCTGGTAATGCATGGGTCCCTGTTATGTACAGTCTGCCGGTGTGGGCCGGCCCTGATGCTGGGCTCAGAGGGTGGCTCCTGTGGGAGCTTGGGCCCAGCGGGCTGGAGGGTTGCTGGGGCCAGGGGTCGCTCGCGGCCTTGGCTCTGCTCCAAAGCCTCCTCTGCTCTCCAGTGGCAAACCCATTGCCCCCCCTCCCCCCGCATGGCATTTGCTGATGCCCTGCAGGGTGGGGGCTTCTTGGGGAGAGGCAGCGGCCGGGCCCTGGGCCCTGGAGACCACGCTACCATCTTGCTGTCATGGAATAAGAAGTCGCAGTTACTTGTTGCTGGCGAGCCTGCGGCACATTTCTCGCGGCCACGCCCTTGGGCCTCTTCCAGCGATGTCTGCTGTGTTGCTCGGTGCTTGTTTTCTTTGCCATCTACATGCTTGGTTTACTTTGGTCATGTCTGTTGTCAACCTACAGAAGCTCTCGGTCTCGCTATGGCCACGCTGCCTCTCGTCCAGTCATGGAGGTGCTATCGGCACTTGTGCAGAGCCTTTCTGCACAACCAGCTCCATCAGCAGAGAGGAGGCTGCAGGAGCGACCCCCGGGCAGGGGCTGACGGGGCCCTTGCGGTGCTCCCATGTGAGAGCTTTCCCACCTCCCTCTTGGCTCTCGGTCTATGGCGGCTCATTCCTCTGCAGTTTCTCAGTTGCTACTGTGTGGAGGGTCCTCTTTGCCCTGAGATTATGAAAATCCCTGGGACCCTTGGAGGTCAGGGCCCAGAGAGGCATTTTTCTAAATCTTCTTATTTATACTTGAATCAGGATTACAGGTCCCCAAAGCATTTCCCTGTACCTTTGGAATAAACTCAGAAGGAAAGATACTTTTACCATTCCCACTTTACACATGGGGAAATTGAGGGTTAAGTGATACACTGGTCTGCTGGAGCTCACAACGTGAGGTAGGCCTGACGGTCATCAGCCTGTCAGCTGCCTGATGTGTGCTGGAATTCTGAGCAGCCCTAGGCTTCCATGTGCATGCGTGTGTGTGTGTGTGTATGTGTCTGTGGTGTCCTTGTTTTCTTCCCAGTGGGCAAAGAGGCCCTGCTATAAGCACCTCTTTTGCCAGTTCTCTGAGTGAAGTTTCTAGGTTCCCCACCTGTAAGGGCTGAGAGCCCCAGCTCCTCCTCTGTCAGGAGGTTCCATGAGCCTGCTCCAGGTACCCGGGGCACCATGGTCCTTGGCCAGCAGGAGCACAGGCCCAGGGAAGACTGTAGGGAATACCATAGCTTAGGTCTAGGAAGGCCTGTACACACACACACACACACACACACACACACACAAGCGCGCAAGCTACTCAATTTAGCTGGAAGCTTGTACTAAAATTACATCTGGTGCCTTAGTCCAAAACGAGCTGGGCTGAGAGCTGCTGCATTGCTTCAGGTCCGAGCTGCTATTCCTGGAAGTGTACCAGGTCCTGGAGAGGCTCCTGAGGCTGCTCCCCGCTGCTGTGGTGTTTGGGGCGGGGCCAGGCATTTGGAACTTGCAGCCTTCCTGAGGCAGATTTACCATGAAGCTGAGAAGTTTAAATCTCCAGGTCATGTTCCTGCGTAGGGCCTTTCTTGGGATCCAGAGGGACTTTATGTTCATAATTGGGAACTGCTTTTCTTAAAGGAGTTTCTAAATTATGTAAGTTTCAGACCCTCCAAAATCTGTATCAGCCTCTGCTTTCAGACTGGCAAACCATTGTAACTTCTCTTTTTGTTAGTTGATTGCTTCATTTAACCACAGTCTAGAGTAGAAAAAGCAAACAGTCATTATCTTGTGTGTTGATTTTAGGCCACTTGGCTGGAACTACTTGGGGTGTAGCATTGAGAACTATTCTGAGTAGTTCTCTTCTCTTCTGGGAAAGAGCAGAGATTGATTAGAAATGTCTGTCTTGGGCTCTGAAGGAAAGAGCCGAGATTGATTAGGAATGTCTGCTTTGGCTCTGCAGGAAGAGCAGAGGTTGATTAGGAATCTCTGCCTTGGCTATGGGGATTGGTGGGGCCAGAATGGCCAAGTGTTTATATGCTGGGCAGAATTCTGTTTACCTTTCTTACATCCTGTGCACCAGGAGCTGGCACATTCTTCTTTGTGCATAACCAACTAAGAGAGGCTTCATGGGCCACAAGTCCCTGTTGTAAATTGCTGCTGTAGCTGAAAGCAGCCAGCGATGACAGACAGACAAGTGTGCAGATGTGTGTGTTCCAGAAACACGCTGTATTCACAAACGAGTTCCTGTGTGGGGCCCAGATGGCAGTTGTGTATCTCTGCCACGGACTGCTGGGGGATATTCCCAGAAGGATGTACACGGCCAACTAAAAGTCCAGCACAGTACTGACCGTGTCTGCAGGAGGTCTGCATGCTTTCCAGAGGAAGCCAGCTCATCCAGTCAGACCCAGCTGCCTAGTGTGTGGAACAAACTGGACCATAGCTCTTCCCTTTAGGAAGGCTAACTTTGTAAAAGGTTTCATCAGGCTTTTATTAAAAAAAAAAAAAAAAAGACGTTCTTCCTGAGTGTGATGGTGAACACCTATAATTCCAGTGCTTGAGAAGCCGAGACAGGACAGATTCAAGGCCAACCTCAGCAACTTAATAACTTAGTGATCCTCTCAGCAACTTAGCAAGATCCTGTTTCAAAATCAAAACTAAAAAGGGTTGAGGTTGTAACTCAGAGGTAGAATATCCTTGGGTTCAATCCCCAGCACAAAAAAAAGAAAAGAGAAAGAAAGAAAGAGAGAGCAGGAAAGAAAGAGAAAGAAAGAAGGAAAGAAAGAAAAAGAAAAAAAGAAAGGAAGAAGAAGAAGAAAGAAAGGAAGGAAGGAAGGAAGAGAAAGAGAGGAAGAAAGAAAGAAGGAAAGAAAGGAAGAAAGGAAGAAAGGAAAGAAGGAAGGAAGGAAGGAAGGAAGGAAGGAAGGAAGGAAGGAAGGAAGAAAAGTCTGGACAGAGAGGCAAACCTGTGGCGGCTCCTAGACGCAGGCTGGCCAGAACTGGAAGTACAGACTTCAGTGCAAGTCAGCGAGGAAATCATTCAATTCTGCCACCCAAACTCAACTCTAGAACCACATCCGGGGCTTGGTCCCTGTGGGTCCTCTGCCTGCCCCACTGGATGCTGCCACTGACCTGGCCCTTGGCGAGGCGTGGGTCCCATGGCAGACTGGAGGAGGCTGGAGCCCAGCCTCCTGGCTGGTGGTGAGGTGCATTTGCCCTTGGGTATCTCCAAATCTGATAGATATAGCTTCAGACCTAAATGGATACAGTGGGGCAGGGTACGAGGATGCAGAGGACCAGGAGAAGCCTTCTAGGCCAGACATGCAGAGATGCAGAGCAGGGATGCTCAGAACCCCTCCCCTCTTTCTCTCTCTCTCCTGGCTACTGAGGTACCAGAGGCAGAAGGAACCCTCCAGGCTCTGATTCCAGGGCTGAGGTCCCAGGATGGTTCAAAATCTGTGGCTCTGTCCTCACCTGTCCACCTGGAGCTTGACCCCAGGGGTGGCATGGGGAAAGACATGCACAGCAGAGCCGGTAGCTGATGGCTCAGCTCCCCATCTGGAGGACAGCCAGGGGCCCAGGATCTGTAACATGCTGCGGGGGCACAGAGGAGGAAAGGAACAGCAGCCCGAGGTCCTCCTGTGTGCACAGGCACATCCCACGTGCACACTTTGAGAGCAGATTGGGCAGGATGCAGCTGGGGTCCTAGGCTGGCCGCAGGTGGGGCACATTGGGTATATTGGCCTGAATACTGCATGTTTGAAAACTGAGCGAACGTTGGCAACACAGTCCACAAAGGTGGGTTGGAACTTACTGCGTGAACCCATCTGGGCTGACAGGGTGTTAAATCAAAATAACCTCTCCAGATTTAAACAAGATCGAGAGTCTCATGATATAAACTTCAAAATGTTAATATATAATGAAAAGGACCTGGCACATGAAGAACTATAAAACCACAAGTTCACGGTAAAATACAACCAGGAGGCATTGATGCTGATATGACAGGTGGCGAGATCATCTAAGACTTTAAGTCACTTACTATGAAGAAGCCCACAATGAGGGTGAGTATTCATGAACAGAAATGTAGGCGCCTACACAGAGAAATGCAAGAGATAAGGGAAACACAGACACTTGAGAACTGAAAAAAAAAAAAACCACAATGACCAAACTTATAAAAAGGATAGATAAACTCGGGGGATGGGGTCAATAGCAGAGATGCAGAAGAGAGTCATTAAGCTTAAAGATAGACCCAATATTCAATAAGAACAAGGGAGAGATTAAAAAGAGAAACGGTCCAGGGTTGTAGAAACCCCTGGGCATCACAAATGGCTGTGTCATGAGGGTTCAAGTTAAAGAGGAGGGAGAGTAAGGTGAAAGAAAAACATTTGGAGAAATACCTTGTATAGCTGCATAACCAATCACCACACATGGAAGGAGTCAGTTCCTTTAAAACAGCTTGCTTGATTGTGTCAGGCTCATTCAGGAGATTCTGCCTTTCTTTTTATTTTTTATTTTTTTGGTAGTACTGGGGTTCCTGGAAACCCTTCTACCTCCAGGTTACACTCCCAGATCTATTTTGTATTTTTATTTGGAAACAGGGTCTCTTAAGCCAGCGCGGCTGGCTTCGAACTTGCGTGATCCTCCTGTCTCTGCCTCCCAAGCGCGGGGATGACAAGCGCGGGGATGACAAGCGTGGGCCACCATGCCCGGTGAGATTATGCCTTTCTTAAAGTCAATTGATTTGAAGCTTTCATCTCAAAATTTCTTCACAGCAGCATGACAGTTGTTTGGTTGAATAACTATAAGAGGAAGTGAGAAACTAGCACTCTATCACAGAAACAATGCTGGAGAACTACCCTGATTCTGCAAAAGATGGCAAGTCTACACACTTTATTTACTAATTAATTATTTTATTTTATTTTGTGGTACTGGGGATGGAACCTAGGGGCTTTCTACCTCCAGGCTACACTCCCAGATCTATTTTATATTTTATTTGGAAACAGGTCTCACTAAGGTGCTGAGAGCCTCACTAAGTAGCTGAGTCTGGCTTTGAACTTATGTGATCCTTCTGTCTCAGCCTCCCGAGCACTGGGATTACAAGTGTGTGCCATCACGCCCGGCTCAAATCTACACATTTTAGCAGTGGACATCAAACAGAATAAAATCAGCTCCATGAACACATACATCATAATTAAACTTCTGAAAATTAAAGACAAAGAAAAATCTTAAAGGAAGACATAAACCAACAACTATGCATGGGGGGGATATGATGAGAAAAATACTGAATTTCTCCCTGAAAACCCTGGAGGAAGGTATTACAGCACTTCTGAAATGCGGAAGAAAAGGGACCATCAGCTTAGAATTTTCTATCCAGAAAACATCCTTCAGGAATGAAGGTGAAAGCAAATGTTTTCACATGAAGGAAAAGAGACTTTTGTCATCAGGCCTGCTTGAAAGGATCTCACAAGGAAGTGCTTTACCTCTCAAGGTGCCAGGAGGAAAGTGCAACTTTATCAAGGAAGAACAGGAGAAATGACATTTGAGCAACTGTAATAGATTACTTTTCTCCTCTGAAGTCAAGTACATTTTATGAGAGCAAAATTGATAATGCTGTCTCAGGTTCCCATGGATATAGAGGTGATACAGCCTACAAGGAGAGGAGAAAGGAACACTTGAAATGTTCATTATAGGCAACCACTGCATGTGCATCTATGTTCATAGCCACACAATTCACCACGGCCAAGCTGTGGAACCAGCTAAGACGTTCATCAGCAGATGAATGGATCACAAAACTATGGGGTATGTACACAGTGGAACTTTACTCAGCCATAAAGAAGAACAAAATCATGTCATTTGCATGGAAATGGATGGAACTGGAGAACATTATGTTAAGTGAGATTAGTCAGTCACAAAAAGTGAGAAATTGGATGTTCTTCTTAATATGTGGAAGCTGGGGAGAAAAAGGGTCATAAGAGAAGCTCTAGATGAAGGAGGAGAAACCATGGAGGAGCAAATAAGGAGGGCTAACTGGAGTTGATGGGAGTGGGGAGACGGAAACTCCCTAATGTAAATGGTGTACACTCACAGACGTATCGAAGTCAGTTACTAAGCCAAACATGAGCGGGGGGGGGGGAGGGAATGGGGGGTTGGGGAAGGGCTGAATGAGTGATATGTGTATGCGTGTCTCCACCATCTTGTACCCCATTAACATGTGCGACTACAGTGCACCAAAAAAAAAAAAAAATTCATGCCCTTTGGAATGGTTGCTCAAAGTTCTCGTGATATTGAGAAAGAATAAAAGACAAAAAAGAGAGAAAAAATACCAATATCAGGAACCAACAAGAGGGTATCACTATAGAACTAGCAGGCATTAAGAGAACAATAAAGTAATGTTTTGAACTCCAGACCCAGAGTATTTCATGGCAAATCCTAACACAAAGTTAAAGAGGAAACAACATCATTTATATATGATGTCTTACAGAAAATGAACGATGAAGAATGATTTTTTAATTCCCTATGAGGTCAACATTATTACTTTGATAAGCACACACATCCCCCCACACCCACACCCTATCTTTCGTAAATATAGGCTCATAAACTCTCTACACAATATTAGCAAATTAAATATGGCTTCATATAGATAAGGATATATAACACACCATGGCCAAAGGGGATTTATTGTTAGAATGCAAAGCTGCTTCTATAGTTGCAAGTCAATTAATATAATTTATTATGTTAAAAATCTAAAGAAGCCAGGCATGGTGGCGCACGCTTGTAATCCCCGCGCTTGGGAGGCGGAGACAGGAGGATCGCACAAGTTCGAAGCCAGCCGTGCTGGCTTAAGAGACCCTGTTTCCAAAAATAAAATAGGTCTGGGAGTGTCTCCCAGAGGTAGAAGGGCTTCCAAGAACCCCAGTACCATAAAAAAAATCTAAAGAAGAAAACCTGCAATCATAGTAATTGATGCATTAAAATCTTTTGATATCACTTAATGTCCATTCACAATAATAATAGCAAATAAGAAGTAGTAAACAAAGGTAGTAGGGAATTTTTTTCTGATTAGAGAATCTATGAAATAGAGACATCTACAAAAATCTTGCAGCTAACTTTATTTTTAGTGGTCAAATACTGAATGTCTTCTACCCCCAGGATAGGAGAGAAGACAAGGAGGCCCGTTGTGTTTCTCCTGTTCGACATCATATGGAAGAACTTGCCAGGGTAGTAGAAAATAAAATATAATACTGTCCCTATTTATAGACAACATGAAACTCTACTTACAAAATTCCAAGAAATCCACAAAAAATATAGAACCAATTTGTGAGTTTAGCAAGCATGTAGAATACAAGGACAATACACAAAAACCAGTCCTAATTCTATGTAATAGTAATTTCTATGTAATAATAATGAAAAATTGGCAGCTAAAATTAAAACAAATATATAATTTATAATAGAACTAAAAATGAAACATTCAGTTATAAGTCTAACAAAATATGTGTAGAGTCTGAAGGCTAAAAACTGCAAAATGCCGATGAAAACCAAGTTCTGGATGAACCAAGAGCTATTCCATTTTCATTGGTTGGCTGTGGGTGGGGGGGCTCCTGATGGGGGAAGCCGGTCCTTGCTGAGGGCAGTGAGCATCTCAACGTGGCAACACTTTCCAGGAGCCTTCCCCATGGGGAGCTTTGCCACCTTCCCCTGTTTCCTATTAAACGCTGCACCATGTTCTCTGCGTCTCCTGAGCTGAATTTGTTCACTCTTGAAAACAAGAACTGAGGTAAGCCACAGGTCCAGCACCCAGACCTTTCCCTGGCCCAAGCGATAACTACTGTCCCATCTCCTTAAGTGAATGAAAAGATGAGTTATTGACTGGGAGAAAATAGTTGCAAATCACACCCAAAGGCATGGATCCCACATATAATGAACGTTTAAACTTAGTAGTAAGAAAATAAATAACTCAGTTTTAAAAATGGGCAAAACACTTGCATAGACACTTTACCCAGAAGATATAGAGACGGCAAAGGAGCACCTAAGAAGACCTTCTACATGTTGACCCTCAGGGGAATGCAGTTGAAACCATGGAGGGATGCTACCTGTGGGCACTGTGAGGTCTGCTGCGAGGCCTGGCCAGAGGTGCTGGAGAACAAAGGGCCCCAACAGTGGCAGGAAAGTGGCCCTAACCACCCTGCTGGCCCCGCCCATAAACCTACCTGTCCTGCTCTCCAGATGGGAAAAGGCCATGACTGTGTAACTACCCTCCCTCCTAATCCCCATAAAAAGCCTCTCATCTGTAAGACAGGGCCCTGACTCTCGTGGACTGTCTCTCCCGGTCAGGTGCCTCCTCCCAGATTTATCCCCAAATAAATCTGTTCCTGCCATGGAGCCGTGCACTGTGCCAACATATATCTACCAACATGGCCTCCCATCTGCAACAATGAGCAGGACAACACTGAGTGCCACAGAACATGGGATTGCCAGGAGGAACACGCTCACATTTGTAGTGAGAGTCGAATGGTGGAGCACCACTGTGGGAAACGCTTGGCAGTTTCTTTAACCATGTGACTCAGCAATCTCACTCTATGGTAATTATTGTAGGGAAAAGAGAACTCACATTTACCCAGACACCTGTACACAAATATCTACGGCAGCTGTATTCATAATTGGCAAGAGCTGGAATGAACTCAAAGGTTTCAGTAGATGAATGGACCAGTACATGGGACATACCCAGGCCATGGAACACCACTCAGGAAAACCACTGATCAGCACTCAAGACACTGTGTGAATGAGAGAAACTAGAGTCCAGGTTTCATTCCTGTTGTTGCGACTGTCCATCTACAGGGTATCTCCAGGAGACAGAACTGGGCGTGGGCGGGTGGGCAGGGAGTTCTGGTGTGGATATGTCCCTGTCCTGGCCATGGTGTGGTTAGCCAGGTCTATACAGGTTAAAATTCACAGAACTATGCACCTAGAAAGTTCACTTCCACTGTCAGCAACAACACAAGCCTGTGTGTCCCCCTGTTTCTAAGTCACTGGTCAAGACAGAACCAGAGTCCTAAATTAGGGAGCCATGGGGGTGCTTGAGGGAGAGGAGGGTGGGCAGAGCCAGCCAAGAGGCTTAGGTGGGGTGGGGCTTTGCTGGGGGTACTGATGCCAGGCTTGTGTGACATCTGCCAGCTGGGAGTAAGTGCCAGGGGATGGGCAGGCTGCTGCTCCCTGGTGTGTGGCCTCTGGGCACCCTCCCAGGCTCTGGAGGGCCATGAAGGGAAGCAGGCTCCTTGGATTCTGTGGATGCAGGGAACTGCAAAGAACGCTGCCTGGGAGCACAGGTCCTTGGCTTGCAGTCCCCACCAGAACTGGGTTGTGGGCCTGGAAAACCCCAGTCCCGCAGCTGGAGAGGGCAGGCTCCCTGTTAAGTGGAGGAAATACATACTGGGTTAATTTGACAGAAATATCATCTGAAGGGGAATATGCATGGAAAACTTACTGTCAGGGGAAAATAGGGACTGCAGCCAGGAATGGTGACCCCTCCCCTTGACCCAGGCCCAGCCCGTAGTCTTGGGCCTAGAGCCCCACAGCCCAGCTCAGGCTGCCGCCCAGCACCAGAAGCACCTGAGAGCTCCAGGTGCTGTTTTGCATGTTGTTTTGCTCTTATCTGTCGAGCTGGGAGACTCCCTGGAAACCCCCAGCCTCCCTTCCTTCCTCCCGTTCTCCCCAGCTCTGCCCCAGCCCCTTGGGCTGAGCTGAAGCCCTTTCTGAATGTGGCGGTTGCTTCCCAGACAGAGGTGGGGGTCACAGAGCTCAGGTTCCCTAGGACGGAGGGGCAGAGCCATCCTCCAGCTTGAATCCACTTCTGTGAAGGCTGCTGGGCAGAGCCAGCCAGCAGGGTCACAGGCATCAGTCTGATGGCAGACTTTACCTTGTGCTGGAGGAGCCTGCGGGGCCTGTTGCTGCTGCGCCAGTGCACAGGCACCTGGCTCAGTTGGCTGGCAGAGCTGCGAGCCTGCCTTCTGCACGTATAGAGCTCACTCATCTTGGCTGTCACCTCCAGAGGCACCTGGCTAGCAGTGGGATTTTAATTAAGAGTCTATAATTTTATAATCTGAGCTTCATTATGTGTCAATATGCCTTAGAAGTACAATCTTGACTCTCTGTCCCATAGCTGGAGAGAGACACGAAGCCCTTGGGCACAGCTCAAGTTCTTTGGTTTGAATTTGTTCTCCTTAAAACCAAGCACTCTGTTTACAAAACAGAAGATTTTCTCCTCCATTTCCTGTTCCTACAGTCCATGGCCTCTTGCCGAGGACCCTGATGCAGCCGCCTGGGCCTCAGCCAGGGATTAAGAAGGGTGGATGTTCCCTCTTCCCTGTCGTGTGGGTCAAAGGGGAGAGCAAGGCACCAGGCTGCAGCAGTCCTGAGCTGGACTCCCAGGCGGGCCTCCTCCTCCTCAGCTGCGGAGGCCCTGGGTGAGGTGGGTAGAAGTGCCTTTGTAGCCCAGGACAGATTTACCTATGTGCACCTGATAGGAGCCTAGGAGCTAAACAGACGCTCAGAGCTCAGTCCCAGCCACTCTGCCAGCAGGATGTTGTTCTCTCCTGGGATGCTGGGGACACCATGGCCAGCTACTCAAGTTTGGTTCCCCGACCAACGCTGGGGTCACCTGGGCCAGAATGGGTGCACAGGCCTTGAGCTTCACCAGGACTTTCTAGATCAGAGTGCATTTGACAAGATGAAGGAAGACCCACACATGGGACTTACACACACTCGGGTTGGAGAATGGCTGATTGTTTGACGCTCAGGGTTGAGGATAGAAAATGGAGGCCTAGTTAAAATTGTAGCCCTGATTCCTGCCTGTATTCTTTCTGCATTGTAGAGAAGGGCAGCTCAGCAATGCGGGCTTCCCGGAGTGGTGGCACAAGCTTGTAATCCCAGTACTTGGGAGGCTGCGACAGGATCCTCCCAAGGATTGCAGGTTTGAGGCCAGCCTCAGCAATTTAGCAAGATTCTTAGCAACCTAGTGAAATACTGTTTCAAAATAAAAATAAAATAAAAAGGGCCGGAGGTGTAGCTTGGCCCCTGTGTTCAGTCCCTAGTAACACACACACACACACACACACACACACACACACACACACACGATGCAGGTTACCTGCTAGGAGGGAAGACTGAGAAGCAGGAAGGAGGAAGATGCCGTGGGAGCAGCTACATGCAGAACTCGTGGGATGAGGAGGTGGAGAGCAGGAGGCATGCTGGGGATGGGTGGGAGGGGGAAAGAACAGGCGTGGAGGGTGCACTAGGAGCTCTGCAGAGGACGAGGGGCCAGGAAGGGCCTTCACTGGGAGATCTGTGGTAGGGTCACTGTACAAGGGGCGTTGGTGAGTTTGCTGTGATCTGTCCAATGAAGATGGACAGTCCAGTAGGCAGGTGGAGATGTATGTGGTGAGGAAGGAGAGGGCCAGGCCTCCCCATGGCCCTGGCTGAAGGTTCAGGAAGTCACAAAGCCCAAGGACGGGAGCTCAGTGAGCCAGAGAAGTCCCTTCTGCCAAGGGCAGCTCCCTTCAGCTCAGAGCTCCAGGAGGAAGGTGAGCAGCAGTCTGAGGCCCGGGCAAGCACAGGGCGCAGGGATCTGCAGCGGTCACAGGCAATGTGGAATCCCACGTGCACTGAGCAAGGCCATGCACAGGCAGCCGTCACAAGTTTGTATTGCCTCAGGTGGCCGGGATCCCCGGTGTCCACGGAGGTCAGGACCCTGGCGTGGGCCCTTCTGTGTCTTCCCTCAGGTGGCCGGGATCCCCGGTGTCCATGGAGGTCAGGACCCTGGAGTGGGCTTTGCTGGATGCTGAGGCAAGTTATGAGTCTGCCCTTATGGTTTTGCATCAGTCAAGTGGGAATGAAAGCCGGCTGCTTCTGCATCTGGGCTTCTCAGTCTGTGCCACCCAGTGCCTCTACTTCACTGGTTGCTGCGAAGGTTCCCGCAGACCACCAGGTTCCAGATGGACACCCACACTTGATCTCCAGAGAGAGCTTGGGTCTGTTTGGAGCGGCTTGTTGGCTACCTCTCATCAGCATGTCCTTGCCTTGCAGGCCCTGAGAAACCCAGGGAAACTTTCTCTAGATAGGAGCTCAGGGGGCTTGTCACCACTGGTGCAACCTGGCAAATGTGAAGCTGGCCTCACAGGACTCCGCGGAGTTGTGACTCCTGAGAGGAGGAGAGGAGGGGAGGAGGGGAGGAGGGGAGAGATTTCTAGTAGTAGTTGTTGTTGTTGTTGTTTTCAGTATTGGGGATGGAAACCAGGGGCATTCTACCTCTGAACTACATCCCCAGCCCTATTTTTCATTCTTTATTTTGAAACAGGGTCTCACTAAGTTGCAGAGGCCTCACTAAGTACCTGAGGCTGTCTCAGCCTTTCAAGTACTGGGATTATAAGTGTGCGCCACCACGCCCAACTGGTTTTCTAGTTTTTGAAGGCATATTTGTCATTCTGTTTAATTTTGTTTGGAAAAAATACATATTTTCTAACACAGTAATAACAACAACAACAAAGTTCTGTGAAACCATTCAACCACTCAGAGGTTCCCAGAAAATGGACATTTCCTCCTGGAGGGCATCCAGGGCCTGGTGTGGGGCTAACATCAGTGCCTGTGTGTGGGGTGCAGGTGGTACTCAGAAGAGCTGGAAAGCTGTGGGGGACAGAGAGGACTGTGCAGTTTGAAACTTTGATTTCCCTATATGCTTTACTGTGGAGACGGTCCTAGAGGTGGTTGAGAAAGGGAAGCCAAACCAAGTACAGCTTTCTGCTTGATTTAGAATAATCTCTGCAAAATTACCTTTCCTACAATGAAATCGTTTAAAACTTGGTCTATGCTGGTGATATTCTCGCTGACAATCAGGTCCCTTTGGAGTGCTGGCTGCAGCCCCCGGGGCATGCTGGCCCCTGCCCCTAGGGCGTCAGCCCTTCCAAACTGCTGTTGTCAGGACCATGGCTCCCACAGGGCAGCCAGCCTCTCTGCCCCATGGGCACTGAGTCTTTTTGCAGAGCAGAATGGGCATTGCTGGTGTGGGGTTGCTGTTTCTTCAACACCAGGGACTGGCCTGGGGCCCAACCTGCAGCTCTTTGCGGGAGGGACCCCATCTCCACTACTAGGCTAGCATCTAGCATCGTAGCACCATTCTCTCCCACCTGCTGCCAGGGAACCCGGTTCCTGCAGAGGTCGCCCTGGAATGCTTGCTCTAAGGTGATAAGAAGCTGTCACTACAGGTGTCCTTGGGGGACAGGAGGAGGGCTAAGAACATTGACGGGTTAGTCAAGTCCCTGAAGTCCCTCTCATTAGCGGCAGCCTGGGGACTGGAGGGGCTCTGGATTAACAGTTTGAATTTGCAGGCGTAGGACGTCTGTTCTTGAGGAAAATAGTATCTGAAGTCTGTGGGCTGAGCCGTGAAGGTCCTCCATGGTGCTGGGCTTAGATTACCATTTTCGCGTCTGTATGCGCTCACTGTTAATCAGCCAGAGTCGGCTGTTGACACACTTGGACACCACCCTTCGTCTTGCCTGCTTAGAGCTTCCTAGTGTGCCAGGCCCCTTCTGGTGACACCTACGTTCTGACGCTTTGGCAGACCCCTGGCCACCTCCTCTTGGAGGTTATTCTTGTTAGTAATCAGTCCTGTCACAGGAATGCTGGCAGAGGAAGCCCAGCACCTGAGGCTCTGTAATGAGCTGACCCACACAGGGAGCATTCTTTGGTCTTGTAGGCACCTCTTTTGGCATAGAAGATTTGTGCCCCCTGGTTCCGAGGCTCCTGGTCAAGAATCGCCCAGCCGGTAGAGAAACATAGATGGAAGAAAGCCGATTTTCTAGTTTTTCAGGAGAATGTTTTTTTTCGATCTTTCACGCAGGTGGCAGGCAGGGTGCTGCTTCAGTGAGTAGGGGATGAATGTGAACCTGGGACTTGTCCCCTGGGCAGCACGGGAAGGGCGGGACTCCTGCGTTTGCGCCCACACTCAATACCCATCACCTGAGGCCTCGACTGGCTTCCTAACTCTCTTGCCATGTTGACCTTGAACATCATTCAGGCTCTCAGATACTGATTTGTAGGAAGGCTGGCTGAGAAGGGGCTGAGGGAGCCTTTCTGGGACTCTGCCAGCTCTCCTAGAGCTGCTGTGTGAATGAAACAAAGTCCTGTCTCCGCCATCATCTGGAAAAAATCAAATGGGCTGTAGAAATGTTAGATGCTATTCTGGCAGCACTGGAGGTCAAGTTCAGCCCCTTGAGTGAAATGACCTTGAAGCTCCATGTTTCTTAGAGTGAAGAAAAGTTGCTGTGGGTGTGGTGAGGGCATGGGCAGTGGGGAGAGGGACAGGTCCTCTTCTCCCCACAACTCTGGGAAACCCATTTATTTCCTAGTTCATGACATTGGTACCCCAGTGCTGAGCACCTGACCAGAGATCCAGCCATCTTCACAGGGCGGTGAGTACCATGCTTATCCCCACTGAGCATGAGGGGATGTGCCCTGGGACTTGCCCAAGGCTAACCACTCTGGAGCCCAGCCCTGAAAACGAGGACCTGCAGCTCGCAGCAGCCATGTGAACTCAGGACCAATACCTTCTCTCCTGCTGCCCTCCACATCCAGACCCTTACTGCAGGTATTTCCCAGGAGAAGGGGCTCTTGAGCCTTGTGTCTCCAGTCATCCAAGACCTTGGACCTGCTTCTACCCAACAGAAGCCAGCTGAGCACATGTCAGAGCAGAGAGCAGAGTGCCCTCCAGGGTGAGACCAGAGCTATGCCACAGCAGGGCTGCCGAGGAAGCCCAGGTGTGGAGGGCCAAGAGGAAGCTGTGGTCACGGTTCAGCATCCACATGTGTGCTCCCCAAGCCTCCTCACAGGGCTCCCAGGCATGTCTCTCACCAGGGACCTGGGGCGGAGAAATGGAAAAGGTCATTTGCCTATCAACGCCAGGGCTGGTTGACTCTCTGTGGAGGAGAATTTGGCTGAATGAACCCTCCCAGAAGACCCTGCTCAGCCTGCCAAGACCACAGTTGAGGATCTGTCCTGAAGAAGCTCCTACCTGGTGGATGTTGGAGCCTGAGGTGCAAGAGGGCTGGAGACCCCACTCCTGTGACCTCCACACGCACCCCACACCCCACTCTGATGGACTTTGTCTTCACTACGGGTAGAAATGGCCACTGTGCCTCTTCTCTCTGCTCTCTGAGCTTTAATTTGGATAGTTATCACCAGGTGAATATGGTGGCAACTCTGGTTTATGGCTGCTCTGCTCAAAATACTAGTGTTTTGCCGGGTGTGGTGGGGCACGCTTGTAATCCCCGTGCTTGGGAGGCAGAGACAGGAGGATCGCGCTGGTTCGAAGCCAGCCTCACTGGCTTAAGAGACCCTGTTTCCAAATAAAAAATATAAAAATAGGTCTGGGAGTGTAACCCACAGGTAGAAGGGTTTCCAGGAATGCCAATACCACCAAAAAAAAAGTAATAAAAATACTAGTATTTTTGTTTAAATTTTTATTGGTGCATTGTATTTATACATCATGTAGAAGCAAAAGACTTGTGTAGACATAAATGCACACATCCCCCAGCCAGCCCCCACCCAATCCCCGCCCCACTCCCCCCCATCCCTCCCTCCCATGCTTGGCTCAGTGGTTGACTTTGATGTGAATAAGTACATCATGCGCTTTAAAGAGTTTCCTCCCCCTCCCATCCCCACAGTTAGGTTGCCTTATTTGCTCCTCTATAGGATCTCCTTTTTCACCTGGAGTTTCTCCTATGACCCCTTTCACCTTAGCTTTCACATATTAGGGAAAACATCTGATTCCTTACTTTTTGCGACTGACTAATCTCACTTAGCATAATGTCCTCAAGATCCATCCATTTCCTGCAAATTCTTCAATTGTGTTTTTTATGGCTGAGTAAAATTCCATTGTGTACATATCCTACAGTTTTGTAATCCATTCATCTTTTGATGGACATCTTGGCTGGCTCCATAGTTTGGCTATGGTGAATTGTGCAGCTATGAACATAGATACACATGGATTAGTTTGGTAGCTTGGTTTTTAATAAATGGCTTTTTTTAGGAACTTAATTTGTATTAAAATGCTTTTAAAATAATGCTCAAAATTTGAATTTAGGTTAAAGAAATATAAATTTTTAGGCATTACTAATGATCTTCTTTATTAAATTTGTAATCAGTTATGAATCACTTCTTAATCTACTTCTGGGTTTTCTCTGGGGCTAACATTAATGTTTGGAGTGTTCACAGACGTAGTATTTACAGGAAGAAGATTTGGATTCTTCCTCTGGAGCCCAGAAATAGTCTATCGGTACGTCCTTTTGGGACTTCCAGAAAGATGGCGGCTGAGAAAAGCAGCATTTACGAGTCCTGGTATGTCCTTTTGGGCAGGGGAGAGGCAACGTTTTAGCTGCTGCTTGTGTTTCACTTGAGAGTGATGGGTATTTGGGGTGTCTGTCTATTTGTATGAAAAGTAAAGTGGGGGATTCAGGCACATAGCGAAATCGTGCTGTGAAATATGATTTCTGAAAATGTGGATGCTGTGGGAGATGAGACTGTCTTTCTGCACCTCAAATTTTTCTAGATTGCTGGTTCACTTCTTGAGTTGTCTTCTCAATTACTCCAAATGCATGTCAGCAAAGCCTACTTCTCCTCTTTGCTAAAGAACAAAACACAACCAACAAGAAAGAAAAGGGAAGAAGTATTTAAAATAAAAGGACACAGTGCCTGTGTCCGCCTCGCCCACCTCCCCTGGGTCTGTCGGAGGCAGGTGCTGATCTTCCAGAAGGAACTCTATGCTGCCTCACGCCAGGTGTGCAGAGGCGCAGGCAGGAGGGCAGGAGAGTGGGCTTGGTGGGACATCCACCACACTCCACAAGCTTTGAAATACCTGCGGCAACACCACCAGTACCAGAACAGTCTTTAAGGAGAAATTGCACAGATACTATGTTAGTTGGATATGACATTTAAGGAGAAGAGGTTGAAAATCAGAAATCCAGGGAGAGGCAGTCATGACCCCTTCCCAGTGAGCTATGCAGAAGAGAGTCTGGCTGTCAATGAGTAGCTTCCTCTTCCATTTACAGAGTATGTCAGTGCTTGTGAAGCAAGACCAACTGGAAGATCATAAAACCACACCATCAAAAGTATTTACTTTCCATAGGGAATGCTTACTTCTGGGGCTGAAAGGAGCAGCTTCTAGCATAACTTACAATTTGAGAGAATCATACAAAGCCTAAAAGCCAGGCCAACAAACAGGACTTTGGAAGCAGGAAGACAATCCGAGTAAAACCAGAAAGATCCTCAGGGCACTGTGCCCAGAAATGTATCCCTCCCATGAGGAGTCTTGGAGTGGGGGAGGAGGATCTCAGGTTTGAGGACAGCTTCAGCAAGTAGAGGGACCCTGTTTCAAAATAAAAATAAAACAGGGCTGGGGGGGGTAGCTCAGAGGTAGAATGCCCTGGGTTCAATTCCTAATACCACACACACACACACACACACACACACACACACACACACACACCAAAAATAGGGAGCCCATTTGTAGAGGTAAAAGCTGTAAGTTTAAAAACTGTGAAGCTGCTGTGGCCCTTCCTTATCACATGAAGGAGACAGATGTGTACCAGGAAAATGTATCATTGACCTGGAAGAGAAGCTAGTGAGCCAAGGGCAGTGGCCTGTTCCAGTGAGTGTTGGGGATGGTCAAGGATTCTGTAGCCCAGGAGCTTCTGCTAGAATCCTGGCTTTATCACTTACATTGTGCCACCATAGCATCCTACCTCCAAGACCCTTCCTTTCTAGGTCTTGGTAAGATGGGAATCTAGTAGTATCCAACTCTGAGGTCATTATGATTATTGAATAGTTGGCACATAAAACATGCTGGTGACAGGTAAGAGCTCAAGAAGTGGAGGTTTCTCTTGAGCTGCAGATGCTGTGTTTCTGAGGCTCAGACTCATGCTGCCTTTCTCAGGGCTTATTCACCTGCTCCAGGGCCAGGCCAAGTTTCACCTTTGGTCTTGTCTTCTAGGCTGGTTTAGGCTGGGTTACTGGTGGTTGCAAGCAAAGTAGCTGTAATTACTCTACCTTATAGCCAGTACCATCCATACTCATAGTTAGTCAGTGCTCATGGCCTTGATCTTGGTCTTCACTGAGATTCCTGGGCTGAATCTCTGACTATTATCTGTACATAGGGGTTCTGTCTGTAGGACATACATTTTCCCTGAATATATGCAGAGGAGTTGAATTACACCTAAATTTGTTAGATGTAAATCCAAGCAGCATGGATTTGGAGTTGAAAATAGAGGAACAATCACTTTTTTTTCAGGAAATAACTTTTTATTAACAAATCAAAGGGCTATAAAATGCTTCGAGTTTCTTGCAGTGCCAGGATTGAATTTAGGGCCTATGCAGGGTACTGTAGAGAACAAGTACAGTACTGCCGAGCCACACCGAGGCTCTTTTTTTTTTTTTTTTTTTTTTTATTGGTGCACTGTATTCATACATCATAATGGGACAAAAAAAAAAAAACTTTTGTAGACATACATGCACACATCACCCAGTTAGCCCCTATCCGATCCCCACCCCATTCCCTCCCCATCTCTCCTTCCCATGCTTGGCTTAGTGGTTGACATCTAGTATTATAGCAATTTATCCAAAATTAACAATGATAATCTCACATAAAGTTTCATTTGTCTGATACCAAGCTTTTGATGACTTAAAGATAACATTTCAATATTTCTTTTTGCTTTCTTTCTTACCAGAGAATATTTTTTTCTTTTTTTTAGGTGAAACTATCATACATTTATTTATTTATTTTTCAGAAAAAATCTATCCTAATATGGAATATGGACTCTAGATACCCAAAACGATCTCGAAAAAGAACAAAGCTAGAAGATATATATTTTCTGATTTCAAACCATATAAAGCTACAATAATTGAAAGAGTGTAGTACTGTTATAAAGGCAGATATATAAACCATTGGAGTTAAATAAAAAAGCCTAGAGATAAATTCTTCCATATATTGTCAAGTTATTTTTGACAAGGTTTCCACGAACATTTGGTGAAGGAAATAATAATCTTTTAACTAAATATTGTTGAAAATAATAATTACATGAAAAAGAATAAAATTGGACCCTTACCTAGCACCATATACAAATATTAACTCAATATAGATAAAAGACCTAAATATAAATCTTAAGACTATAAACTTTTAGAAGAAAATCTGGGTCATAATACCTCACAACATTGAAAGTGGCAGTGTTTTCTTGGATATGATTTCAATGGCACAGGCAACAGAAGAGTATACAAACTCCCTAAAAATTAAAAAAAATATATTGTATATCCAAAGACAATGTAAACAGAGTTAAAAGTTACTGATAGAATGGGATAAAATATTTCCAAATGCTATATCTGAAGGTATATTAATATTCCAACTAGAAATCCTAAAAATTAGCAACAATAAAAGCAAACAATACAATTTAGAGATAAGTAAAAGAGTAACATAAATAATGAATCTCCACAGATAACCAATCTTAGTTGTCTGTTGGATGGAAAATCTTGTTTCTCTGGTTCTGGTGTGTGTTACCTATTTCTTCTTTGTAGTTAATCTCTTTACGTATTTTCTCTAGCGCTGGTTTTGAAGACATAAATTCCTTCAGTTTCTGTTTGTCGTGGAAGCTTCTTATTTCCCCATCTAATTTGATAGAAAGTTTTGCTGGGTAGGAAATTTTTGGCTGGAAGTTGTTTTCTTTCAGAGTTTGGAATATGTTACTCCAAGCCCTTCTGGCTCTCATGACTTGGTTTGGGAAGTCTGGAGTGATTCTAATTGGTTTGCCTCTGAATGTCACTCAGCCCTTTGTTTTTGTTGCCTTTAAGATTCTCTGCTTGGCTTCCACATTGGTCATTTTGACAGTTACGTGGTGTGGGGATCCTCTTCTCCAATCCTGTCTAAAGGGGGTTCTATAAGTTTCCTACACCTGTGTATCAACCTCTTGCTCTATGTTTGGAAAATTTTCTGCTATTACTTCCTTGAAGAGATTGTTGATCCCTTTGGTTTCACCTTCTTTTCCCTCCTCTATTCCAATTATTCTTAGGTTAGCTCTCTTAAAATGGGCCCATATTTCTTCAATGTCAGAATCCTGCTGTCGGATTTTTTTTTCTAAATTAGAAACTATGCGTTCATTTTTGGAGTGATCATCTTCCAGGAGCGAGATTCTATTCTCCATGTGGTCTAATACTTTGAATTGAGTCCTTTACTTCATTAATTGTATTCTTTTTCTCTTTTTGGCTCTCTCTGAATTCTTTTAGAAATACCTCTATTATTTCTACAGTTATTTTCCTAATTTAATCTTCTAGAAATCTCTGAATTTCTGTTTTATCAGGTTCTGATGTTGTGGGGTTGTGAGCATTCATTGCTCCATTATTATTCCTCTTTTCCATGATTTTGGAAGTTTGTGTCTTCTCTGGGTTCTTCCCTTGGGTCAGTATGACTTCACTTAAGGTGCTCTGGATCTCGAGTCTGTGGATTCTCAGTCACCACTATTCCTTTACTGGGTTGTATCACAGAGTCTCAGACCCTGGGAGTCAATCGAGGCTGCTTTAGACCATGGGGGGTGCCAGGTTGGGCGTTCTCCTATGGTGTGATATCTCTGCCACTGCCACTCCCCCACTTGGTCAAGTCCCTGGGAGTGCAGTACTGGGGTTTCTCCTCCAGGGCCCGCAATTTGACTCACTGTTGTTGAGTACGCAGATGGAGCTGTCGTGGACTCGGTGAATTTGCTGCTGCTGCCGCCGGTGGCAATATGGTGCTGCTGCCATGCCCTCAGCCGTGAGGCTGGAGTATTTCTTCTCTGGTTTTGAGCTCTGCTCTGGGTCCCTGCAGGGTGTGCTGAGCCCAGCCCTTTGAGTTTCAGATGCTCCCGGCGCCGAAAAATCTGCCGAATTGCGCCCGGCTGTTCTGCAGCAGCTCAGGTTGGCTTGCTCTCCACCGCTCCTCTCTGGAGCCTGGTGGGCTATTGAGTGCGTTGGTCTGGAGCCATCTGGTGAACTTGCTGCTGCTGCTGGCAGTAAGGCACTGCTACTGCTTCCTCGGGTGTGAGGCCAGCATATCTCTTCTGTGGCTCTGAGCTCCATTCTGAGTCCCCCTCCTCTCTGGGGACTGGTGCTGCGAGGGAAGATGGCATCCGTGCAGCTCCGCACCGCGGCTCTGGCTGCAGCACTGAGGTCTGGTTTCTTTCTGGTGTCTCGTTTTTCCAGCCCTTTTTTTCTCTGTCCCTTGTAATTACATTTTTTGTTTCTCTGCTGATGGTGTTTTCTGGCTATGAAAGGCGCTGATTTTGTGGTAATAGAGACTGGTTGTTAGCGGGGCTTGTAAGCCCTGCTTTTCTCCATTGCCATCTTCCTGGAAGTCAGGAACAATCACTTTGGACAGAGTGGGAGGACTTTCACTTCCCCTGCCAGGTAAATGTGAGGCCAAGGTGAGGATTAGCAGTTGTGGTGCATAGCCAGGGCAGTTGTCACCACATTCTCTCTCTCATCCAGACCTGTGACAGTAGACTGTAGCCCAAGCTAAATGACTCCTTGCCACATGCTTCTTAAACCCTAGGTACCAGTTCTTAACCTGAGGAGTTTCCTGGAGGCTGAGCTGAGCATCAAATGAGGTCCATGACCCTCTGCATGTGGGATCCCTGGGCTCTGCCCCATAATCCCCTCTCCTTTCCTTAAGCTCCTTGGTGGACACCCAGGCTGGGCCTAACTGCAGCTCATCCCCCAACAGACATGCCCTGACAGGGAACAGGAGCTCAGAGGCTATCATGACTGGATCCCAGCAGACAAAGCATAGTTAAAGGACAAACTGAATATAGTGCCACATGTGGGTACCACTGTGACATGCTCTGTGTGAGTGGTGCTGTGACCACAGGCTCACAGCCTAGGAGGTCTCATACATGGAGGAGATGAGGGAGATTGCAGATCCTCAAAGAGGGGAGGTAGGATCTCAGCAGAATAAAGTCTAGAAAGGACCAGATGGGATCTTTAGGGCTGAAGTGATAATGTGGGCAGATGGTGTGATGAATGGGACACATAGCAGATCACACCTGTGATGAAGAAGAAAGATGGGGGATTGCACTGAGGGACTTTCCTGACATGGTAACAGAGAGATGGAAGTGTGTGTGTGTGTGTGTGTGTGTGTGTGTGTGTGTGTGTGTGTGAGAGAGAGAGAGAGAGAGAGAGAGAGAGAGAGAGAGAGCACAAGGAGAGGCAGATAGGGAAGGGGCTTATATACATACATATGTTATGGAATATAGCTAAAGCTATACTTAGAATGCTCTTCTTTAAATATATATGGAAATGGGGATGGCGGGAAAATGTAAACTAATCATTCAGTTCATAAACTTTAGAAAAGGACAAAACCCAAAATTTTACTAGCACAAATCCAAAGAAGGGAAGCTGTAATAAAGGTATAGGAGAGATAAATGAAATAGAGAATGCAGCAAGAAAACAAACAAAACATACAGAACAATAGAAAAATTAAGAAAACTGAACCCTGTTTCTTTTTAAGAGCATCTGTCAAGATTCATAAAGGAACAAAAGCAAAAACAATGTAGAAAATTTAAACATAAAAACAAGAAGGCAGAATAACATTTTCTGTAGTAGTTGCAATAGTTACCTACAATTACCTACAATGGGAATAAATTAATAAAAGATGAGTATATTCAACAGCACTCTAACACACTTGGATATGTAGACAGAAAGGATGCATTTCCAGACA
The DNA here is from genome assembly GCF_963383645.1 of Muscardinus avellanarius. Taxonomy (NCBI): domain Eukaryota; kingdom Metazoa; phylum Chordata; class Mammalia; order Rodentia; family Gliridae; genus Muscardinus; species Muscardinus avellanarius. The sequence goes on along the minus strand of NC_137794.1, from coordinate 118,293,645 downwards.
AAAATAAAATGTTAAATTGATTCCTCAAATGGAAAACTAGGTTGGACTGAGGAACACTGAAAGAAGATTCTGAATAGGTCCAAACACTCTCTTCCCACACAGTCAAGTCTGTCTTGAAAGCAGGAAGATAATAAAAAGTATTTAGTTTACAAAGACAGTATTATTTTGATTCCCAAACCACATAAAGATAAAAATTTATAAGTTCCTTTGACTTATGAATGTAGTTGCAAAAGTTATTAAATAAAATATGATTCAGCTGAGTCCAGCATTATATTTAAACTGTGAAGCCAGGCGTGGTGGTGCACACTTGTGATCCCAGTACTTGGGAGGCTGAGCAAGGGTATGCACAGGATCACACGCTTCAGCTACTTGATGAGGTTCTCTGCAACTTAGTGAGAGTCCTGCTTCAAAATAAAGGATAAAAATAGGGCTGGGAGTGTAGCTAAGAGGTAGAATGCCCCTGGGTTCAATCCCTAGCACTATAAAATAATAATAATAGTTAATAATAATAATAATAATAATAATAATAATAAAAATCTAATACAATGTGGTCAAGTACACCTGTTTCAGGGAATGCAAGGATAGTTTAACATCAGGAATGCAAGGATAGCTCAACATCAGAAAATTTTCAATAAAACAATGATGAACTCAGAGAAAAATAATTCTCAGGCTGAAGATAGCAGAAAAAGCATTTTTAATGTTTGACATTATTTGACATATTTTTCAATAAAGACTTTAAAAGACAGTTATAGAGAGCTTCACCTTTGAAAAGCTATAAGCCTAAGTCTACTGAAGACTATATGTTGATCTGGAAAATATTTAATTTAAGATGGGAAACCATGCCGGGACATTCTCTAGATAGTTTAAAACAATGTAAACATCTTTGATGATGCCATGGGGATAGAAAAGAAGAGAGTTAAGAACTGGAAATCAAATAATAAATACATATTTGTATGAAACACAATCATTTAAATAGAAAACCTGCCAGACTCAATAGAAAAATAAATTGGCATTAGCAAGAGAATTCAACAAATTCCCAGATTTAAGATAAAGTCTCAGAGTTACTGAGTGTTTACCCCAGTAGCCAACAAGAAAATTTAATAAGGACTTCTGGGAAGATGGTGACAGAGAAAAGCGGCTTTTATGAGTCCCACTAACAATTGATCTTGGTTACCAGAAAATCATCGCCTTTCATAGCCAGAAAACACCATCAGCAGATAAATAAAAACTGTAAATACGAGGGACAGAGGGAGAGTGCTGCAAGAACAACCAGACACCAGAAAAGAAACCAGCCTGCAGTGCTGCGGCCAGAGCTGTGGCAGTGCCATCTTCCCTCACAGCACCAGGCTCCAGAGAGGAGGGGGGACTCAGAACTGAGCTCAAAACCAGAGAGGAGATACACCGGCCTCATGGCCGAGGATGCGACAGCAGCACCATACTGCCAGCAGCAGCGGCAAGTTCACCAGGTGGCTCCAGACCAGCACACTCAACAAGCTACCAGATTCCAGAGAGGAGGGGTGGACAGCGAGCCGAGGTGAGCAGCTGCGGAACAGCTGGGCAGCATTCAACAGTTATTTTGGTGCAAGGAACGTCTAAAGCTTCCAGGGGCCGGGCTCAGCACACCCTGCAGGGACTCAGAACGGAGCTCAAAACCAGAGAAGAAATATGCCAGCCTCACGGCCAAGGGCGTGGCAGTGGCGCCATATTGCCAGCGGCAGCAGCAGGGTGTTTACCGAGTCCACTACAGCTCCATCAGCGCACTCAACAACCGTGAGTCAAATTGTGGCCCCTAGAGGAGAAATTTCAGTACTGCACTTGCAGGGACTTGGAAGATAGTCTCCCTGGGTCAGAGATTTTTGCAGTTCAATCCAGTGGAGGAGTGGCGGCGGCAGAGGTATCACACCATAGTTGCAGCTCCCCACAGGATAACACCCGGCCTGGCACCCCCATGGTCTAAAGCAGCCTTGATTGACTCCCTGGGTCTGAGACTTTGCAATACAACCCAGTAAAGGAATAGTGGTGACTGAGATATCACAGACTCAAGATCCAGAGCACCTTTAAGTGAAGTCATAGTGACCCAGGGAAGAACACAGAAAAGGCACAAAATTCTGAAATCATGGGAATGGAGCAATGAATGCCCACAACCCCACAACATCAGAACCTGATAAAACAGAAATTCAGAGATCTCTAGAAGATCAAATCAGGAAAATAACTGTAGAAATAATAGAGGACTTTATAAAATAATTCAGAGAGAGCCAAAAAGAGATAAAGGATACAATTAATGAAGCAAAGGCCTCAATTCAAAGTATAAACAACCGATTAGACCACAGGGAGAATAGCATCTTGCTCCTAGAAGATGATCACTCCAAAAATGAATGCATAGTTTCTAATTTAGAAAAAAAAAATCTGACAGCAGAAGAAATATGGGCCCATTTTAAGAGAGCTAACCTAAGAATAATTGGAATAGAGGAGGGAAAAGAAGGTGAAACCAAATGGATCAACAATCTCTTCAAGGAAGTAATAGCAGAAAATTTTCCAGACATAGAGCAAGAGGTCGATACACAGGTCCAGGAAACTTATAGAACTCCCTTTAGACAGGATCGGAGAAGAGGATCCCCATGCCACATAATTGTCAAAATGACCAATGTGGAAGCCAAGCAGAGAATCTTAAAGGCAACAAAAACAAAGGGCCGAGTGACATTCAGAGGCAAACCAATTAGAATCACTCCAGACTTCCCAAACCAAGTCAAGAAAGCCAGAAGGGCTTGGAGTAACAAATTTCAAACTCTGAAAGAAAACAAGTTCCAGCCAAAAATTTCCTACCTAGCAAAACTATCTATGAAATTTGATGAGGAAATAAGAAGCTTCCATGACAAACAGAAACTGAAGGAATTTATGTCTTCAAAACCAGTGCTAGAGAAAATACTCAAGGAGATTAACTGCAAAGAAGAAATAGCTAATATACGCCAGAACCAAAAAAAAAAAACCAAGATTTTCCCTCCAGCAGACAACTAAGCAAAGAAGAATAAACAGTATCTCAAACAGAAATAAAATCTTAACATGTTAGAAATTAAAAATTATCTCTCTATAATCACACTGAATGTAAACGGCCTCAGCTTCCCAATAAAAAGACATAAAGTGGCAAAATGGATTAAAAACCAGAATCCATCCATCTGCTGCTTACAAGAAACATACCTTACAAGTAAAGATAGTAACAAACTCAAGGTAAAGGGCTGGAACAAGGTAATCCATGCCAATGGAACTCGAAGACAAGCAGGAGTAGCAACTATGATATCAGACAAGTTAGACTTCAAACCCAAACTTATTAGAAGAGACAAAGAAGGTCATATTTTACTGGTACAAGGAATAATCCAGCAAGAGGAAATAAAAATAATCAACGTCTATGCCCCAAACATAGGTGCAGCTACTTTCATAAATCAAACTTTTTGTGACATGAAGTCACACATAAATCCCAACACAATAATACTGGGAGACTTCAACATGCCTCTCACAACACTAGACCGATCTTCCAGACAAAGGGTCAGTAAAGATGTCTCAGAACTAAAGAACACCATTAACCAAATGGACCTGTTGGACACATATAGAATATTTCACCCAACTACAGCAGAGTTTACATTTTTCTCAGCTGCTCATGGAACCTTCTCCAAAATAGATCACATCCTGGGATACAAAATGAGCACTAGAAAATTTAAAAAATGTTACATACTTCCCTGTGTCATTTCAGACCATAATGGAATGAAACTAGAGATCAACTATCAGAAGACCGAGAGAAACAACATAAACATGTGGAGGCTGAACACCACACTTCTGAATGAAGAATTGGTCATAGAAGATGTAAGAGGTGAAATCAAGAAATTTCTAGAAACAAATGAAAATAAAGATACAACATATCAAAACCTTTGGGACACTTTGAAAGCAGTATTAAGAGGAAAATTTATAGCACTGAGTGCTCACATAAGAAAAACAGACAATCTTCAAAAAATAACCTAACGACACACCTCAAAGCCCTTGAAAAGCAGGAACACTTGAACCCCAAAACCAGTAGAAGACAGGAAATTATTAAAATTAGAGAAGAAATTAATGAAATAGAGAATTAAAAAAACAATACAGAAAATCAACAAAACCAAAAGCTGGTTTCTTGAAAAAATTAACAAGATAGATAAACCACTAGCCAACCTAACTTAAAAAAAAGAGAGAATCAACCCAAATTATGAAGATAAGGGATGAAAAAGGAGAAATTACTACTGACAGTGTAGAAATCCAGAAGGTTATCAGAAACTACTTTGAAAAACTATACTCCAACAAAATGGAAAATCTGGAGGAAATTGACAACTTCCTAGATAAATACAACCTTCCTAAACTGAGTCAAGAAGATATAGAACACTTAAATCAACCAATAACAGTCAAAGAGATTGAAACAGCAATAAAGAGCTTACCATCAAAGAAAAGCCCAGGACCAGATGGTTTCCCAAGTGAATTCTATAAAACCTTTATAGAAGAGCTAACCCCAATACTCCTCAAACTATTTTATGAAATAGAAAAAACCAGGACTCTCCCAAATACATTCTATGAAGCCAACATCACACTAATACCCAAACCGAATAAAGACAGTTTAAGGAAGGAAAACTACAGGCCTATATATATCTCTGATGAACTTGGATGCAAAATTATTAAACAAAATACTAGCAACATGCATTCAAAACCACATAAAAAAAATCATACACCATGACCAGATAGGGTTCATCCCAGGGATGCAAGGCTGGTTCAATATACGAAAATCAATCCATGTAATTCACCATATAAACAGACTCAAAGACAAAAATCACATGATCATTTCAATAGATGCTGCAAAAGCATTTGATAAAATTCAACATCCACTTATGATAAAACATTGCAGAGAATTGGAATAGAAGGAACATATCTCAACATTATTAAGGCAATCTACAATAAGCCCACTGCCATCATATTAAATGGGGAAAAACTTCAAGAATTCCCCCTAAAAACAGGAATGAGACAAGGATATCCATTATCACCACTTCTCTTCAACACAGTACTAGAGACTCTAGCCAGAGCAATAAGGCAAGAAAAGGAAGTCAGAGGAGTGCAAATAGGAAACTATTGAACGAGCCATAATGTCCATCAAATGATGAATGGGTTACAAAACTTTGGGATATATACACAATGGAATTTTACTCAGCCATCAAAAAAAAAAAAACTCAATTACATCATTTTCAGGGAAATGGATGGAACTGGAATACATTATGCTAAGTGAGATTAATCAGTCACAAAAAATAAGAAATCGATGCTTTCCTTAATATGTGAGAGTTAGGGAGAAATGGGTCATAGGAGGAACTCTAGATGAAAAAGGAAATCCTATAGAGGAGCAAACAAGGCAACATAAAGGAGGAGAAAGGAGGGGGAAGAGGCAAATCTCTAAATCATACAATGTACTTAAACATATTGAAGTCAACCACTAAGCCAAGCAAAGGAAGGACGGACGGGGAGGGAATGGGGTGGGAATTGGGTAGGGGTTAAATCAGTGATGTATACATGTATGTACACACAAGTTTTTTACTCCAATATGGTGTATGAATATAATACACCAATAAAAATTTTTAAAAAAGAAAAAATTAAAATAAAATTTAATAAAAATGAGACACATTCACAGTGGCAACAAACATCCTAAAGTATCTAAGGGATTCATGTAACAGAAAGTACACAAGTCCTCACTGGGCCAGAGATCACTGAGAAAGCTGTCAGACAAGCCATGCACAAAGAAACACTCTACAAGGGCCCTGGGCATGGACACTGATGTTTCAAGACATTCATTCTCACCAAAAGTTCTGTAAGTCTAATGGAATCCCAAGCAAAAAAATAAGAGAATGAGTTCTCCACCTCAAGAAGATTATGCACTCTAACAATACAGTCCATAAGCAGCAGTGTGCTTCACAAGAACGTGTTCAAGTCAGAGGTGGGGCGGAGAAGGAGAGGGGTGAATAAACATCTGGCAGTTCTCAAAGCACAAGTGGAGAATGAGTCACTCATTTGTCTGAATGATATTTTTAAGAAAAATGTTCATTAAGGGCAATATAATGACTTGTTTGGTGTTTAACTTAAATAACCCATGATCTCTTAGCACAGAGAAGTGGCTAAAATTCTTTCATAGTAGAATCCTGGCCTTCAAAGAGTGTTTCTATGTTTTTTTAATTTATTTTTATTTTTTTTATTTTTTGGTGATACTGGGGTTCCTGGAAGCCCTTCTACCTCCGGGCTACACTCCCAGACCCATTTTATATTTTTATTTGGAAACAGAGTCTCTTAAGCTAGCCAGGCTGGCTTTGAACCAGTGCGATCCTCCTGTTTCTGCCTCCCAAGCGTGGGGATTACAAGCGTGCGCCACCACACCCGACCCACACTTTCATTTTTATAGGTATGTTATAATTATACAAAATAGTGAGATTCATTGTGATGTATTTGTCCGTGCATATTACATAATTTGGTCAATTTCATTGCCCCAAATCTCCCTTTCCCTCCCCTCCGCCCTCCCCAGCCCCACTCCTTTACCCTAGTAGTCTCTTTAGTTTTCATGCAGTCCCTTTTCTTTTTTTTTTTTTTTTTTCTCTAAGCTTCCTCATATGAGAGCAAACATAGGGCCCTTAGTTTTCTGGATATGGCTAATCTGGCATGATACTCCCTGGTTCCCATAAATTACAAACTTTTGTTCATTTTTGTGGCTAAGTAAAATTTCATGTGTGTATATCATGTTTTCTTTATCTGTTCATTTGTTGGCCTGGGTCGATCCTATAATTTGGTATTGTGAATTGTGCTGCTGTAACTATGGGTATGCAATATCACTATAGCACGCTAACTTTGATTCTTTTGAAAACATACTGAGAAGTGGTACAGGTGGGTCACGTGGTGGGGTTCCCTTACCAGGCTTTCGAGGAATCTCCATGCTGATCTCCACGTTGGTTAGGGTTTCCCACTATAAGCCTATAAGAGTTCTGTGTCTCCACATCCTCTCCAGCATTTATTATTGCTTGTATTCTTGGTAATTGCCATTCTCATCAGAGTGAGATGAAATCTCAGTGTAATTTTGATTTGCATTTCCCTGACTGACGAAGATGTTGAAAATTTCTTCATATATTTTCAGCCATTCACATTTCTTTTTTTGAGAGATGTACAGGCTTCTATTTCACAGGCAGTTGTATACAAGCATCAAAGACAATGGCAGCAGTAATCATTTTGTGTAATGGGTTTCTAGGTAATTTACGTGATTCCCTGTGCTTATCCATGCATTGTGTACTTGTAAATATAACAAGATGCATTGTTTTGCAGAAGAAATAAGCACATAAGCTACCACTTTTGAAGGCAGGACTGTTGATCCCCACAGGGCCAGGGTTGGCTCGGTCCTAGTCCACCCCTTCACTGGCCAATTGATAGATCCCAAGATCAACCCTGGATGAAACAGCTTGACAATTAGTAGTCAGTTATGCCCTAGTTACCCAGAAAATCCTGTGTTCACACGTCCTCTTGTGGTCTCTGAGATTCACCACTAACATGGTCCTGCCTCCAAGACACAGATCTCTCTCGGCCCGAGCCCCACAGGGCAGGAATGCTTCCAGAGAATGTCTGGAAAGGTAACAGGAGACACCATGCCATTTAATCTGTGGGATGTTTGAGGACTGAGAGGGAGAAGAGAGGGTGGAGGAGGAAAGGAGGGTGGAGGACACGGAGGAGGGAGGAGGGCATTGAGGAGGAAGGGGAGGAGGGAGGAGGAGAGGAAGAGAAGGCAGGGAGGAGAGAAGAGAGGGCAGAGAGGAGGGGAGGACAGGGAGGAGGAACAAAGAAAAGGGAGAGGAGGGAGGAAGGGGGAAGGAGGGGAGGGAAGCGGGGAGCAGGCTCTCTGTGGTCACCACCTCAGGTGGTGAGGATGCTGCACTCTGGGGCCAGGACCACAGTAGCACCCTGCAGGTCACTACTGAGCCCAGTTCAGATCTCTGTCTCAGTAGAGACAAAGGACTGCTGGCTGTCCTGCTTGGCTCTGGTTTGCAGGGAGACTGCTGTGTGCCTTGGGGGAAGTTGGCTCGGGCCCTCCTGTCTTCCCACCGGGGACCTGTGCCCAGGGGCCTCTCTGCCTGGGGCGGGCCAGTCCAGGCCTCTGCCCTGCATTAGTCCCCTGTCCTCTGCCAGGTCCCAGTGCCTGAGGCGGAGGTGCTGTAGCCTACTCTGCCATCCGTCTGCTGGGATGAATGGTGCGTGGTTCCCTATTGCTCCAAAGAACCCCTCTGAAGGACGAGGAGGCGTGTTCTTCCCGCTGCAGATACTAGGTACCTGGGTAACTCTGCACGGAGGGACGGCTCCCCTCCTCAGACTGGCCGCAGACACTTCTGCTTCCACACACACCCAGGACCAGGGTTTGCCTTGTCCTGGGCCAGGCATGGCAGGTCCTGGGATCTCACCTCACAGTGACCGACCAGGGAATCTTGTGCAGCCCAGTAGGAGAGCCTTGTTTGGTGTTAGAAGACATAGGAATATGGGAATAAAAGGGTCACTCCGTTCTATAGACCAGAACAGGCTTTATTTGGAGTAAAGGCTGGGAGGGGAACTGACTGGTGGAAGAGTCACGAAAGCCCCTTCTGTACAGACCAGGGGATCTTTGTTAGGAGGGAGGGGAGCAAAGCAGTGGTATGTCTCTCCAAGTTGGTGAGCTTGACAGCAGCCAGCGCAGGTGAGTGGTGAGGCGGGGCAAGGGGATGGGAGGCGGTTTCTGCCTTCCCTGAAGTCTTTGTTCTTGACCTCCTGTAGCCAGGCCTCACGGTCAGACCTCACAGTACCTGGGAAAATGAGGACCAGAGAGGTTGGACGACTGTCCAGGAAGGCTCCCTCCAGGCGGGCCCTAGTTCTCCTTCAGTCTGCAGGCCTTGCAGGCTGGGCTGGCCCTCACCCAAGCCCTGTGCCGAGGGTCTGCTCTCCACCCCACATGCGGCAGATGGGCTCACAGGGCTGGTTCAGGGCCAGGAAGGGTTACAGAGCCTCGCAGGCGCAGGCAGTGGGAGTCCTCCTCTGAGGCTCGCAGACGCCTGGGGAGCCCTGTGTTTTCTGTTCTAAATATGGAGCAAGGGAGCCGGTTATTTTTAGGAAGCAAATGGTAATGATTAGAGTTTGAAGATTTAAGTATTCATTTAGTCATACAAGCCGAATTCACATGCTATGGGGAAGCAGTCCTCTCCCTGGTGATGACAGCGCTCCTTGGAGGGCAGTGGCTTCTTGTCTTCTCTCAGGCGTGATTAGCTCTGCACCCAGGAATTCCCCAGGAGAATAGGAAGGCAATTGAGAGCCCCTTCCCGCTGAAGGAAGGGGTAGACCTATGCCAGGGCACAGGTGCCCCCCCCGGGGGGGGGCTGTGCTCTCTGCCCGGCTGGATGGGAGCAGAGGTGGGGAGAATGCTGGGTCCGCCTGCCACATCCTGCACCAGGGTGCCAGCTTGAGGGCCTTGGCGATTGTCAAAAGTCGAAGCGCAGGCTCCCTGTCAAGGAGTGTGGAGCCGCCAGCTCCAGAGCTGACTGAAATAATTAGTCAAAATAATGAGTCAGAAGGAGATAAAAGGAAAGCCACTGGTGTGATTGGAGGCGCCCGCCTCGGGTGTGTGCAGACCCTTAGTTAAGGTGTGGCCACCCCCTCCAGGCCCTTCAAGGCATGGGGCAGACGGTGGGCCAGGTCTGAGTGCACCAGGGTCCTGGGGCAGGAGAGTGGGCAGTGTGGGAGGCCATCAGGTTCGCTTCCACCTGCCTGACTGAACTGATTCAACTCACTCTCACGCAGGACCTCCAGCACAGCCCCTGTGGAAATGCCCCTCCTCAGCATGGGATGCCCATCAGTGATGTGCTGGGAGTCGTAAGTAATCAGGGGACTCAGCATCTTGATGTTCTCACCCCAGAGAAAGGGGGCGCCTGCCAGACTGAACTGAAAGAGAAGCCACCCCCCAGCCCCGCAGGTTGCAGCAGGGCTCAGACCTGGAGCAGGCGGGGCCCTAAAGCATCTCCAGGGCCATCACTGTCCTGCTCCAAGAAAGCAAGGGCACGCACAGGTCAGGGTCCTCACAGGATGGGTGGGAAGCACTGTGGACCCCAGGCTGCAGGAAGAGGGTGGATCGCAGACCAAACTGAACGTGGGGCAAGGGCTGGCCCTCCGGGTACACATGGATGGGCAGGAGGAGGAGGACAAGGCCAGGGGAGAGGGAAAGACAGGTTGGGCCTAGGGCAGGGTCCAAGGAGCAGCCTAGAGGCTGAGGGCCCTCCGCTGACGGGCCACAGTGGGTCTCCAGGCAGAAGGCAGGTCAGAGGCACTGACAGTGTGCTGAGTGTGTTGAGGCTGCTCCTGAGGGGCCATGTGTGCTTGGAGGTGTCCAGGACCCCGAGGGCCATCCTCTCACCCCCTGCCCTGGGCTCAGTGGGCTTTCTGGAGAGCACTTGGACCCAGGCTGGAAAACTCCAGCCTAGCCCTGGGATTTGTAGGACTGGGCTTGTCAGCAGACAACTAGATAAATGGGCTTCTAGGAAGCCCAGCTTGCTGACTCCAGAGACAGGCACAGAAATAAGGCTGGGGCGGGAGAAGAAGGGAGGCTGTCTTCTCCTGCGACCAGCCTTCCGAGTGGAGCTGGCTGTGACTGAGTGCCGAGAGAAGTGGGTACTGGTCCCAGCTGTGCATCCCAGGTGGTGGTCTGTGGTCTGTTCTGAGGGTTCAGAGCCAATTCTTGTGCTCCTGGAACGTGCCTCCCCAGCCTTCCTGGTGTGGGGGTAGTCTGCCATGACTTCAGGCTGCAGGAGGAGGGCGGGGGCAAGGAGTGTGTCCAAACCCAGCAGTGCAGAGGCAGGCGGGTGTTAGGAGTGAGACCAGAGCTTCTCCTGGAGGTGGCTGATTCTCCCTGAATGTGCACATGGAGCACAAACGCATGCAGCTTAGAGCGTGGGCCCCGCGCCAACTGGACCCAGGCTGCGCTCCAGCAAGGCAGGCTGCAAAGCCACACCAGGTGGCCTGGTCAGGCTCAGGACCCTCGGACTCACTGCCACCACGGCCTCACCACCGAGGAAAGTCAGAGCTCCCTGGGCATTGGAGCGTGTATCTGTAACGTGGGTGAACACCCTGCCAGGCTGCAATGGCAGCTGTTTAAAATGCCTCGGTCTCCTGTGAGAACAGTTTACAGTGGAAACCACGGCCTCTGTCAGGTCAGGAGGAGGAGGGCCTGCCGCAGGTGCCGGGCACGGTGTTCACAGCCTTGAAGGGTGCACACACTGGTCTTCTAGCTTTGAGGAAAGCTATCTATACTCATTGAACTGAAATCATCCCTATTACATCCCGTCTTTTAGCATTTGGCTGTGGAGATTTGTCCCCCAGACAAGCAGGGGATGGACGTGCTCAGCACAGGGGTGAGAACACAGAAGAGGAGACAGGCCCAGTGGGAGGGCAGTGGAGGGAAGGGAGTGGCAGGCAGCCCCAGAGGTGGCCAGCACAGACGGCCTCGTATGCTTCAGAGAAGGGACCTGCGGACTTGGGGCCTGCCAGTCTGATGGTGGGGTGCTGGGCAGAGACCGGCCCGAAGGAGGTGGTGGTGGAGTAGCAGGCTGGTCCTGGCCTGGTTTTTGCTTTACGACCAAGGCAATGAAGTACAAGCGAGAAGGAAGTGGGAACCTCGGGCGGGCGGGCTGATAAGAAGTGTGGCCTGCCCAGCAGTGCCAGGAAGAATCAGGTCACAGGAGGAGCGGCCTGGGAGGGCAGAGGGGCTGGAAGGGCCTGCTGGGAAGCGGAGCTTGGAGAGCTGCTGCTCAGTCACCCTGCAGGTGGGTGGCTCCGAGGCAGTGAATCCGAGCAGCTGTTCAGGGTCCTTTAAAAGTCACAATCTGAAAATGGCACCAAAGCCTTTTATTATGGAGAAAAGATAGAAGACAATACTGCGTTTAAAACAGGAAGCAGAGAAAAATAGAGCCCTGGTATTTTGAACCCAGAGGCATTCTACCTCTGAACTACACCCTCAGCCCTAATTTACTTTTTATTTTGAAACAGGGTCTTACTAGGCTGCTGAAGGCCTTGCTATGGCCAAGGCTGGCCTCAAAGCTCCCTAGGCTGGCCTCACAGGTGTGCACCTCCAAGCCTGGTAGAACCCTGATTTCACGGCTGCCTTGGGTCAGTTTTGAAATACTCCTTTTGAGCAGAGTGTCAGTAGATGGAAACGGGAGAAGTCGGGCCAATGATGGGGGCTGGACGGCACTTCTGCCAGCGTGCGGGCACCCCTGGCAGTGACAGTGCGGCTAACGCTTCTCTGGGTGAGTGCAAGGAGCTAGGGAGGCCCTGGCCTGTCCAGGGGGCCAGTGGGCGCTGGCAGCTGCTTCCCACTGACATCCTGCTAGGTGGAAACCATGCACTGAGGAGGAAAGCCCCAGTCCCTCCAGAGCCTAGGAGAGACTCGACCAGCTCTAGCCCCTGGGAAGGCCTCTGACATGTGCCCGAGGAGAGTGGGAAGCCACAGCCCCACAGCCAAGGTGGCCGGGGTCAGGCCTGGAGCTCAGGGGCATTCCCTCACTGTCTCTCAGAGTCCTGTGCCCCCTCTCTCTCCTGACAGTTCCTGCTGTGTGGCAAGCACATGCTCAGAACCAAGGCCAGGCTCTTCCACTCGCTGATAGCCTGCAGAGGACCTGGCACCTAGGCCGCCGCAGCTGTGGGGTCACCCTCCCCACAGCGGGCCCCAGGACCTCTCCTGGAAGGTCACACCTCAGTGGGCTTTGTGGGAGACCGAGTCTCTGCCCCTGTGGCCTGGGGAGAGGCTCCCACTGATGTGGCCACATGCAGAAGGGACTCTGGCTCCCAGGCCATGGCCCCCACGCTCTGGGGAAGAGGCCGGGACCTGCTTTGGGAAGCTCTCAGGTGCAGTGGGTACCGCTGGGCATGGGTGAGGGCTCTGTGCTGCCCTCCTCCAGCTCCTCCTTTCCTGGCGCTCCCTCTCCTCCCGTGAGCCTCGGGCTGGCTTCTCCCACCCCTGCCCTCCCTGCCCACCTTGCTGGGCCCTGCGACCCCCACCCATGCCCACTGTCCCCACCGGCCACCCAGCCCTTGCCTCTGGCTCACCGCTGTACTCTGGAGGCTGGCATTGTCACCTGCTGGGTCTCTGACTAGCGGCACCGTGCCGTCCTCTGCTGGCCTGCCTGCACGTGCTGTACCACGTCCTCAGAGTGCTCCACACAGCTGCTCTTTCCTTGAAGCCTTTGGCCAGTGCCCCCGACCTCCCCTGGCTCCCCAGGTTTGGCGGCCTTTGTGACGGCACTTTCCTCTCTGTCCCTGAGCCTGCCGCCTGGCCATCCCCGTCCTGGCTGCTTCAGTCTGACTGTCACCTCTCATCTGCCTCCAGGTCTGGCTTTAGCCCCACCACCAGTTCCTGCCTCCGGGCCCTCAGTGAGGACCCCCAGCCCACACTGTCCTGTCTCTTCAGCCCGAGAGGACAGGCCTGAGGACCGGGCCCCGGGGGCAGGGTATGCATGTGTGGGTTTTGCCGGGACCTCACACAATGCCCAACCGGTAGCAGTGCTCTGTGCTGTCCTCGTCACGGCGGGGCCACACTGAAACGGGCATTCTATGGGTTAGGGTCACAAGTTCCTTCCTCCTGAGGAGCTCAGATCCCAGATCAGCGCCTGTGAGGCGATGGCAGGTCATGCGGAGGGGCCACTTGCCAGCCGGGCAGCTTTCCTCCCAAAGCCTGTCCTCTGGTCCCTTAGCACTGCCGGCCTCTAGCTTCCCACGGCCTGGGCAGAGGCCACACTTTTTGTGTTTTTTTTTTTTCCATATGAAACGGACCCATTATGATGTTCTCTAAATATAAGCCATCATCATAGAGACAGTTGGAAACGCTTAATTGCAAAATGCAAGTGAGATTAGCAATATTGTCCTAGTCACCAGCAATTTTTAAAAATTTTGTTTAAGTAGCATTCTATTTTCAGAAATGGGAAGCCGAAGCCACGGCTGTGTGCCACACGGCTCTGGAGCCTCAGGCCTGACGAGGAAAGTAGGTCCTCCTAACTTTACACAGTGATCTCGCAAGAGGCCCGGGATGGAAAATTCAAGAAACATATTAGTCCAAATGCCTTTTATTCTTGGATTTAAAAAAATGTCTTCATAAAAAGAGGCAAGAAGATGCTGTTGAGCGGCCACTTAATCCTTTTGTTTAGCATGTAATTATTGAACGTGTTGGCTGGCCAGGCAGAGGGCCAGGCTGCTGACACCTCACAGAGGCGGGGGATGGGAGAGGGACAAAGACCATCCGTATTGTCTCAAAAGGGAAATGGGAGGAAAATGGAGGAAAGAAGGATGGACAGACAGACACAGAGACAAGAGGCTGGCTTACAGCTCTGGAGGGGTAGGACTTGCCGGCCAAGGGGTCAGGCCCGATAGAGCCGCAAGACCTGACCATGAGGACCAGTGGCTAACTCCCTGGGTGTCCGCACGTGGGTTCCTGTCTTCCTCTGGATGGATGCTGACCTCACGCCCGTGGGTGGGAGTTTGCTGGCCCTGCAGAGGGCCTGCCCCGAGTCTAGGAGCAGAACAGAGGGAGCCGGCGCTGCCGCTCCAAATAGCATCTGTGTTCCAGGGAAAGCTAAATATGGCAGCCTGCGATTTGAGCTGCCTGAGCTCCTGGGACCTCACCAATGTGCTTCACTCTAAATATCCAACAGAGAGGTTGGTCTCCCAAAGCAGCATGGTCAAGTCATGCCAGCCCTCCCCTAGTAGGAGCTCTGGGGGTGTTCCCAAACGCAGGCAAGGTAGCCTCAACCATGGACCTTGAAGGGCCAGGCAGCCAGCCAGCCAATGCTGACCCTGAAGCCCTGCTTCTGAGTAGGTGACACCAGGAGCCGGCATAGTGGCCTTCCCCAGGACCTCGGGGGATGCTGGGAGTACAGACTTACCACAAAGCCATTTTAAGACGTATAATTAGCTGAAAATACTATATGGTCTACACGTTAACACAGCATCTGAGCTATGGGCATGGGGGCTTTGGTCTTGCCACCAGTGCTCATACTTGCCGCCAGTACTTGTGCCTGTCCCTCTTCCAGGAGATGCGTGGTCCAGCGCCCACCCATCAGGCACATTCCGGGGTGCGCCTGTGTACTGTGTCCAAAGCTCCCAGGTGGCCCTAAGCACCTGGTAGAGGGAGGCCACTCCTGTCTGTCTTTCTACTGCGTGCCAGGGCCGTGGCTCACTGCCTCCCGGGCCCTGGTTCTCCCCTGGGAAGTGTCCTCTGCTGGGTGTTAGAGTCTTATGGGCATCCACGAGGCCTCTCATTTCTCACATTCTCCCCTGGCCTGGGACAAGACCAAAGTTACTGCAGGCAATAGGGGCACGCTGGGTGCAGGGCCTGCCTGCCAGACCCCACTGCGTCAGCGGAGTGGTGACCGGCTGCCTTGGCCTTGCCTTGGTGCGCCTCGATTTCCCCATTTGTCAAATGGGCTGAAGATGAAACCTGCCTGTCAGGTGTTGCATTGGATGGGTTAAGGGGGGAGGCGCTGGTCAGTCTTGCCCTAAAGGCTTAGGTTTACTACCCAGAGGCCAGACAAGCTAAACATCCCTGCAGGCAGTCACTTTGGTGCTCAAGGAATCCATCAAAAGTGGACGGCTGTTGCTTTCTGTGTCAGGGACACAGAATCAGGAGTGTGCTGCTCTTCTGTGACTGGACAGAAGCAGACGAGGCACACGGCCTGAGCGTGCAGGCTGGTGAGCGAGGGCGCCCCTCGCCGGCCGTCCCACGTCTGTCCTGGAGCCCTTCCCCCTTGTAGTTGTTGGAATCCGTGGACTCAGCCTGTCCAGCACCTCCACGGGCCCACCGAGGCCTGCACTCGGGGCTGGAGCAGGCCCCGAGGACGCTGGGCCTTCCTTAAGCCACACAGCTCTCATCTGATTTAAACCTGGATCAGTTCTGGAGAGGATAGCGATTCCTTTGAGGCCACTTTTAAACCAGACAGTCGCCAGCTGCAGGCCTGCTGGGCAGCCCTTCGGTGGCCTCTTGGGCGCTGGGTAGCCAACATCAACACTTCCTGAACTACAACAAGAAGAGCTTGTTGTAAAATCAACATGTCAATCAAATGTGCCACCCTAAAGCTTTCATCAAATACAGTAAACAAAGCCACTGGTTGTAGGAGGCCTATGTTAAACAGCTTAGCTCCACAACAAGCCTCTCACACTTGAAAAAGAAAAGCTGTTGTTTGGAGCCTAGCCTCTCTGGCTAGAGGGCCTGGGTGCTGCAGGAGGAAGGCTGCTCTGTCAGAGTGGGGACTCTCCTGTAGGCAGGGCTGAGGGCTCACAAGTTAGCACAGTTATGTAAGAATGGACAGGAAAGGTGAGCGTTAAAGGCAAATCAAGGAGACCTATTAGTCTATCAACTAAAGAAGAGTTTCAGTTAAACCAGGTGACACGTTACGTCTCTGTGGCTCCCGGGCAGAGTGGGAAGCCCCCACTGGCACCCACTCGGGCTCTGGGCACCTGAGGTGGCCACAGGGTGCCTTTCTCTGATATTTGGGTGGGGTCACTCTGCTCCTCCAAGGCTCAGAAATTGCTGCCTCTGGGGAGCTGAGCAGACTTCTGTGAGTCACCCTGAGGCCAGGCCCCACCACCCATTTGAGGGGACAGAGCGAATCTGAGCGGGTCCTCACAGGGAAATACCTCCTGCCCACTGTCATAGAAGGCATGTGGGTCTTCACAAACCACACTTCTGCAAAGCATCCCAATTTTGGAGACCTTTGGAGGCAGGCTCATCAGCCTCTAAGGGAGGGAAGGCAGCTGGGGCTCAGAGTTAGCTCTGTGAACAGAGCTGGCTAACCTCGTGTGGGAGCTGGGGCCTGGCCGGGCTGCAGATGGGGTGGTAGTGTGCACTGGAACCCTTCAGGGACCAGTGGAATATGATGGGACCCTGATGATGGCTTTTTCCAGCTCCCTTGCTTCCTGCTAGGAGAAGCTCTGAGCTGACCGGGCAGGCTTTTTCATTGCTGCAGCACACATGCAACGTGACCGTCCCTCCCCTTGCTAACACGCTAGGAGGAGGAAGCTACCCTGTGCGGCTCTGAGGCTGTCATCTGCTCCCAGGCGCAGCATTTGCTCTGCGGACTGCTCCCCGCGGCCTCCCTTTTATGTGACATTCTCCTTGAGAACAGGTGTGAGGGCCAAGCTTTGAAACCCGAGCCTCCAGCCGGCCCCTGGAGCAGGAGAGCAGCAGGGCCAGCAGCAGCTGCAGCCCGCAGCACCCTCCACCTCAGCTCCTCCCCTCCCCTCCTCCTTCTAGTCTTTCCCTCCTCTCCTCCCAGCCCTCCCCTTTCCTCCTCCTCCCCCAGTCCACCTCACTGTCCTCCACCCCCTCCTCCCCAGTCCTCCTGCTCTTCCTCCTCCTCCTCCCTCAGTCCTGCTCTTCCTCCTCCCTTAGTCCTCCTGCTCCTCCTCCCTCAGTCTACATCTTCTTCTTTCTCCTCCTCCTCCCTCAGTCCTCCTGCTCTTCCTCCTCCTCCCTCAGTCCTCCTGCTCTTCCTCCTCCTCCCTCAATCCTCCTGCTCTTCCTCCTCCCTCAGTTCTCCTGCTCTTCCTCCTCCCCCAGTCTTCCTGCTCTTTCTCCTCCTCCTCTTCCTCCCCCAGTCTTCCTGCTCCTCCTCCCTAGTCTACATCTTCTTCTTCCTCCTGCTCCCTCAGTCCTCCTGCTCCTCCTCCCTAGTTCTTCTGACCTTTCTCCTCCTCCTCAGTCCTGCTCCTCACCCTCATTCAGTTCTGCTCTTTCTCTTCCTCCCCAGTTCTTCTTCTCCTCCTCCTCTCCAGTCCTCCTGCTCTTCCTCTTCACTCAGTTTTCTTGTTCTTCCTTTCTCCCTCAGTCCTCTTTTTCCTCTTCCTCAGTCAGTCCTTCTGTCCTTTCTCCTCCTCCCTAGTCCTCCTGCTCCTCTTCTCCCATCTCTTCACCCAGAACGCTGTCTTCCTTCTCCTCCTCCCCTAATCCTTGCTTTCTTTCTTCTTTTCCTTTCTTCTTTCTCCCCAGTTCTCCCTCTCTTCCTCCCTTTCCTTCTCTCCCACTCTTTCTCTTCCCCAGTCATTCCTGTGCTCCTCTTCCTCCTCCTTCCTCCTCCCTTTCAGCCTGCTCCCCTCCTCCCACTGCTCCTGGCCCAGGCACCAGCTCTGGAAGAGGCTGTGGACACGGCAGGCAGGCATACTGTGGGGAAGAACAACTCTGTAGACCCGTCTGGCCCAGGGACCAGAGGTCACTCTGGTGGGCGGGGCCGGGCAGCAGATTGGGAGCCCCCTGCCCCTGCAGCATCGTTTAGACAAACAAGCAGATGGCAGGTGTCAGTAGGGACAAAGAGCCATCTGTGCAGCGAGGCTGCCCACGGCCTTGCACAGGGACTTCATTAAGCCCATGTCAGATAGCTACATCCCAGCCTGTGCCGTGGGCCCCTCCCAGGCTCAGAGAAGGACAGCGGCTGCACTCTGCCCGTCCCTGTGCTGCTCCAGGCAGGCTCTGGCACAGGACACCAGCCTATGCTTCACACAGCAGGACTCCTGTTGGCTTTAGAGGGCTGTCCCTGCAGCCAGCGTAACCTTGCAGGCTGCCGAAACAGGCTGGGATGCGAGGTTGATGACATTCATCACCGACACTCCTTCCTGCAGCATGAGCACATGCTTGGCATGGTCCCATGTGCCTACATCCCCACTGTCCTGACTATGAACGACTACTTCTGGGCTCAGGCTCAGGCTCAGGCAGGTCTTCCCCGAGGAAGGTCTTCCCCTTTAGTCCAGGCAGTGCTGCTTGCAGAGGGAGTGGAAATGCCCAAATCGTTTTCTGGGAGATTTTACCAGGCCTGTGTCAGCATTCCGGGAAAGGCTGCAGGACACTGGCATTGAAGAAAAGTGCAAAACTAGCTCTCACTTGGCAGACCTCATCACACAGGAGACAGAGGTTCAGAAAGGCGTGTCCTTGTGGGAGAGACAGCAGCCAGCAGCATGTGGGGTGGCTCACAGGAGTTAGGTGCCACAGCTGTCCCAAGAAGTCATAGAGTTCTCTGTGTCTCAACTTTAAAACAAGACAGTAGCTCCAGACATTCTGAGATTCCTCTCACTTTGCACATGCAGAGTCCTGGGATACAGGCCAAACATCTTTGCAAATCCTTTCAACTTTCCTTCCTTTCCTGACTCCAATTTCTTTTGGCAAGTAAGTAACCTCCTTGTCCTGGGGCTTCCTTTGAGCTGCCCACAATTAACTGTGATGAAGGACCTTGGTGATAAAGGACCATTGGTGATGAAGGACTACTGGTGATGAAGAACCATGCTGGTAGAGGACCTTGGTGATGGAGGAGCTTGGTGATGGAGATTGGTGATGGAGGACATTGGTAATGGAGAACATTGGTGATAGAGGACGTTGGTGATGGAGGATGCTGGTGATGGAGGATGTTGGTGATGCATTACCTTGGTTATGTAGGACATAGGTGATGGAGGATGTTGGTGATGGAGGACATTGATGATGGAGAATGTTGGTGATAGAGGACTTTGGTGATGGAGGACATTGGTGATGGAGGACATTGGTGATGAAGGAAATTGATGATGAAGGACCTGGGCGATGGAGTATGTTGGTGATGGAGGACATTGGTGATGGAGGACATTGGTAATGGAGAACATTGGTGATAGAGGACGTTGGTGATGGAGGATGCTGGTGATGGAGGATGTTGGTGATGCATTACCTTGGTTATGTAGGACATAGGTGATGGAGGATGTTGGTGATGGAGGACATTGATGATGGAGAATGTTGGTGATAGAGGACTTTGGTGATGGAGGACATTGGTGATGGAGGACATTGGTGATGAAGGAAATTGATGATGAAGGACCTGGGCGATGGAGTATGTTGGTGATGGAGGACATTGGTGATGGAGAACATTGATAATGAAGGACCTGGGTGATGGAAGATGTTGGTGATGGAGGATGTTGGTGATGAAGGACATTGGTGATGGAGGATGTTGGTGATGGAGGGCATTGGTGATGGAGGATGTTGGTGATGGAGGACGTTGGTGATGGAGTACATTGGTAATGGAAAATGTTGGCGATGGAAGATGTTAGTGATGGAGGATGTTGGTGATGGAGGATGTTGGTGATGGAGGACGTTGGCAATGGAAGATCTCAGTGATGAAAGATGTTGGTGATGGAGGACCTGAGTGATGGAGGACCTTGGTGATAGAGGATGTTGGTGAGGTAGGACCTTGGTGATGTAGGATGTTGGTGATAGAGGATGTTGGTGCTGGAGGACATTGGTGATGGAGGATATTGGTGATGGAGGACGTTGGTGATGGAAGATGTTGGTGATGGAGGCTGTTGGTGATGAAGGATCTTGTTTATGGAGGAGGTTGGTGATAGAAGACCTTGGTAATGGAGGACCTGGCTGATGGAGGACCTGGGTGATGGGAGATGTTGGTGATGGAGGATGTTGGTGATGGAGGATGTTGGTGATGGAAGATCTAGGTGATAGAAGATGTTGGTGATTGAGGACATTGGTGATAGCGGATGTTGGTAATGGAGGACCCTGGTGATACAGGATGTTGGTGATGGAGAATCATGGTGATGAAGAACTGGTGGGATGGAGGAGAGTGGGACACATGGGGAATGGTAGTTTAAAATAAGGAGGGTGAGACTTGGGAGGGTGGATGGATGTAGGAAGAAGAGTGGGAATAGATGGAAATAATGGAGAAGGATCTGATGGCTGGAGAAAGGGTGGGAGAGATGAAGGAGGGAACAGATGAGACAGTAAAACAGTGGGATATACAGCATACGCTGGTTGCCTGGTGCACATATCCCTGCCCCTTGGCTCAGGTGCGTCCCGACAGGTGTGTCCAGCCCTGGCCTCTTCTGAGACCCAGGAGACCTCACATTTTTACCTGCCTGGTCCAGGTTCTCCCAGGGTCACATGCTTTGCAGGAGCTGCCATGAGCATTGAGGGTTACATGTTCATGATGCAGTAAAACAGAGATGACCTAATGGGAAGGGAGGCTGAGGGCATGGCTCACAGCAGTCAGCAGCTGCTGGAATCAGATGCTGCCCATCAGGAGAGGCCTGTGGAGCACAGCCTCCACCTGCTGGCTTCCGTCAGCCTCCAGTGCCTGCCCTCTCCACCTGAGGCAGCTCGCACAATACTGTGGTGAGCTGCCTTGGAGACTCAGCTGCTGTTTGGTGGAGGTGCAGGAGCCTGAGGTGGGGACTCCAGTATGTCCTCTGTCCTGCCAGTGCCCTGGTCTGTCCCATGCTGCAGACCCAGAGTCAGCCTGCGGCACAGCTGGGGAGATGCCGAGAGCCAGAGCACAGCGGAGAAGGGGGTCAGAAGGGGCTGGGGCTGGGTCTACCGGGGCCTTCCTGAAGAACCTGATGGGGCTTCACTCTGAACCCTTGGGAGGCCTCAAAGGGAGCCATGTTTCCTGCTGTCTTGGACAGGAACACCTGAGACCTCTTGAATGGGACTTGCTCCTTAGGATGCCGCAGGATCATTGCAGACAAAAGGCTGCCCTGGCTTGACCTCCCGCAGCCTCTATGGGAACCGCATCACCAGTGGTCTCCCTCCCTCCTGGCTTCCCCTCTGGACTCCCGCCTTTCCACCTGGCTCTTGCTCTCTCGACCTTCCAAGCTTGTGTGGCTTCCTCAGGAGTGTTGCTCTGCAAGCTGGGGCTCAGAGCCTCCCCGAGCAGGCGTGGTCCTGAGCCTGCTTCTAGGCCTGCTGAGAACTCGCCCCTCCACAGTTTCCTGGGTGTGTCCTTGGGTCTGCGTGGGGGGTGGGACATGGGTCTCTGTGCCTGTGGCCTCCTGAGGAGTGAGCAGGGTTAGGACCCAAGGCCCTGCCTCAAGAGCTACTAAGCACTGTCGTGTGTGGCTACCTGGCTCTGGGATCTGGCCCTGGGCTTGTCTTGGCACCTGTCCAGGTGCCTCGTCCTCACTTGACTGAGTGCCAAGGGCCATGCCAGTTCTCTGGGAGCGACATGTTGGAACATGAAGATGAGCAACCTATTCTCCGTGTATCCTGTGGCCTCAGGAGGAGCGTGTGTTGTCCATGCTGTCGGTGGCAGCGTGTGGACTCCCTCTACACGCACCTGGGAGAAAGTGGACATGGGCCTCTCGATCTCTGTGAGTAATTTGCTCAAAGATCCAGCAGGCAGAGGAGGACAAAGACACTGAGGTGCCCTGATCCTTTTCATGCCCAGGAGACTGGTCTCCACACCCACCGGCCTTCTCTGAGAGGCTGACTCTGGCAAGAGAAGCCACGGTGCAGAGCTCAAGGCAAACTTCGTGGTGGACCCAGCAGCCCACAGGCTGTCGGCCTGCAGCACCGACTGTTCTTGAGGGGCTGAGGGGCTGGTGCCCAGGAGGATGTCCTGTGGTACCTCTAAAGAGCTTCTCTGAGAGAGAACACAGAATGACAGAAAGACAGAAGGACAGACAAATACATAGACATACACAGAGGGACACAGATTCAGGAAGACAAGACAGAGATGGAGAAAGATAGAGATACAGAGACAGAGACAGACATGGAGATGCAGAAAGACAGAGAGATACAAATGCTTAGAGATGAATACAGAGATAAAGGCAGAGAGATAAAGATAGTCACAGAGACACAAAGACAGAAACAGGGAGGCAGATAAAGTGTGAGCTGTTAAAGTATGCTCCATTCAGAGCAGAGAAGAAAAGGGAGGCAGAGAACAGGGAGAACATAGTCTCAAAGACACCCAAGGAGAAAGGAGTGGGGCTGGGGCCTGCAGAAGAGAAATAAATTCCACTTTTAAGTCCTTCGAAAATAAGAATTCCCAGGAGCAATTGTTTAGTATGATTAATTTCCAAGCCAATTATTTTTTGTTAAATTGGCTTTCTAACACTACAAATACAAAGGAACAGAAATGTTTTAAAACTATTTTCTCACTGCAAAGCATCTGCCAGCATTCCCACGTCTGGCTGTGGTGCAGAAGCAGGGCGTCTGCCTGGTCGGGAGATGCTGGCGCCAGGTGGGCCGAGGTCGGAGCCCCGGACACACCCAGGATGGCCCCACACCAGGCAGGAATGCCCGCACATCAGCCCCGGGCAGCGGCCACTTTCGGTCCATGATCTCAGCGACTGTGTGGCCACAGGTGGCGGAAGTGGCTCTTCTTCTCAATTCCATAGCCGCGGTCCCAACGCCTGCTCCCGGCTTCCTCATGCTGCGTCCCGGGTACGATGGCGGTGGGGCCATCGCTGCATTTCCCTCTGCAAATCTGGCTTCACCTATTCCGCATTTCCTGCCTTCAGTCTGGTCTTGGCGGCAGTCTGTCCCCAAACCGGAGGAGACTGGGCCTGGTGTGGCCATAAGGACACACTAGAGGTTCTGACCTGAAGATGTCTTCAGGAGTTTCAAAATTTTGACTCTATGTGGTCATTACTGATGGTCATTTGCTGCCTAACACCCCATGTTGGTCACCGGGGCATACCTGCATGCCTGGACGGGGGCCTGTAGGCTCCAAGGCAGGGGGGAGGGGGGAGCCCAGCTGCAGGGGCATGGGCCCACACAGTCCTCCCACCCTGCACTCTCCACAGAGGATGTGTGCTAAAGTAGAGCACAGCACCAGGTGCAAGTGGTGGGGCGAGGGCCAGGGAGAGGGTGCAGGCAGGCCAAGCCGGCAGGCAAGAGGCAGGGGGTGTAGAAAGGGGTTCCCGAGGGGCCAGCCAGGGTGGCCAGCTTTGCTTAGCTATGACCCTCACGCAGCAGCCAAGTCTAAGAGCCCAGAGGAGGCAGCCTTGTTCCTCAAAACTAAGAATGGACACACAGCAGACCACATGCACTGTACAAATGTGCACCGACAGGACCCCGTGCCACGCGGGACGAGGGGCCATTTGGAGGTCTGCTCAAGTGTCCTGCTTTCAAGACCAAAACAAACAAACTAGGACGACCAAGGAAGAGGCACGACTTCCCACTGCGTGGGAAGGGAGGCCCCAGGGGCGGAGGCTGAGCCTTCTGCTGAGAGGCCAGCCTCATAGCCGTCCAGGGACAGGGGAGAAGCCAGGACCTGCCACCCAGACAGACCCAGGGACGGCCTGCCTGACATCCAGTGGACTGGCCGGCTGTGGCCATGGCAGGCAGTTGGAGCTGGCATACCAGCTTCTTCCTGCCGACATCAAATCTGTTCAAAAATTTATTATACTTGAGAAGATCTTTGAAAAGGTGATAAGTGCACAAGGTACCATCAGGCTGGAGAGAAAGAAGATGATATTCAGCTCAGCGAGGCAACCCTCCTGCTCACCCTTGGCCTGGTGATCCGAGGCACCAGCGTGACCCCAGAGGGGTCCAGGCTGAGGGGAATCTGACTGCAGGGCCAGGCCTCACTGCGGCTGTGGACATGTCTCCTGGCCAAGCACATGGGCAGTGTCCACTGAAAGGCAGCTGCTTGGAGGGACACCAGCATGGGGCCTTGTTCGGAGAGCGGGGTCTGCACTTACTCCCCAGGGGTGGCACCCATGCTGACCACCTGGTTCTCGTGGAGAATTATTTCTTCACCCTGTCTACTTATCCGGTCATTTATTATATGGCTGGGCTCTCATGTGTGGCCATGTTGGACTGGCCACCAGGGCAGCCGGATCCCTGCCCCATCATGGGCAGGAAGCTGCCGTACGAGGTCCTGACCTCCCTCTGCCCAGGATCACCGATGTTTCTGAGTGTGCCCCCAGTGTAGGCCCCGGCACATGCTCAGACCTTGGCCAGCTGGGTCCCAGTCAGCTGCCCCAGAAAGCATTCTGCAAGCAGCAATGGTGCAGGGTCTGGCTAAGTGCTGGCAGGTGCAGCATCTCCGGAGCTGTGTGAGGCTCATGTGGATGGTCTGACCCAGTGCTGCTGGACTCTGGGCCAAGGTGCAGATCCTGGCTTTTCTCCTACTGACTCATCTCAGTAGATACAACCCTCAAACTGCCAGAGATGGCCACACCAAACCCCTCAGGAGAGGGCTGCACCCTTAGGCCAGACCCTGTGCATGCATACCTTAGGCTCCTGGCAAACTGACCCACCTTCTGGTCCCAGAGGGAAGGGCAGGTGGCGCTGGCCCAGTGTCCAGTGTGGCAATGCTGGCTTCCCGAGGCTCAGGAGGTGGCCTGGGAGCTGTGAGTGGGGCTGGGCTGGGGGCCAGAGAGGCAGCACTGCGGTCTGTGCCGCTCGCCCTACCAAGACTGCTTCCCCCATGGCTCCCTCTCATGTGGTGTGGGTGAAGGCTCACTGGCAGGTTCCCAGGTGAGGCGCTCCCACCGCCTTTGGCCCTGGATGGTTCCGGCCCTTGGCAGGGCTGTCCTGGCCTCAGGGACAGGGACCTGGATGCTCATTTTCCACCAGGGTGGCTGGTCTGTGAGCCACAAGTTTGGGAAGCACTGTTTATGTGAAGGAGCCTTGACTCAGCTGAGTGAGACGAGGGGAGTTGGCTGAGGGGCGCAGCCAGCACCCCAGCCCTGAGCTGAGCTGGAGTCAGGACAGATGACCCATCTCTGTATACAAATGCAAGGCCACCAGCTCCCCGGGGCCCTAACAGGTTCCAGATGTGGGAGAACCATGGCCACGCCATGTGGAGGCAGAGCTGGCACCACCCAGACCCGCTCACTCTTCCTCCTAAGCTCCCTGAGTAGGGACTGGAAGGCAGGCCACTTCTGGGAACTCCCGGGAGGGTCTGTGCTTGGTTTCCAAGAAAGTGCAGCATGGGATTCTCCCATTCCTCAGCACATGAGTGGACATGTCACAGTCCTGAGTCACTGGAAGTGCTGCTGAGTGCTGCCAAGTGCTGGCCAAGTACTGTTGAGTGCTGGCTGAATGCTGCTGAGTGCTCTCCAAGTGCTCCCAGAGTGCTGGCCAAGTCTGTCCAGTGCTGCCCGAGTGCCTGATACTGCGCCCAGTGCTCTGCTCAGCACTGGATGTGGTCCTGGGCCCACGGAGGTGCTCCTATTCCTTCCACACTGTGCCCCTCCATAGGAAAAAGGAATTCAAGATGGGACATGGGACTTCAGCAGTGTAGCAGGAAGTTGAGCCTGCAAATGTTTGCAGAGCCTCTAATCTGCCTTCCTGGGGTAGGAAGGAGCGTGTGTGTGTGTGCTTACTCCCTCAGAGGGCACTGGATTGGCAGCTCACGAGAGTGGACTGGCCTGGAGGAGGAAGTTGCAATGGTGAGGCGTTTCTGCTCGAGTGGAGACTGGATCGCTTCTGAAACACACTTCTGCTCTGCTTCAGTTTTATGGAGAAATGTCATGTGAGGCCACTGTGATGGTACCATTTATTAGGCCCTTCAGAAGACTAGATGCTCCCTAATCTTTTTCCTGCACCCTCCCACTCAGTCCTCACAAAGACCCAATAAAGCAGGTATTTTATGGCTTCATGGCACAGAGGGGGAAGCTGAGGCAGTTAGGAAATGGGCAGGACTTGGCCATCTGATGGCCCTGAGGCAAATCTGTGAGCAGCATCTGCCCAGGACAGGGCAGGGGGGTGACTCTCAAGTGTGCTCAGTTCCTTCCTGACATCCTGTGTCTGTGGTGGCTCTGGGCCATCAGACACAGGAGTGTCTGAGTCAGGAGGCACAGACAGGAAGGAGGAGTGTTCAAGGCAGGGCATTGAAGGCCAGTCCCTGATCCCAGTTTGGGGTGGGCAGGTGGAAGAGCAGAGAGGTCATGCTCACGGTCCCCTGATGCTGGCACAGGCTCTCCAGGTTTCATCTGCACTCACCCAGACCACCTGCTTCCCATAGTGATGCCCTGACTTCATCCTGCCCAACATGGACTGAGACCCTGAAATCTCCCAAACTGTGAGCAAATAAATCTTCCTTCTTCTAAGTTGTGGTCACCAGATATTTGGGGTCACAGCACCGAGAATGATGATGGAAACAAACTCCTTCTTCCCAGATTCCAGAACCCACCGGTGGCAGTGAGCTGACAGTCCTTGTGCCTGGCTCAGTGAGCAGCCTGTCTGGCATTTGTTATCATGTCAGGTGAGGGCTTCTCCCTGAGCCACTCAAAAGTTTAAGAGAACTCAGAATAAAATGGCTTTCTTCTTTTTCCTTGGCTTGTGTTCTTTCTGTTTTCCTTTCCTCCTCCATTTCTTTCTTCCAACCATGTACAGCTTTTGCCAGAGCCAGCTGGCAAAAGTACAGGTTCCGAAAAGAGGAGTAAGGATGAAAAGAATTCAATTCTAAGAATTTAATTCAAAGAGTTTTAATTCAAGCACGGGAGGATCGCCAGTCCACTCCCGGGTCGATATCTCCACTGCCGATCCCGGGTTTGTTTCTCTGGAAGCAAGGGAGGGTCACCAATCTCTATTGAGCCGACCCTGGGTTTATATCTCTTGTGGTATTTATACAGTTTCTTACACCGGAATACAATGACAAATCCAAAGTACCTTACACCGGAATACAATAATGACATATCCAAAGTACATACATCACGGGCAGGTCAATCAACACCCTCGTGCCATCACAAACAACACGAACCTAATCTTCTCTCAGACCTTAATTACTCTGAACCTTCCATGACCCCAAACCTTGTTGACTCTAGGCGAAGCACAGTCAGCTGAGTGAAGGACAGTCAGAAGTATTCTTTTAGTAAAGATAAGGGGAAAACCTTAATGGCTCCCCACAGACTTTCCACGAAAACAAAATGGAGATGGAGAAGGGGCAAACGCTCTTTGCTCTGCAGCCTGTGAGCAGGGGTTGGGGTGGATTGATGCTCTGCTGTGTTTTCAGACAATGTGATCGTGTTCACAAAGATCTCACTGAGGATTCTGCAGGGCCAGCGTGGTCTTCTTCTCGACTGTCATCTGGCTCTTTTGGGCTCTGTGCTGCAGCCTGACCATGGGCACGAGGCTCGCTGGGGTGGGTTGCTACTGGAAACTCCTGTCCTTCCTGTCTGAGCACGTTGGCAAGCGTGCACATAGGGAGTGTGAGGAAAATTGAGCCGGGGTGAGCCCAGGGACTCTTGTTTTCTCAGATACGACCAGGGGGTTGGGCAGCTCTGTCCTGCCCCCTGGGTGGGCTGCCTCCTGCCAGGTGGCCAGTCCTCGAAGGCTCTGAATGACGAGACTCTTCATCACTGAGTACATCACCCTCATGGAACAGGGAGGTAGCACCATTCCTTGGGGCTGACTGCAGAGTCCTGCGGCTGTGTCCAGGAGCCAGGTTAGAGGGGCAGGGGCTACCATATCTGCCAGGCTTGGGCTTTGGAAGCCTGGTGCAGGATCAGCATGATCTGGGGACAGGTGTCCCACCTACATGGGGCCCTGCGGCCACTGGCCCTCCCAAGAGTGGCGCTCGCCGAGATTCCTCAGCTCACCCACCGGGCTCTGACCCTGGAGTCTTGTTCCTTTCCAGTGGTCTGGAAGCAGCCACTGGCATCTGTTAGCTGCGCCCACCCCTCCTCACCTGTGTGGTGGGGAAGGCCCCACTCCTGGCCATGCCTGCCTGGGGAGCATCTGCCTTTCTTCCACTTCCCCTCAGACCTTCGGGCTGTGCTCCCACTGGGCTGGCCCTCTCATCCATGCTGTCAGTGCTCTTGTCCCTCTTCTGGTCTACACACTCTAGATACCAGGAGCCCCTGGGCAGCTCTGGTGGGAACCCAGCCCAGCCTGTCCCTCCTGAGCTAGCACTGCACCCACCACCATACCAGGCATCCATACCAGGAAGAAGCTGAGCACAGGGTGGATGCCTTTCTCACCTTGCACCCTGCTATTGCCCTGCACACAGTTAGGGGATTCAGGAGGCCTCATCTCTGGACAGGACCCTCCACATGCTGACTGTCCCAGTGGAGAGCCCCAGGGACAGCAGGGGCTTCCTCCAGTCCCTGGCTCACTTAGAAAGGTCCTCCACAGAGGTCCTCACTTGTGTATGACCTCTCTTTAGCTTCGTACATGGGGACACCAGGGAGAGGACGCCTCACCTCCCTGCTGGGACTTGTGCCTGCAGAAGAAGCCAGGCTGAGCCTCTGTGCTCCCCTGGCCCCCAGGCCTGGCCTGCTGCCTAGAGCCCCGGACTCTGTTCCCGTTTGTGGCTCAGATGCTGTGAAGTCTTCCTCATTTGGCCCTTTACCCAGCCCCATGTTTGGGGGACTCCTGCGCATGTGCATTAATCAAAGTGTTTTCCACTTGTCTATAGTCAGTTTATTTCAGACTCAGCTGTTGAAAATTTAAGGGTGGAATGTGTTTCTGTGCCCCTAGAAGGGTTGACCCCTCTCCTCTGTAGACTCTCAGCTCCCGCCTGGCTTCTGACCCTGCTGGCCCACCTCTGCACAGTGCCTCAGGCCTTCGCAGGCTGTACCTGCAGACCCAGGCAAAGGGATTCTATTCTCTCACCCCTGGCTTAAAATGTGTGGGTGCCTCCCTGTGGTTCCCAAGACAGAACCCAGCCCTCAGTTTGACCTATGAGAGCCTCACCATCTACACCCACCATCCTCCTGAACCACTGGCCTCCCCATGTGGTTTTGAACACGCTGACCTGGGTCTTCTGGTCAGTTTTGGGCTGGGGCAGGATCTGTCTCCCAGGGAAGGTGTTTGACAATGACTCTGCCTTTCAGCTAGAGCTTCGAGGTGGGCACACAGAGTCCTTGCCCTGGGGCTAGCACCAGCAGCCGGGACCCACCCCTCTGTCCTGGGAAGGGCAACATAATGCCTAGTCCCCAGACAGTGCTCCTGGGGGTCCTCCCGGCCGTCCCATCCCACCCTGTGGCAGGCGCCGGCTATGGCTTCTGCCGAGTGGCTCCCTATGACAGGGCCAAGTGGCCGGAAGCAGCACTTTGCCTCTGTGGTCAATCGCCAGATGGTTCACGCAACCACGAAGGTGCCAACTTCTGTGTCAAGCTCTTGGAATGTAACGTTTTCATTGAGATATTTAGCAATATAAACATGGACTTCTCATAACGTCTCTCTAGCTGGAAATTTAGGAAAGGAGAGGCTTGGAGGATCGGTAAATGAAGAAAATTGCAAAACTGAACTAGCCCCAGCAGGATAGGGGAGGCAGATGGGAAGGAGCAGCAGCAGCTAGCTTGTGGGTCCGGCGTGCCCAGGACCGGCGTGCCCCTGACCTCTGTCAGGGCTCGGCATGTCTGCTGCGGCCCCAGGCCAACCCTGTGCCAGGCAGTGGAAGGTGAAGGGACATGGCCCTGCAGGCTGCAGGCTCTGCCAGAGGGGTGCTGGAAGAGGCTGTGGGGCCAGGGGTTCCTGGAGAGCCCAGGACCCACACCCACACCCACAGTGCCCAAGTTCCATGTCAGAGCTCTGCTTGGGGGACAAGTAAATACAGATGTGTTTCTCTGCATGTGTAATCACCAGAAGGTCGGAAAGGGACTGATGTGCTCCTGTGTGCTGTAGAGCGGGCCGGGCATTCCGCAGAGCCTCCTAAAAATCACTGTACTTTAATACTGCTTTCACTTAAAAGTGTTACTTTGAGTGGTGATCAAATAGCAATACAGAGGGTGGGATGAATGAGGACAGGCTCACCTTCACTGACAGCTTCCATGTTACACAGACTGTTCAACATAGGTCTAAGAGCCCACGGGAAGCACGAGGGCCCTGAGGTTCTGCAAAGGCACTGTGGGATGTCTTTAAGTTGTTTCAGGTTTGCAAACTTCCTACAAGCAGGTCAGGATGCTCTCCTCTCTCAGCCCACGGAGGAAGGAGGTCACAGGTCCCTGCTTTGATGCGCCTCCCACCTACCATCAGTGCCACCATTGACGTGGTCTATAGCCAGTGTTCCACGTTGTCTGAGAGGCCCTGGCTCTGCCCACAAGCTCAGCTGCTGGGCTTTTAAAGCTTGGAATGAAAGGACTTTATATTATATAAAGCAGTTCCATATTTTAACATGTCTCCAGTTCCTAAATTAAATGCAGTATAAAAATTGTTTTAAATTTACTGATGAGCCACGGAATTTTCTTACATGTACTTTGAAAGTAAAGAAAACTGCATACACTACTTGCTAAGTGAGCGGACAACGTGCATGTTATTAGAGCTCACACGTAAGTGAACTTAGCATCAGTACTTTAACACCAAATATTGAAATAAACTACTTACTACTGAGGACTTGTTTTTGTTAATCGAGACAATATTGTGCTGATCCCCAGAGACAAAGCATCACCACAGAGTCCCAGTGAAAGGGGCTGTGTGGGCAGGGCCTGGACAGGCTGTGGGCCCGCCCAGGTCATGGTGACCTCATGGGGCCCCTGTTTGGGGCCCTCTCGAGGCTGGCACCTGCTGTCCTCTCCTGCAGAGGGAGTCCCTGTGGGTGTTGGCTCGGGGCCTCAGCTCAGCCAGGAGCAGAACGAACACGTGTTAAGCTCTTGGTGGCCTAAGGACAGCAGTGCCTCCAAGTGCGTATTTCTGGGAGCACAGGAGTCTTCCACCCATGCCCCTGAGTCCAGCAGGACCGGGCGGCTGCCTGGGGGAGCAGGGAGACCCCAGTATGCCCTGGCCTCTGGATTTGAGCCCTCTAAGACCAGAGCCACCTGTTCTTCCGCAAGCCAGGCTGGGCGCATCCTGCCTTATTTAAGTCCAGGGAGGGCTCACTGGCGCAGCTCACAGCCTCCCTGGGTGGAGCAGGTGCTGAGCTGGCGGGGCTCAGGGGCCTGGAGACAAGCCTCCTCCTGCAGCCTGACCTGCATTCCTGAGGGGGGCGCCGGCAGCCCGGCCCTGCTGCACCTCTTCTTCCCCTGGGTACTTGTTCTAAATCAGGAATGAGAGGAGAGGAAAAAATAACTTGTGGGCAGGGGCCCCAGGCCCTCAGGCAGCGGTGGCTGCCTGGCCTTCTTGATCTGACTCACTTGCCCAGCCTACCCATTTTCTAGAAGGCCTCAAGCCTGAGCGTGGCCATAAGGGTCTCCTGGCCCCCAGGCCCCACATAGGAAAGGTGGCCCCTTTCACCATGGTTGCCGAGGTTCCTGCCAGCCTCCAAGTGCAAATGGGTGCAGCCATGGCATGACCCCCATGACCCCTGCTTCATTAGGGCCCCAGCCTGAATGCCTCTGACAAGGGGTGAGTCTGCAGAGGGTAGGGCCCCACCAGGTCAACAGGCCCAAACACGCCCTTGGGAATTAGGTCCTCCCCTGGACATCATGACTGAAGGAGGACCAGCACCTCCACCCAGTAAGCCTGCTCATCTTCCCCAAAGCTGGGGTCTCCACTGACTCTGCACAAAGAGCTGTCCTTCCCAGGGGAGGGGCCTGGACACTGGCGCCTGCAGTTTTGCTGTGATCTCCTCGGAATGGAAACAGCAGAAGAACCTGCTGGCGCACGTCTTTTCTTGTGGAAGACATTGATCCTCTGCAGGTCTGCGTGGCAGTGGCCAGAGCTCCTAGGAGAGCTAGCCGGCACTCTAGTCTGGACCTTCCCTACCCCATGCACAGAAGGAACAGTATTTCCCGCAGAGCTGCTGGGGAGGCCTTGGTGGCCAGGGAGGCCTCCGTAGCCAGTTTACCTGCCCATCAGAGGACTTAGGACAAGAAGACCACGTGCTCCAACAGGCTGTGGTTCACATCTGGAGGGTGGGGTGTGGGCAGGGGCCAGGGCCACGGCCGCCGCATGTTTTAGGTGCGCAGTGACTAGCATAGATGAGGCCATTCTGGAGCTGGCGGGGGCTGCAGAAGGGGCCCCCACCTGGCCAGCCCAGGAAGTGCTCTGCCCGATTAAGGTTAAGAGCTACCGGAAACGCCCTGGCCTCAGGGCCAGGACCTGCAGGTTCTGTGGCCACTGTGTGCACACATGCATGCACACACCTGGCCAGGCCTCCCCACCTGTGCGTGCACACCGCAGTCCCTTACCTGAGCTGGCAGGCCCAGGGGCAGGTGTTTGGCGCCGTGTGCCGCAGTGGAATTTGCTCTGCAGAGGTGACTCAGCGTCCAGGCGCGTGGAGCCTGGGGAGCTGAGGGCGAGGGGCAGAGCCGAGGCTGCCCAGGCAGGTTCCGCCAGGTCCAGGCTTCCACCAGGAATGCTCCTCCAGCTGCCCTAGGAGGGCCTTGGCACCTGGCCCGGCTGGGAGTAAACACCAAAATCCAGCCCCTGAGGCTCTGCTTCACAGGCTGGTGTGCAGGAGACCAGCCTCTCCGAAGCCTTGGGGGCCTGTGGCTCTGACTGGCTCTGTCCTCTCCCCCGCCCCTGCCCCACCATTCTGCCTGGCCTGAGTGGGGCAGGGTGTCAGCCTGGAAAGGTGCAAAATCAGAGAAGGAAAAAGAAGAGAAAGAAAGACCTGACAGGCCTGACATCTCGCTGCTGCTGAGTGTGTGGAGCAGAACCTGGGCAGGAAGGCCAGTGATCTGCACCTGCTAGACCCTAGACCCGAGGGAGCATCAGCGGATGGGGAAGATCACATGAACTTCAGCCCAAGGACTGGCAATGGCAAGCAATCTCCCGCAGCCGCTGCAGAGTTCCAGGAGAGTGGGGCCGGGGGCAGTAAGAAAGGCCTCATTCAGAACTCAGCCAGCCACTGCAGGAAACTGCAGGGCAGGAAGATGCTCAGGAGGCAGGGCTGGGAAGGAAACCCACCTGCTGGCCCAGGAGGACGCAGGCTGTGAGCAGCATGGCCAGTCGACTGCCAGGAAGCCAGCCAGGGCCTGCGCAGAGCACCTGGAGTCAGGCACACAGCGCCGAAGGCCAAGCAGAGGGACTCAGGTGCATGTGCAGCTCTGGACCAGTGGTCCTGGGGGTGGGCACCGCGGCGTATGTAGACCAGGACCAGTGAAGACAGGGGAGGGCTGACCAGAGCTTGCCGGCCAGGAGAGCAGCAAGCTCACTCCAGGGCCAAAGGGACTTCTCGTGGGGCTTGGTCAGCTCTAGAGTCAGCAGCTATGCAGAGCCTGGACCCCACATCACAAAGACGCTCCCACTACAGGAAGAGAGATGTCCAGAGCCTACATCCCATGCAGGGAGAAGACTGAACAGAGCCTGCATCCCAAGTCAGAGTGCACTGCAGGGAGAGGCCTGAACAGAGCCTGGTCCTTCTTCAGCACTCTTGATTTCTGGAAGGCCACCATAGCATCCCTCTCAGAACCATTATTTATTTGCATAGGAAAGGTTGTTAATAGTTTCATTGATGAGGGAGGGAAGGAAGAAGGGAAGGGGGATTCTGGGCCTGAGGCCACCTTCCCTGCTCTGTCTGTGTCCTTCCTCCTAGAGAGACACACAGGAAGGCGTGGTGGTGTCAGGGCCACTGTATGGGTGGAGCCGGGCTCTTGTTTGATCTTCCTGGGGCAGTTTAGGGGGTGGTGTCCCTGTGATTTAAGCAGGGGCTCCGGTTGACAGACCTGAATTAGCTGTCTGATTTTGATGGGCATGCTTAATCTCACTAAGCCCTGATTCCTTGTCTGTAAGTGGACCACACCACCAACCTGAGGGACCCGCTTTTTTGGGTGCCAGGAGCCGGTAAGGTGGCCAGCACAGTGCTGTGCTGCGGCTCCGAGTAGCCAAGTATTGCCAACAGAGCAGAAACGTGAAGTGCTTTGAAAACGTGTGATGTCTACGGCACGACAGGTCACCGTGGAATCGATGGCACCAGACAAGGCCTCTGTGCAGTGACACATGCGCTCCTGGCAGAGGTCCCTGCATGCCTTACCAGAGCTGCCTGGGCCCCATGGCTGTCTGTTCTCCATGGGGGTCTTTAGGCTGTGTGCGCTGTGTGGGCTGCTGCACCGTGGCAGGCAGAGGCCCTGGCTGGAGCTCCATGTACCTCACAGAGTGGCTGACAGTGGGCCTCTGTAGAGGCTACAGGGGCCAGAGTTCCAGAGACAGGAGCAAAGCCTTGGGGGTACTCTCTGAGCACAGCTGGAGATGGTCAGGGTGAGAAGGAGCACAGTCCTCAGGAGACAGGCCCCAGGGCTCCAGGAGCACCTCGGGCTCCCCAGTGCCACTCAGCGTCAGGTGGATTGCGACCCTGGCTGGCTCTCGACACCGGCCCCTCCTGGGCCAGGGGAAGACTTCCAGCTCACCACACCCTGCCCAAAGGCACGCATGGTGGGTTTGACTCTCAAGAGAATGCTCCTTTTTCCCCCTTGGCATCAAGTCCCTGGTCCGCAGGGGCCAAGGCTCCTGGGGCCCTGACTTGTAGGTACACTGACAAGTTGCAGGAGGCATTCTGTCTTTCTGCATGGGGCCCTCGCAGATAACTAGTGAACAAATCACAGCCTCGGTCCTCTCCCCACAGGTCTCCCCCAGGCCCACCTGCCTGATGCATGGCACACGGTCACCGTCACCCCAGAAGCCTGGGCTCCAATCTTCTGCCGCTCTCACACAGGCTCTGCAGAGTTAGCAGCATCTTCCTGGAGCCAGTCCTGAGCCTGGGGTTCTGTTCCCCACCCGAGGCCATAGTCAGTAGGAAGCTAAGTATAGAAGAAATAACCACACACGCCAGCGTACAATTGCAGGCTGCTATAAGTGCCGTGAGGTGAAGTACAGGGTATCATAAGGGGAGGGCTTAATTGAGGTCTCAGGAGCCGTATTTACGGGGACAGAGTTGTGGAAGGAGACCAGTGGGAATGGAGGGCTGACTGCTCCAGGCAAGGGGAGAGAGGCCATCTGCAGGGCCTGGGGTGGCTTTGGAGTAGAGGCTTGCTGAGTGGCGTTTGGAGCTGGTCCGCGGAGAGGGAGGCAGGCTTGGTGCCAGGGGTCGCTGGCCAAGGTGGGAGGGCTCAGGGGCTGGAGAAGGTCAGGGGCCTTTGACAGAATTCACAGAGGCTGTGGCCCTGACCTCCAGACCCAAGCTCTGGTGCGGTCCTTGAGCTCTGCCAGCCTCTGGGCCACCAGAGCCACAGGCACCCCTCCTCAGCCGCCAGGCCCTGCAGCCCATCATGGGGCCCAGACTGTCATGTCTGCTGGGACGCCACTCCTGCTGGAGTCCTGCTCCTCCTCCCCCTATAATGCTCCACCCTGCAGCCAGAGAGGGCTCCTTACTCAATCCCTGCCTCATCTCTTCCGACTTCTATTTCTGACAGTGGCTCCCCATTGGCTTCAGGTCTGAAGTGGGTTCAGATAAGGCCCCAAGGTCTGCCCGCCTTTACCAACTCTCACCCGCATGCACTCTCCACAGGAAGCCACTCCCACTGCTCCTGGGAGATGCTCTCTCCCCTGCTCTGTACAGGGGAGCTTCTCCCTCTCTCTCACCCTGGCTCCCCTTCTTCTGGCCCCGGGTTCCACTCTTCTTTCCATTGGGTCTAAAGCCTATGGGCTATCTGGGGTCAAGGCCCTGACTCAGCAGATCACACATTCCTTTGGCCCGTGGGACCTCAGGAAAGCAGCTGCTAGATTTTTGTCTAAACCACCCATACTCAACACAACCTCTGAGCTGTTGGAGGTCTAAAAAAAGTTAAAAGAGTATCTTGGGTGAAAAAGATTTTCTAATCCTCTGGGATTCTCGATTCTTCAAGGGAACAGAGAGGCACCCTGTGAGAAATCCTGGACTTAGCAATGCTGTCCACATGGTGCAATAGCTGGGTGGAGGTTATGGGAGGAGAACAGGGCACTGGGTCTCCCAAGGAATTTCCTAAAACCCCAAATTAGTAAGTGGGAGCTGGTTGCCATTTCAAGAACTAGTGAGGTTTCTTTTTGGCAAAGCTGCTTTCTCAAGCTTCTACGTTCAGCCACAAGTTTCATCTCAGAACAATGGTGGGAAACTCTAATTGCGCTCCCTTGGCTGCCCTGTCTCCCAAGGCTCGTGTGAAGGAGCAGCCTTTGGGTCTAGGTCTGTCGTTTGATTGGTGTGCACTTCAGGAGCATGGACCAAGGCTGGAGGTTCTGCATGGCTACTCTGCACTCTGTGACCCTGCCTGAACCATCTTTCCTCTTTCTCCTTCACAGGACCCTCCTCATCCCAATCTGGCAAAGGAGAAAACTGAAACCATAGAGAAGTTAATTGAGTTGCCCAAAGTCTCATTGTTGGTAAGTACCAAGGCCAAAGTTCTCTGCTCATCTATGTGATCCTGCCCTTACTTCTTAATATCTCTTTAGCTTTCACATAAAAAAGAGAACATACATCTATGCCCTCTTTAGGATTGGGTGTACTCACCTAGTATAATATTCTTGAGTTTCATTCATTTCCCTATCATAGTCCATTCTGTCAAATAGGATATGAGATAGGTGAGTGTTCTCTCAAATAGGTACTGAGGAAGAAGGCTTTGTTCTTTTCTATAGTTTGGGGTAGGAAGACATACTCTTTTTTCATAGGACCTAAGGTAGGAGAGTTTATTCTTCCCCCAGGTATTTAGGAGGAGAATTTTGTTGTTGTTGTTGTTGTTGTTGTTGTTGTTGTTGTTGTTTCCCAAAGATTTTGGGGTAGGAAAGTCCATTCTTCCCCACCAGTAATGAGGTGGAAGAGTCTATTCTTCCCCCATAGGATTCAATGTTCAAGAGACCATTCTACATGGGATCTGGAGTTGGAGAGCCTGTTCGTCTACACAGGGCCGTAGGTAGCAGAGTCCAGTCTTCTGCTCTGGATCTGGGGTAGAAGAGTTCATTATTCACAAGACTGGAGGTAAGAGGGTCCAGTCTTCTACACAGAATCTGAGGTAGGCTAGTTTATTCCATACAGGGCCTCAGCTGGAAGTCTAGTCTTCCTCACAAGGTACTGAAGAAGGATAATCCACTCTTCCCAAGAAGACATAAACATAGAATCTGAGGTAATAGAATTCTTCCTTTCCCTTGGGTACATTCATTCCTGCAGGCTCTGAGGTAGAAGAGTCCATCTTCCTGACGGGTCCTGAAGGAGGACCCATTCTTTCCAACAGGACTTGAAGTAAGATAGTCCATTTGACACAGGACCTAAGACAGGAGAGTCCATTCTTCCTCAATGGAACCAAGGTGAGGGGATTCATTAATTCCCACAGGATCTGGGTCAAAAGGTTCTGTTCTTCAACACAGGCACCGAAGAAAGATAATGCATTGTTTCACTCAGGATCTGAACCATGAGCCTTCATTCTGCTACAGTAGTATCTGAAACCCACGGTAGGAAACCCGTTCTCTCCGGGCCTCGGGTGGTAGAGTCTATTCTTCCCCATAGTAGCTGAGGTAGAGAGCCCATTCTTCTCCATGGCTGTGGGTATAGGAGAGGCTCTCCCTCCCATTTACTGAGGTACTCACCCGGGGCAGTGGATCTCTAGCATCATTCGTGGGCCAGGCAGCCAGGCTTCAGGATGTGCCACTGTTTCCCCCGGTTGGTGAGTGGATGAGATCTCTCTCCTCAGGGACGTGGATGATGTTACCACTGTGAGCGCCATAGGGCTGCTGGCTCAGCCTCTTCTCCACAGAGCTGACTTGACCCCTTTCCCTGGTGGGCATCTTGCTCTGTGTGCAAATGTTGACAGTGGTGGGAAGATGGCTCTTCTCCCCTGGTACGTCTTTACCAGGCATGTTGGTGAGGGGAGGAACCAAACTGCTTTCTCCTGGTCTCTAGAAACGACCACTTCCCGACACACACCCTGCTTCTCTGCTCTGTCTTGGGGATAGTAATTCCACCTCATCACAAGAGGAGAGCCTGAGCACCATATTCAACGTCTACGGTCCACTCACTGCAGGCTCTCCCACCTACTTGCACTAAAACTCACGGGGCAGAAGAGACAAGCCGCCTGCACTGCCGCTCCCCTACCTACCCTGCCGAAGCCTCCTGCCCTGCCTTCAGGCCTCTTCCCTGCCTGTCCTCTTCTGCTCTGCAGAGACCTCCCAGAGGTGCATCTGGCGACAGCAGCTGCTGCTCCTGCTCCTGCATTACCTCCTTCCCTCAGCATGAGACAGCCTGCTGATGCGCGGTGAGGGCAGACCCAGCCTTCCTGGCCTTGCTGCTCTGCACCTCCAAGCGCCAGCCCCGCACCCTGCTTGTGGTCTTCCCGAAGGGAAGGAGTCACATGCTGTCACTAATCTTCCCTCCCCTTCTCAGGCCCGACAAGTGCGTTTACACTGCTGCTTACCATGAACGGAACTCGTACATCAGAATCCAGAGCCCTCCACCTCCAGGGCACCCCACCATCTGAAGGGCCCACCCAGCCAGTCCCTGCCCAGGCAGCACTTCCATTGTGGTATCTGCCCCTGCCCCTCCCTTAGGACTCAACAGCCCTGCAAGGGAGACAGTGCTTCCTCAGCTGGGCGGCCCCACACACAGCCAGAGGGCCCTCCTGCCACGTGTGACCTCTCCGGCCAGCCCAGTGGGGCATTCCTTGCTGCCCAGTGTCCTTCAGAGCCTTTCAGGGGCAGTGGGCAGGAGCAAGTGCTGGCCCAGCACTCAGACAGGCCTGGCTGTCCTCCTGGGCAGTGTGCTGGAGTTCCTTTTTCTTTCTCTCGGACACTCCTGCAGGCACAGATAAGTGGCCATCACCCGGAGGCTGCAGCCCAGAGAAACTTCCAGAGACATCCTTCCATAACACCTCTGGCCCACTGCGTTCTCCCTGTGGCCACGTCATGCCTGTGATTAAATCACAAATGGTGCAAAGTGTTGGCTAATACCTCCCCTCCACGAAGGCAGAGAAGGAGTCTGCCTTCCCTATGCAGCGTTCACAGTCCCCCCCCCCCCCATAAAGACCGGCCTGGAAGGGACAGGGAGAGTCTCCGCTCTGCTTCCCTGCTTCAGGTCCTAGCTGACAGAACTGGAGGGAGGATGCAGCCAGGTCTTGAGCTAGCAGTGAGGTGCTGTTGGCGGGAGCCTGGCTCTAGGAACATGGTGGAGTGTCCAAGCCTGGTGGTCATCAGAAGATCTGGTAGGAGCTGGCCTTTTAGGGGATGGGACCATCAGCAATGTCCGTCGGCAGCGCTCCCCAGCATCCCGACTCCACCTCATCCTGCGGCACTTGGAGCCTGGGCCTGTGCCCGCAGCATCCTCTTCAGCCTCGATAGAGATGAGAAACAGAAGGCCTCCATCTCCTTCGCTGTCACCCCGAAATCCCAAGTCCTGGAGATTCCACCAGAGCCAGCTCTGCACTGGAGCCTGCCCAGCCGGGGCGCTGTGGAGATGAAGCTGCCCTGTGAGCAAACTCCATGCTCATGGGCCTTATGAGCAAGTCGCCTGAGTCCTGGGCTGATTCCCAAGTGGGTCCAGATCCTGAAGAGGAGACAGAAGTGGCCAGGCAGCAAGGAGGGATCCAGAGCATGCACTCCCCAGAAAACAGCGCCACACCACTCCTGTTCTAACCGCCCGACACAGAGGCGGTACACACACACTGCTGTCGGCGTGGGAGTGCACCTGCCCTTGTTCTTGGGCGTGACTATGTTTTTAAACAGTCTAGGATCATACTTTAAGTTCCAGTGTGTGACCTAATCTCTTCTCTTGGCAATAAATCACCAACCTTGCTGTTACATTTCTTTTAGAATAAAGTTTAGAAATAGTAAAACACACATGCGCACACACACACATACACACACACACACTCACACACACACACACACACACACACACACACACTCACACACGTTCCATAAAGTAATAGGTTGCATTTCTATTCATACCTTCTGAGTACTAAGAGTAAAAAGAAGGTCACATTGTGTGTGCGTGTATGTGTGTATGCATGTATGTATGCACATGTGTGTGTGGTAAATGTGTATGGCATGCACATGGGTGCCAGGTAGGCACGTGTGTGGCACACATACACCTACACGTGTGTAAGCACATGTGACACAAACACATGAGTTGCATAATTTGCACATGTGTGTGGTCATGTGTGCAGTATTCATCTGTGTGTCCGTGCATGTGTAAGCACGTATGTGGTGTGCATGTGTTGTGGGTCAGCTACTATATTAGTCAGGGTTCATTAGAGTAACAACTCATAGGATGTGTATATGTAAGATTTTTATCAGATCAGCTTACAGTCCAAAGCAACGTAGCGGCCCCGTGCACGCAGAGCCAGAGGAGCCATAGCTGGTCGAATGGTCCAAGAAACAGAGTCTCAGCATCAAAGTGATCCATGACGAGTCCCATTCCAAGGTGTAAAGGCCAGGAAACTACAGAGAAACGATGGGGAACATCCAGTTCACAGAGCCGAAGGCTGATATCTTGGGTGAGAACAGATGTGCTTTTCTCAGGGAGAACCACACAAGTCACACAGCTTTCTCCTTGTATCCAGGTCTCCTTTTTATCAGAACCGTGCTGCCCACATTCAGGCAGGACTCCCCCTTTCGCCTGCTGTGACATAAGCCAATCTTCTTACAATCCCAAAGTCACACCATCTCAGGTGTTTCATGGTCCAGTGGAGTCGACAATCCAGCCAGCAGGCACATTTGCTCTTCCGACTCTTGCCTAGTTCTTGGGCATGGGGCACTGTGGGGCTGAGAGTACAAAGGTGCCCAATAGTGGCAGAGTTCTGGCGGGGGTGAATCAGCCATCTTCTTTGACACAGGTGGCAGATTACAGAAAGAGAATTATGTTTAGTGCAAAATATTTCTGCCTAGAGATAATTTACATCATATTCATGGACCCTTGATGCTTCTATTGCCAAGGATATCTGACACCTTAAGACAGTCGTCCTGACCCACTTGCTTCTGACACTCCAATTCCCCAGAGCACTGCAGTGTCACCCAAGAGAAAGTGTTGCGTCCACTCTGTTTAAAAGAAACATTGCTATTGTCTGGATTCAAAGCATTGACACAGATTTAATTTGCAAACCCAACACACAGCTCACAGCCTCAGGGGCAGATAATTGTGGAGCTGGTTCAGACTTGTCTCCCAGGAGCAGTGGGCAACTCCTGGCCTCAAGGCAACTTCTGATCCTCTCACCACCACTCGGCAACAGTGAGGATGGTCTTACCACGCAGTCTCCAGGTTCATGCCCACTCCCAGGGCTGTGCAAGCTTCTCTCATTTACTAGAAATTTGATGTGCGCGAGGGCAGATTGTTCTGCGGGACCGACTCCGCTTCACTGTTAGTGGTTTCACTATCTCAGGCACCACTTAAAACCAGAAATATGAATTTCTGAAGTGTGCTGAGCTTCATCGCTGTCCCTTCCAGCCCAGCAGCTGTGTGTCCTCTCTCTGAAGTCTTGCTGACCAGCTAACAGGAACCCTCAGCATTCCAGCAAGAGAAAATGTAAACGTTCCTGCCGAACATCTTGTAAGCTCTTACACTGCGAAGCATGAGGTGCTTTGGCTGAGGCTTTGGGGAGTGCATGCCAGGGTCCCGCATCTCTGCTTAATGCCATGAGTCCTTCAGGGGTTCCCAGAAGGGGCCACATCCCCTGTGGCCCATGTCAGCTTCTCCTGTGCCCCTCCTCACTTGGCTTACCTGTCCTGGCCAGCAGATCTGTGTCTCTCCAGCCTGCACTCCCAAGCAGGATAAATTGGCATTTTCCTATCATAATATGCACAGCACACACACATCAGGAGATGAACAAGGCCAAGGGGAACTCAGGCTCGCCTGTGTAATAAACAGCAAGCAGCAGAGAGTGGCTGGCTGATTCCTGCTCATTATCCCTTTAAGGAGTAGGGCCAGAGGGAGGTGGTGATTGAGTTAGGCATCTGCTTGAATAAAGAAACCATTTAAGAAATTTCTAGGGTAACTGGGGTGAAAAATTACAAACAACATCTATTTTGAGCATAAACTCCTGGTGCTTAGTTACAAGCCAGAGCAAGGATCTTTAAAAGAACAAAACAAAGAGATAAACAAGGACCTCATCTGTCCAGTACCCAGGAGGCCCAGCACAGGAATATGCCCCAGGTGGCTGGCCCTTTGTCATGCTAATGCACGAGCCTTTTCAAAGTTTTCACCTGAGGGCTCTGGGCCTTTCATGAGTATCCTAGGTAACCAGGGATGTGCTGCTCCAGGAGCACGGACTGGCTCTCTGGACACCTGGCATTTGATCTGGTGCTGGCCATCTGCTTGTCACTCATACCATCTTGATTGCTAGAATCCTGCGTGAGTGCCCACAACATAACACGATAGTCCCCTGTCCTCAGGGCCAGCTCCCCGCGAGCGGCAGCACCACCAGAACCCAGCTTCCTGGTGATGGCTTCTCCTAGCAGGGTCACAGCCTTGCGGGACCCCCGGCCACCCAGCTGCTCCCTTCCTGCTGGCCCTGGGTGCCTCTTTTTGATAGGTCGAGCCCCTTCCCCCCTGCTGGATCCCTCAGTGGGGGGATAGAAGGCAGAACCCCAGAAGTCATGAGACTCCAGACATCGCGAGACAGACTCCAGATGCTGTGAGACTCTGAATGTCGCCAGAGAATTGGCATTCCCACACTGCTAGCCCCATCCCAACCCACTGCTATAAAATATCTGTACTTCTGCTCTGCCATGTGACTCTTTTGGCCACATGGCTCATCGGTCCCTTCCTCTAGGTTGGTAGATACTGCCTGAAGGAGCCGGGTTGATTAAAGCAGCTTTTGATAAATTGGCTGGTGTTTACCTCCTTCACGACTCCCTAGCTCAATTTTAATATTACACATTTCTCGCCCACACTCCGGTGCAGGGAG
Organism: Muscardinus avellanarius; assembly: GCF_963383645.1. Taxonomy (NCBI): domain Eukaryota; kingdom Metazoa; phylum Chordata; class Mammalia; order Rodentia; family Gliridae; genus Muscardinus; species Muscardinus avellanarius. The sequence continues at coordinate 118,250,196 of NC_137794.1, read as the reverse complement.
AGGAGGGTGTCTGCTGTCACCAAAGGTTCTATTTTGCCAGTCACAGCCTCTGCTCATGAGGGGACAGCTCGGGGCACTCTGCTGGCCCAGGTATTCTTGTGGCAGCTGGATCCTCCACCTGGCATGAGACACTTCACTGGAGGGTTGCTGCTTGTGGAGGCTGCCCTGTGTGTTGAGGGATGTTTAGCATTCTGGCGTCCATGCATAGCATGTAGTGAGAGCCAAAGTGTCCCTAGACACTACAAGTCCCTGGGTGCACCCCACATGGAGAAGGGCTGGCCCAGGCTGCCCTTTCAGCAAAGTCTCCATCGGCTGTTGGGTTCTCTCCACACAGAGACAGATCCAGTGTCCCAATCAGCTACACAGAGCCTGGTGCAAAATGAGATGTATGCTCTGTGTTCAGACGGGATTAGGACTTTCAGAATGGTGTTAAAAACAGATTTTAGGGAAGCCACAAAAAAAGAAAAACTCACGAAACTCAAAGAAACTTGGCAAGACAATTTACCTCTGTACAGAAGGGTGCAAGACATCCATTCAGCCTTCACCTCTGACGTGAAGATCACTGCACCACCCCATTGGCTGGAGTATGTCTTTTACAACTGAAGGTGGTTGGCTAGTTTTCATAGGGCAGATTGTACAAAAGAAGAAACATGAATCCAGTTCATCTGGGAGTGAAAGATAGAGTTACAAAATGAATCCCTAACAGTTACAAAATGGAAGCCTACCAGTTTCTATGTGACTTCAATAGAAGAGATTGTTTCCTTTCTTACAATGGTGAGTGCAGAATACCAGGCAGGGCCTTGTGCCTGCATAGGCATCACACTCAGGAAGTTGAGCACCCAAGAAAAAGCACAGTGAGGCTCAGCCAGGAGCGTGGGGGCCATTAGATCTAGCCAGGAGGAGCATGGGGAGCCAGGGAGAGGCGGCCAGCGGGCAGTCATCATCCCTTGGGATACTGGCAGAGCAGCCTCACCCACAGGCAGCGGGGCCAGGAGATGTCAGGGCCCGTGTGGAGGCCTGCGGCTACTCTAGCCTCCGGGCACTCCTCGGCTGGCATCTTAAGCCTGCACCGGAGCTTGTGCTTTTTCCTGAACCCGGTGCAGGGATTGCAGTTGGGGAGGACTTGGGTCCTGGGGCCTAGTAAGCACCCGATGGTTGAGCAATTGAGATGCTACCCTCAACCCCGGACCCCAAGGTTGGGTAAGGACTGGAGAGTCCAGTTATTCCTCAGTGTTTCAGAGGACCGAGCAGAGTCAACAGAGGGAAGCCTGGCCCACACTGTGCTCGCTGCCTGTCTGTGGCAGAGAACCTCTCCAGAGGTTGTGCGCCTCACCTGCCCAGGGCTTGACAGGGTGAGAGTCACTCTCTCCACCCAGCTTGTGTCTCACCAGCTGAGAGGCGTCCTCAAGTCCTGGGAGGATATGACTTGTCCATCACATCGGAAAGATGGTGCCAGTTCCCAAACCTCCTCAGAGTCCAGGGATGCAAGAAGGTTCTGGAGCGCTAAAAGAAGGTTCTGGAGAGCTAACTGTGGGAGCATGGAATGCCTGGAACCCAAGGATGTGGATGAATCTTTGAAACTCCTTTGTTTCCACCTGGCTGCATTAGAGACATCCAGAGAAAGTCTTCCAAGAGATGATTAGCTCGCCAGGACTCTCCTGGGTCCCCTTAGATGGTTGTTAGGAGGAGAACCATGTCACCCTGTGTTTGAGAGGGAGGAAGAATGGTGGGCGGCGGCTGGTGGACAGTCACGGTGCTCAGAGCACTGACCTCAGGGACGAGCCCAGCGCCCAGGCCGTAAGCTGCGTGCCTGCGTGTCACCTTTCAGGTGGTGAGATCCTCCTAGGCTGGAGAAGCACCTCCCTGCATGTGCCCAGGGCAGCTCACAGGCATGCAGCTTTTTATTGTGGTAAGAACGTCTAAGATTAAATTAATCATCAGAACCATTTCTAAGCGTTCCGTTCAGTAATGTTTAATTGCATTCACATGACTGCACAACCAATCTCCAGGGCTTTTCATCTTCTAAAACTGAAACTCTGCATCCAGCGTTCTGTTCCCTCCCAGCTCAGCAGCCTTGCAGGTCCTGTCGCCGAATGCCCCCACTCCGGGCGCCACATGTGAATGGAATCTGCAGTGCTGGTCTTTCTGTGACTGGGCTGTCCCACTTATCACTGCTCAGTGTCCTCAGGGTTCGTCCACTTGTAGCAAGCACTTCCTTGGAGGCAAAGGAGGCTGCTCCATCCTATGTGTTGACCACATCTATCTTCTGTTCATCTGTCAGTGGGCACTGGCTCTGCTTCACTGCTGTGATTCTCAGCACACACACACACACATCTTGGAGGTATACCTAGAAGGGAGATACTGGGTAATATGATAATCCTATGTTTAAGTTCTTGAAAATTTTCATACTGTTTTCTGCAGTAGATGCGCCAGTTTCTATCTTCACCAACAGTGCTCGAGGATTCCAATTTCACTACAGCATTGCCAACAATTGCTAATTATTCAGTATCATATGGTAATGGGTGGAGTGGCATTTCATTGTGGTTTTGATTTGCATTCTCTAATGACTAGTGATGTTAAGCATGTTTTGATGGCTTACTGGCCATTCATATTAGCAATTTCATATGGTCTTCTTTCAAGAAATGTCTATTCAGGTCCTTGACCCATTTTTTAAATTGGGCTATTTGCTTTTTCTTGTTGTTGAATGTGAATAGTTCTTTATATGCTCTGCATATTAACTCCTTATCAGATGTATGGTTCTGAAATATTTTCTCTCATTTTATAGGTTGCTGTTCGCTCTCTTGATTGTACTGCATCTTTTAAAACACAGGAGTTTTAGCCGGGCATGGTGGTGCACACTCATAATCCCCGCGCTTGGGAGGCGGAGACAGGAGGATTGCACAGGTTCAAAGCTCTTCGCTTGTTTAAGAGACCCTGTTTCCAAATAAAAATATATTTAAAAAAAATAGGTCTGGGAGTGTAGCCTGGAGAACTCCAGTACCACAAAAATAAATAAATAAATAAATAAATAAATAAATAAATAAATAAAACACAGGAGTTTTAAATGTTGATGGAGTCCATGTTACTGTCTGTGTTTTTGGTGTTATATCCAGGAAAGCCTAATGTTAATATTCCAAAAATTCTAATCTTAATATTCTAATGTTACAATAATCTGTTATCAAGATTCTCCCCTGCTTTCTTCTAAGAGATTTATATCATGGAAGGTTAAGAGTTGGGGGCCTTATATTTGGTTCTTTGAGACATTTTGGGTTCAATTGATTTACTGTAGACTGTAAGGTAAGGGTCTGTACTCTTTTGCGGGTGGATACACATCTCCCTAGCCCCATTTGTCAACAAGACTGGCCTTTCCCCATTGAATGGTCTTGGTATTCTTCTTGGAAATCATGTGGCCATATGTGCAAAGGCATATTTCTGTTTCTGTTATTTTCTATTGGTCTATATCTGTCTATCTGTCTTTATGTCAGTATCATGCTGTTTTTATTACCATAACTTTATAGTAAGTTTTGAGATCATAACAGCCTTCTTCCGCTTTATTTTATTCTGACTAGTTGGGGGGTCCTTTGAGATACCATATACATTTTAGGTTAGAATTTTCTGTTCCTGAAAAAAAAAAGACTTCCCTTGGGATTCTGATAGGGATTGCATTGGATCCCAAGATTGCTTCAGGTAGTATGGACATCTTTTTTTTTTTTTGGTGGTGGTACTGAGGGTGGGAATCCAGGGGCTTTCTACCTCCGGGCCATACTCTCAGACCTATTTTATATTTTATTTAGAAACAGGGTCTCACTAAGTTGCTGAGAGCCTCACTAAGTAGCTGAGGCTGGCTTGGAACCTGTGTGATCCTCCTGTCTCAGCCTCCCAAGCGTGGGGATTACAAGCATGCATCACCATGCCCGGCAGTATGGAGAACTTAACACCACTGAGTCTTGTGATTCATGAACATGGGATGGGGCCCCTTTCCATTAATATGTGTCTTCCATTTATTTCAGAAACACAATTTTCAGTGTACAGGCTTTTCACCTCCTTGATTAAGCTTATTTTGAAGTACTTTATTCCTTTTTGATGTTATTGTAAATGACTATATTTCTTTTTGTGTGTGTGGTGGTGCTAGGCATTGAACCCAGGGGCATTCGACCTCTAAGCTACACTCCAGCCCTATTTTGTATTCTTTATTTTGAAACAGAGTCTCAGTGAGTTGCAAAGGGCCTCACTAAGTAGCTGAGGCTGGCCGTGAACCGCGATCCTCCTGTCTCAGCCTCCCAGAAGCTGGGATTACAAGCGTGCACCACCATGCCCAGCACGACTATATTTCTTTTTTTATTTTTTGGGGATTATTTGTTGCTAGTGCATAGAAAGCTAATTGTGTGTGTGTGTGTGTGTGTGTGTGTGTGTGTGTCTGTGTGTTTTGCTACTTTGCTGAATTTACTTATAGTTTTTGTGGGAGAGGCACTCAGTGGTATTTTTAAAGGAACATGATACTCACAGTGGTATCCCTGGAGATCACGCACTGATGGAGCACTACGTGCCACTGTTTTACATTATTTTTATCCATATAAACTTTGTTTAGGTATTATCTTTGGGATGCATTAATATTCCTGAAAAAGAGGAGATTCCCCATTTTACACAGGAGAAAACTGAGGCCCCCCGTAAGGCAGAGCGGGAAGTGCGGACACGGGCGGGCCTGCTTCTGGGCTCTTCCACTGTAGGAGCCCACGCCCTTTGCATTAGCGGTTACTGAATAAATGAGTCGTGCCTCTCATTCACTCATGTGTTTCTTTTGCTGTTGTGTTTTGGTTGTTATTTCTTTTGATTTATACAGAACCCCTTCAACACATCTTTAAGCACCATCTGGAGCTTTAATTAAAAAACATTTAAAAATATTTTTTAAATTATTTTGCCTGTAACCCCCATAAGACACCTCAATGGATTAATTGATGTCTCATCTGTTTTTAATACTGCAACATAAATAAGAGTTAATACACTTTAGCACCAAAGGACAATTATTTACAGGCTTTGTAAGAGTCTTCTGAATGTGGCCGAGAGCTTCACTCCACCAATCAGAATTAAGTGTTAGAGCTTTGTGGCTCTGAGTTCCTTCGGGGACGAGAAGACAGTGTTGTCAGAACCCTCAGAGGTCTGTGAAGGAGCAGGCCCTGGGGAGGCCCTGCCACTCTGGTCTGGGGAATTCATCAAGAAAGATCCACATGGTCGGGCCATCCAATTCCTCCTTTAGGAAGTGTTTGGTCCAACTCGGAAGCAGCATGGGATGCCCCTGAAGAGGGTCCCTTCGCCCTGTTCTATCTCCACACAGGCCCAGTGCCTTTGCGGTCCCTGAACCAATTGCTCCGGTCATTCCCGGTCATTCCCGAGATAAAGCTTCTGCCAAGAGGCGTTTCTCACTTTCCACCCAGGTTGGAAGGACAGAGTCTGTGGTCTGGAGGGATTTCTGCTCTGCTCCTCCAACCTCTCAGGACTGTGTCTTTCCACTGGCAAAGTCGCTGAGCTCAGAGTATGGCTTTTCCTGGTCCTCAGTACAGCTGCCTTTGGCCTGGCCTCCTGGGAAGCTGCCCCTCACCTCACCCTCGAGCCAGGGTGATAGGAGCCAGGGTGGTAGGAGATGCCTCAGAAGCAGGCTGGGATGCTGGGACAAAGAGAGGAGCGGGGGAAGCATCACCACTCGCAAGATCACGCTGCCCAGCCGGAATTACTCCCAAGGGTTTATTTGTTGATGGACTACCTTCTCCATTCGAAACAACTCTGTCAGGACGGAGGACTTTGCCTTCAAATAGCAACTTGCTTAGAAGTGCTGGTGAGGCTCCTGCCTGGCCATCTGGGTTGTGGGGCACAAAGGAAAGAGGGGAACCCATGTGGGTTTCCTGAGCAGCTGGGCAGCTCAGGAGCAGGCTCCTGACCACTGAAGCAACTCTCACAATCGTGGCAGGTAGGTCCGGGGCTTCCCGTGCTCGTTTCTGACTGCTGGGTCGTGGGTAGGTGTCAGGGTAAGCCGTCATTGACATAGGTCAAACTCATTTATGTCTTCCCACATGTTAGAAGTTACTGAGTAACAATAAATTCACAAGCTACGCCATATTTATTGGGTGCAATTCACGTGGGGATCACCTGGTAGTCATTAACCATGCAATCCAAGATCTGTCTAATCTTAATTATGAATATCTACAGCCCTCAAGTCACACATCACACTCTACACAGTAATATTTATAGGTTAAAGAAAGATTTAGAAAGGGTGGAGCAGCCTCAGCGGCTCAGGAGGATTTGCCTGGAGCAGAGGCAGAGAGCAGACTCAAACGCAGTCACTGCAGGTGGCCACACGAGTTTCAGTGAGCCAGTCCCGCGCAGCGGCTCAGGCCAGGGTCCCAGGCAGCCAGGAGGTGTTTATGAGTTTTAACCTGCAGTGTCAGCCTAGATCCGCCTGAGCACTGTCCGCACGGGCAGGAGACACCACACTTAGATGAAGTCCAGAGCAGAGAATCGGACACTTGTCACTGTGGGGTTTTCCTGGGCCAGACTTGGGAGGAGGGACCAGGTGACAGGGGCAGGGCATTGCCATGTCCAGTGGGGACTCCCCTCTCATGGGGGTGAGAGGGTGCGCTCCTGTGTCTGGTGCTCCTGATATGACGAGGGATGCCCTAGTGTCGGGTGCTCCTGAGTAGTTTGGGATCCTTTGGGTCATGGGATCCTGAGGGCTGTGGGATCCTGAGGGCTGTGGGATCCTGAGGGCTGTGGGATTCTCAGGGCTGTGGGATCCTGATAATTGTGGGGTCCTGTGGGTCATGGGATCCTAAGAGCTGTGGAATGCTGAGGGCTGGGCAGACATCAGCAGGACAGACAGGGACTGTGCCTGATCTCAAGGACTGATGCATGTCTTGGAGTGTGCACTACAGCCACTCTGTATTTATTCCTGTTCCCATGTCTCCTAGAGACGCTCTCAGAGGGAGGACGGCCAACGTGCTGGGCAGCCTGAGCTCTTGGCTCTCCAGAGCCAAGCTTTCTGCTTGCTCCTCACACTGAGCTGAGTAGCCTCTATGCATGGCCAGCTCAGCGGCAGGCGATCTGAACAACAGGCCTGGCCTGTGGGCTCTGCAGACACCTGACAGCATGGCAGAGCCTAGAGAGCCATGGCCACAGGCCCAGCACCATCCTGGGTCCACGCCAAGCTGCACTCCTAGGGCCTGGGCCTCGCTCCTGCAGCCCCCACCTGCGCTGCCCCACGCTGCCATGGACGGCCAGCCCAGGGCTCTTGGCCTCCCTGCACAGGGAAGGGAGGAGATGCTACCCCTGGGCTGTCGCTGGCAGTGAGTCAAACCTCCTGCAGATGTCTGCTCCTCTTCAGCTGCTCAGGGGCTGCTGCAGCTGCTGGGCCGGGCAGAGAAGGACGAGCTCTTGCCTCTCCTCTTGGCTGTCCTGGGGTAGCCCTCCATGATGTTTCAGGGCCGGGCACCTTGGGGGCACCTGGCGGGCTGTGAGAGGGACAGGCCCTGTCTGCTCTCGTCTCCCATGCATGGCAGGCTGAGAGGCCTGGAATCGCTGGCCTGGAGTTTGGACTCCACCTTGCTGATAGACTAGCCAGGGAGGCTGTCCTGGCCTGTTCTGAGACCAGTGCTGCTGCTACTGTTTCTGGACTCTGGCTCTAGAGCTGGCTGTCCTCTGGCTTCCTGTCCATCTTGGGGCTGTTGCTTCCACCTGGGGCCTTTGGTTCTCACTTAATGTGCTGGGGAAGGGTCCTGGAAACATGCTCCATGTTCTGGGCCACAGAGTTTGAGGCAGAGGTCTGGACCCTGTCCTTGTCATGAAGTCTCCTGGGCAGGCAGCCTCACTGGACTCACGTGCACACAGAGGGAACTGTGTAGGGAGGAGAAGCCTGGCAGCTCTTGGCTGAGGGCCACACGGAGAGAGTGGGAGCAGGAAAGGGTCGTGTTGGAGCTGGTGCAGGCAGGGAGGGGGCCACGCAGGGCGATGGTGTGGAGGAAGTGCTCAGAGCCCAGTGTGATCTTACTGGAGAGGCAGGGCTGAGGCTGCTGCCATGGTCTCTCAGGAGCCACAGGTTCTGGTGGGAACATTCATGCCTGTCCACTCTCAGTCTAGTCCCAAGGAGGAAGGGCCGCCATCACTGGCCTGATGAGAGCTCTTTCGGCCTCCTCCTACTGCAGAGACAGAGCAGTGGCCCCAAGGGTGGCAAACGGCGTCCAAAGCCATCCAAGGGGCTGCTGATGGGCCACATTTCAGATGAGGATGCTGGGGATCAGAGGTGGCAGGAACTTCCTGAGGTTGACCAGCAGTGGGGCCACTCAGTGGACTGAACCCAGCCCCAGGCTGCCTGTGTCTTCTCAGAGCGGGAGAGAGGAGGCTGGCCTCCACACATGTCCACTCCAGCTGCCCTGCCCCCTTCTGGAAGCTCCAGGAGCAGCAGCCTGCCCTCTGGGGGCAGCCTGTGGGAGGGCTCAGGGCAGGCAGGGTTGTGGCCACACTGCCCCAGCCTGGGCCAGGGGTCACTTCCTGCTGACACTGGGTTTGGAAGTCCCACATTTCAGACTAGCATATTCGAATCTAAGACCCTGCTAGGTGGGCCGGCACCAGAGGTCCCAGGCGGTGCCCCTGAGCTCACTCCTCGGTTGTGCCAGATCATTGACACGAGGCAACCCCCACAGGGACTACGGGCAGGCTGCTCCAGGCCCTCCAGAAGCCGTGGAGGCCCAGAGAGTGAGGAAATGGAGGCTTGGCTGCTGCCTCTCAGATCAGGGCTCTGTGGAAGCAGCTGCAGTGAGCCCCTGGCGCTAGGCCGGCTGCCAGGAGAGCGGGGTTCCCGGTCCTGAAACTCATCTTTCTTCTCTGCCTCTGGGAAAGTGCTATGTGATCTCCTGCAACCAGGGCAGCTCATGGGTTTCCAGAGGCAGTGGCCTCAGTGGGGGTGAGCCAGAAACACTCCAGGGAGTGTGCTGGGAAGGTCAGAAGGGCACTCCGGAGATTCTTAGAGCCCCAAGTTGCAGGGTGCCAGTCCTGGGTCAGGGCAGGGGGAGCCAGCTAGACTGGCCCTTTATCGAGGGGTCTCTACTGCCATTCCCAGGGGGAGCTGCTGAGAAGTGAGCCTCAGAGCCGGCCTGCTTCCTGCCCCCGCCACCGCACTGGTTTCTGGGACACACTGGCACTTGGGAGCTGCCCCTCCTCCCAACAGGTGATCTAACAGGTGATGACTTCAAAGCCTCTAAGCAAACACATGGGCCTCCCCCTTTGCCAGAGCAGCCCCACAGCTTGTTCCCCACATGTCTGTCTTCTGGAAGGGAGGCTAGGCAGGAGCACATGCCCTGCAGCTCAGGCATGCAGGGGGACCTCACTCAGGGAGGCTGATCCCCGCAGCCCCAGTCTATGCCTGTGACGAGGCTCCACAGCCCCCTGAGTGGGAGCTGGTCACCCAGGCCTGGTCAGTGGTGTCCTTGGGACCAGGGGCGGGCTTCTCACGGCCTCTGCCTGCTCACACATGGCTGCGTGGCTGCAAAGACGCCATGCTGGCCCTGGGCCCCCCACCCTCCCGCTCCCAGCCTCGACACCCTTTGCCCTTAGCAGACATTATCCAAAGTATCTCAAGGTGCCCCACGATGTGCGAGACCAGCCTCTCTGGCTGCTACCCCAGGGGCCTGGGGCTGGGAGCAGATGGAGCTTTGTGGGAACACGCATCTTATTTAATTCCTGCAAGCACACAACCCTAATCCTAACCCTAACCCCTACTCCAGGGGCCTGGAGGGATCCCGGCTCACCAAGGTCACAGAGCTGGATGAGAAACACAGAGACCATGGGAAGACAGGCTGGCGCCCGCCCTTTCCAGCTAGCCCACTGCACAGACAGAGCAGAGAACTCAGGGCACCCTCCCAGGCTCATGTCCTGGCCTTGAGACTGGTGGCTGGCAGGACCACCCTTCAGGTACCTGTAGCCTCCTTTATTACACCGCCCTGTAAGACAGTGGCAGCTTTCTACCTGGGTGTCGCCCGGCCCCCTTTATCACATGGCCCCCAACACAACATCGCATTCCAGGGCCCCCTCTTCACATGGCTCCCAACACAGCACTGCCTCTCTACCTGGGTGTCCTGGGCCCCCTTCCCACGCCACCCTCTAACACAAGCACACTTTCCCAGCCACACAGAGGGCCTCTTATTTGAGGACAAGGGCTCAGGATGGGCCCCATCTCAGGGCGTGGGATCCTGCCTCCTGTGGACAGGGAGTCCTGGAGATGTGCTGGGCAGCGGCCCCCACATGCCAGGAGCAGGCAGTCTCTGGCCTAGGCAAGAAGAGGCAGGCTCTGCGGGGCCACTCCCCATTGGCCGCTGTTGCTGCTGGCCGGCTGGCTCCGTGGGCCTCCCTGCAGGGCAGCTGCAGCCTTTGAGGCGAATCCCTCTGGACTCAGCTGTGCTGGCTAGGCCTCCTCCGGTGTCCTGTTGCCACCGCGGCGGTCAGTCCTGTGTCCTCCTTGCCCTCCAGCCCCTTGAGTGATGACAGCACATGCAAGGCTTGCTTACCTTCCTGGGGCGATGGCGCAGGGTCCTGGGAGAGGGGCAGTGGCTGACCTCAGGGATTGCCATTTACCCCCTGCCCGCAGCTGATGGCTTGCACAGAGGTGGCCACATTCACCAGCTGTCACCGCCCCGTCCGGCCACTCAGATGCCTGTGTAATCTGCCCATCCCTGGGGACAGCTCTGGAACCACGAGGGCTGGAGTAGACGTGCAGCCAGTGCATGTGAGAGGTGGGACCATGTGTGTGTGTGACAGGGCTGTGTGTGTGTGTGTGTGTGTGTGTGTGTGTGTGAGAGAGAGAGAGAGAGAGAGAGAGAGAGAGAGAGAGAGAGAGAAGAGATGCTCTATCCTGTCTGTGTTGGGCTGTGTGTGTATGAGTGAGTGGGGGGGTGGGAGAGAGAGAGAGAGAGAGAGAGAGAGAGAGAGAGAGAGAGAGAGAGAGAGAGGAAGGAGATGGCTCTGCTCTGTCCTGTGATGGGTGCCATTGGACACACTCTGCTATCCAGTGGGTCTTCTCAGCAGTGGTCCCACTGCTGAGGACTGTAAAGGTAAAGTGTAGAGGAATGTCGGCCTTCCTGCCTTCTGGAGGAGGGGCACCCAGCATCTTAGAGAACCCCAAACATCTCTGCAGCTTCCGCCTCCGGGGTTCTGCTGCACCTCACTTCCTGCCCTTGTTTCTCCTCACCTCAGTCCCCTCTCGTCTTTCCGTGCACTCTCCATTCGCTGGTCTCCCGTGACACCTTGTCAGAAACCTCAGTCTGCCGGGCGTGGTGGCGCACGCTTGTAGTCCCCGCGCTTGGGAGGCAGAGACAGGAGGATCGCGCAGGTTCGAAGCCAGCCGCGCGCACTGGCTTATGAGACCCTGTTTCCAAATAAAAAAGTATAAAAAATAGGTCTGGGAGTGTAGCCCGGAGGTAGAAGGGCTTCCAAGAACCCCAGTACCACCAAAAAAAAAAAAAAAAAAAAAAAAAGAAACCTCAGTCTTCTGGGTCTTCCCATGAGGATCCTGTGTCAACCACAGTGAGGACCCCTCAGACATTTGTGGGGACAGAGGCTGAGCCCTGTCTGAAAGAGGCCTGTCCCTAGGTGGGAGTGCAGCTGTGGCTACTTTCCCCAGGCCTTCTCCTTTCTCTGTGGCGAGTCTTCCACAGGAAGCTTTATTAACTGTGAGTTGTTGGTTTGCAGAAGGCTCTACTGTGGCTTCAGAATCTGGGGCATCATCCTAAGTAGGAGATCGGCCATCTCCATTACAAGACATTCTCATATTTTCTTTCATTGCATGTTACAATTTTTTTTAATAGGAAGGACAGTAGTGAAACCACCTAGTATCGACAAATATCAACTCTCAGCAAGACTCAGAGAGGGTATGGAGCTGGGTGCTGGGTGCTGGGCCCAGGCCTCGGCCCTCTAGACGTGAAGCAGGGTGGCATGGCAGTCCTCGTTCCTTCTTCTCGCCATACTATGTTCAGAAACCCAGACAGCAAGTCACCTCTTCCAGGAGTAATGCCACACACTTCTCAGGATGACAGAGCTCTCTAAAGCCACCCCCCCCCCCAGTGCCCTAGTGAAGCCCAAGAAGCTGCAGTGACCCTTGATACTGACCACGTGGCTGGGCTTCCCAGCCTGTGGGGTCTGCAAACACACCTCTTTGTCTCATCATGACTTGGGAATCCCAGGCCGCCTGAGGTCCAGGGCGCTTGACTCTGACAGCGAGGACAGGTTCTCCCCGCTCCTTCCACAGGCTTCATCTGCTGACGGGCCGGCTGTGTCCCCCACGGCTTTCCACACACGGGTCTGAGCTGAGTGTGCTGTCCATGCCCCATACCTCCTGCATGCTGGGAGTCCGTTCTGGAGATTCGTCACCTGGTAGGATTTCTCCAGCCGTGAGCGGCTCTGTGGTGAGTCACCGGCGGAGCAGGGGCTGCAAAATGCCCTTCTAACTGCTACCCTCCCCACTTCTCAGCTGGAGAACGCCCAGAGCAGAAGCCGTCCTCTTCTACCAAGTTCTCCCATGACTCAGCTCATTTAAGAAGGACGTGATTAATGCTACATTCTTCCTCTTACCTTACCTGGGCGTGATTGTGCTACATCCTTTTCCTTTACTTACCTTTTTTTTTTTTTTAAGATTGCGCTCACTGGCATCCTCCAAGAACAATTGGTACTTATAGATTAAATACATATAATTTTTAAAGAATTCTTGAATATGATAAATTAGTTTCAAAGAAAGTCAATCATTTATTTGAAATTACTGTTTGTATTAGTTATATTTTAGTGGGCTTTGTAAATTATGACTAGTTTGGAATATCAGATAATGAAGATCCAAAGAAATCAATTTTATTTTTTGTGTGAGCACATGGCTTTGCACAAGCAATGTACTGTGGTCACTCTCTGGGTTCTAGGTTGTCCATGACCAGCATGCATCTCGGCCAGCTGTGTGGGCCCTGGCCCCTACCTCACCGCTGGATGACATGTCTCAGCTTTCTGGCCATGGCCATTCCCCAGGGGCTTTTCTGCTGCTTTGGTAGTTGACAGTTTTTGAGCTTGTTGGTAAGCCCCTGCCATTGCTGTTTATGGCTGGTGTGAGGAAGGAGCCGTCCAGTCGTGTGGGCCTGGCCTGGCGCTGGCATTCCTAAAGAGACAGAATGCATCCTCAAGCCTGAGATCCTGGGGCTGCATCCCTCGGGCCTGTGTGGAGTCCCTGGGGCAGCCACCTGTGCAGAGCCACCTGCAGGCACGCAGCACCAAGGCCTGGGCATGCCCAGGGAAAGCTCACGCGGTGTGCAGTCTAGAAAGTATGCCAGTCACTTTCCTGTGAGTAAGAGGTAGATAGGAAGCCTCGTTTTGACATGTTGGATTTGATGAACAGCAGGACTGTCAGAGTCACAGAACTCAGGGCACAGAACTGTCAATCTATACTCCCGATACAGGAGCCACTCTCTGGGCCAAGTTTGTCCCAATGACCACAGGGAGCCCCAGGGATAACAGGCAGGATTTCTTTTTTTAATTTTTTTATTGGTGCATTATATTCATACAACATATTGGGGTAATCAGGCAGGATTTCTAAGCCTGCTGCCACTGGCCTCTGCCTTCAGGTGAGGCCCACAGCCTTCAGATTGCAGGTATTTTTATTTTAGATGGCTTTTTCTAAGGCTCCAGCTGTAGTTAAATGGATGCAGCGGCAGATCTGTCAATTAGATAAAAATGTATCTCATAAGAATGTTTGTTTATTCCTTATAAACTTAAATCTCCACTAAGTAACCGCAGTTCAGTATCTCTCTAAAGGAACTTTGGGCAGACAGGACTCAGTTGATACTGCAGTGGTGGAAGAGCATCTTGGGGCATCACTGGGAAGGAGAGGGCATCCTGGGGGTCCTGGAGGCACCACTGGGCAGAGGGAGGGCATCCTGGGGCCCTGGGGGCACCACTGGGCAGAGGGAGGGCATCCTGGGGCCCTGGGGGCACCACTGGGCAGAGGGAAGGCATCCTGGGGTTCCTGGAGGCACCACTGGGCAGAGGGAGGACATCCTGGGGTCCTGGGGGTACCACTGGGCAGAGGGAGGGCATCCTGGGACCCTGGGGGTACCACTGGGCAGAGGGAGGGCATCCTGGGTCCTGGGCAGGAGAAGGGCATTATGCAATCCTGTTGGGGAGTTCTGGGCAGGGGAGGGCATCATGGGGTCCTGGGAGTCCCAAGGGGTGGCTGGGTAGTAGGAGGGCCCACAGGGTCCTGGACGTGTGGCAAGGGGAGTGCACCGAGGATCCTGGGTTCTCAGGTGCACCTCACACTGCCTTGGTTTACATTTTTCTGTTTGCAGAGGCAGGCTGGCTGGCAGTGGGTATGGGAAGATGAAGGTGCCTCTCTGACCTAGGAAAGGTGTTTCCTCCCCTCAGGTTCTGCAGAGGCAGCCTGCCCAGAGCAGTCCCTGCTGCACACTGTACATGTGGACTTGCCTGTGGTCTTCCCTGTGTGTGTGCGTGTGTATGTGTGCATGAACACCTGGTGCATGTGCATACACCTCAGGCCACAAGACCTGTTGGGGTTAAAAGCCTGTTACATGCAAACAGGAACCTGAATGGCAATGGGTTCTCTGTGCTCTGGCCTCTGCTCTGACCCCAGCGTATCTGGTGCCCGCTGCTCTTAGGACAAGATGGTGCAGGGCTGATGGGCTGTGAGAGGCACATGTGGCTAATTCTTTAGAAAAGTCACCTCTGAGGCCCGGCCGCCCACTCAGGGTGTCCTCGCTGGTAGGTGGGCTCAGAATTTTAGTAATTAGAAATAGGCCGTGGGAAAACCTCTGGGGCTGGGGGCTGGCAGGCTCTCCTGAGCCACAGGTGCTCCCCACTCAGCCCTCCCTCCCCTCAGGCCTGCTCTGTAAGAAAGAGTCCCCTAGGCCCGGCCTGCCCCGCACTTAGAGAGACACCAGACTGCCTCCTTGAGAGAGGTCTTCCAGCAGCACAGCCTTGCTGTGGACTTTGGCTGGCCAGTGCCAAGGGAGAGGAAGGGCCATGAGAGCCGGAGCTGCCTCTGCGTGCTCCCACCTCCCATCTCCATTTCTGCCCCCCGAGGAAAGCCCGCTGGGCACCCACTCTGAAGGACCCTGTGAAGTACCCCACAATGGTGGGGGTGGGCGGCCACAAGAAGTGGTTGGCAGAGGGAGAAAAATAGCGGCCATTCAGAGCAACTGAGTCCCTGCCAGGACCTCCCCCACGTGCAGCTTCACACTGCTGTGAGTGGGACCCACAGGACCTGCGTTTCCCTCTCACTGACACCTCTAACTTCTCAAAGGCCCATTAAGAAATAACTAGTATTATTACAAAAGAGAAGATCTTCCCACAAACAGAAAGCCAACATAGGGGAGATGCCGCGGGCTCCCTGGGCCAGGAGAGTCGACCCTTCTCTGTGCTGTGGAGGTTCCCTGAGAATGGGAAACAGAAGCTGCTTCCTCACACACGACTCCATATTTACCCCTGGACAGAGTCAGCTGGGAAGCTGTTTCCCCAGAATTAAGTTCACTGTTCTTAGCTGCCCAGACTCTCAGAAGCATATAGCCATGTGTAAGGACGGCCCTGGCATTGCTCCAGTGGGGACCATCCTTGGCATCATCCACATCGTGCCAGTTCTGCAGGATGCTGGGGTTAAGGAGTTCTGGAGGTTTCATAGGAAGATGTCATAGGAAGGCCTGGAGGCCAGGACATGTGTGGCAGATCTGAAATCCCTGTAGCCGGCCTTGAGGGGATAATTTATGAAGCTCTGGGGGTGAGGGCCAAGTTGCAGTTGCAGTAGAGATGCCAGGAACATGGATGTCAGGTGAGGAAAGCTGCAAACTAGGCAACAGAGCTGGGTAGAAGAGTGGCCACCCCTGCTGCAACCAGTAAGCCACAGGAGCAGGGGGGCTGAGGCCTTGGAGAGCGTATCTCACCACTGGCAAGGCGTGGAGGTACAGAGCTTAACATTTGCCCTGCTGGGTTTGGTTTTGCTTTGGTCCTATTCTTTCTTTGCAAGCCACATTCTTCCCCCTTTTTTTTTTCTTTTGCAGTACTGGGGATGGAACCCAGGGGCGTTCGACCTCCAAGCTACACCCCTAGCCCTATTTTTTATTCTTTATTTTTGAAACAGGGTCTCACTAAGTTGCAGAAGGCCTCACTAAGTAGCAGAGGCTGTCTGTGAACCACGATTCTCAGGTCTCAGCCTCCTGAATGCTGGGATTACAAGCATGTGCCACAATGCCCGGCATATTCTTCCCTTTTGAAGTGTGAGTGTATATTCTATGACATTGTACATCAGATATCTGTAACTTGCTTTTAATTGTGTGTGTTTGTGTGTGTGTGTGTGTGTGTGTGTGTGTGTGTATGGAACCCAGGGGCGTTCAACCTCCAAGCTACACCCCCTGCCCTATTTTTTTATTCTTTATTTTGAAACCGGGTCTCACTGAGTTGCAGAGGGCCTCACTAAGTAGCTGAGGCTGTCAGCAAACTGCGATCCTCTGGTCTCAGCCTCCCGAATGCTGGGATTACAAGCCTGCACCACCATGCCCGGCTGCTTTTAATTTTTATAGGGCTCACAGCCAAGAGTTTACCTTGAGTCTCAGAGGAGACTTTGGACTTTTGAGCAGTCTGGAACTGCTAGGACTATGGACACTCTTGGAGATGTATTGAATCATGAGGTACTGTGGTTTAGACACAAGCTTTTGGGGGACAGGAGTAGAATGCTATGGTTTGGGTTTGGAATAGCCTCATAAAGGCTCAGGTGTTGAAAGGACTTCCCAAATGCAACAATATTCAGAGGTGAAAGCAGTGGATAAATCCACTAAGGATGAATAATTTGAATGAATTTACGGGATAGTAACTTAAGCAGGGCCCTAGCTGGAGGACATAGGTCACTGGGGTGTGACCTTGGGGACAACATCTGTCTCTGATCACTTCCTTTCTATCTCTCTGCTTTCTGGATTCCAGGAGATTAGCTGCTGTCCTCTGCCACATTCCCTGGGAGCATGATGTCTGACTTTGAGTCAGTCAGCTATGGACTATACCTTTGAAACCATGAGCCATAGTAAACCTTTCCTTCTCTCTGTGTTGGTGCTGGGTATTTTGAAAAGTAGCCTAACCCAGGTGCACTACCCTATAACCACAGGGGGATCACTGTCTCACACTGTGACAGGAACGCAACCATACCAGGCACTCTCACTCCCTACACACCTGCTCTGCCACCACTGTTTGTGGTCTCGGGCCCTCCTGGATGAACCTGGGTTCTATGTGTTCTCTGTGCCAGGGGCTGCCTGGCAGATGTGTCTCCACCCATCATCCAACGCTGCCTGGACACTGCCCACAGCATGCACACCAGCACTCGTCGCAGGCCACCCTATAGAGCTGGGACAGCTCCGAGTGTTCTGTGTCTTTTGTGTGGCCACATGTTGGCCAAGAGCATTTTGGTTTTCAGGAACAATGGCCCCACCTGCTGCCCACACAAAGGCTCCAGGACCCATTGTCCTCCTGCCCTACCCATAGCCTGTCACCTGGACCCATCACCCTGGGAATGCTGTCGACAGAGACTGAGGAGGTGGCAGCCCCAGCTGTGTAGATCTGGATAGAACCCCTTGGTGCCCCTGTGGATCTCTGAGGCCAGAGTCCCAAGTCCGGGGTGTGGCGGCTGGTGCTGGGACTAAGCACTTGGCTGGTGTGTGGTCACCAAGGCCTAATTGTCCTCAGACACTGCTAAGGGCTGCGTGCCTTGTTCTTCTCCAAATGTGTCTGCTCATTGTCTCATAATTAAAAACACCTGTCTTTCCAGAAAGCAGAAAACACCCTGACTCCATCTCCTTTTCCTCTTAAGACTGGTCCACAGCCCTTGTCTGTGATCTCACCTGGGCCTCTGGCTGCCTTCCGAGCATGGCTCTCATTTCAACAGAAAGCAGATTACAAGACAGAGATGGTGGATGGGATGGAGCCACTGTCCTCCGGCCCCAGGACTTGGGAAGAGAGCAGGGGAGCCACTCCAGTGTGCCCGCACTCCTGGGGCTCCTCAGGAGGATGGGGCCTCGCAGGCCTGGATGCTCATCTCTAGCAGAGGTGGCATGGCTGCCCTTCTGGGGCAGGTGGGCAGTGGCCAAGACAAGGCTGGGATGCTCACAGGGCACCTGGGTTTGGCACATGGCCCCAAGGAAGTGAGGAGAGGTCTGTCAAGGAGGGAAAGTAAGAGTCCCGCAAGTGAGAGGCGAGTGCCCAGGCAGCACAGACCAAGGCCGAGATCAGCTCAGTGAGGCACCGAGGATGTGCCACAGACGATCAACTAACCAGAGGCGAGTTCCTGCTTGAGGGTCCTATTGGGTTCAAAAGACAGATTCCCATGCAGCCTGCACTGCGCCTGCCCCTCAGCAGGAGCCCGGGAGGCCTCTGCTCTCCCCAGTGTGGACAGCAGAGCCTGCAGCTCCTGGCAGGGAAGGAGACCTGCTCTCTGCTCACACGTGGGAGTCTTCAGCTGACGACAGGTGGTGCCCTCAGGGTGCACAGGCGGCTCATCCCCGGCCCCGCAACCTTGGGCCCCTGACCCCTAACTCCCTGCTCTGTGTGGCCAGCACCCTTGGTCACCGGCCTCCTTTGTGCTCCCACTCCTGTCTTCTGTGGGCACTGGAGGAGGGCCCAGGCCGAGGAGGCATGGGGCCTCCCTGCTCAGTATTTTCTTATGACATTTGTGTTCATTTCTTTATTGCAGTTGGTTTCACTAAGTAACTTCTCTTTGATGTTGTGATCAGGAGGACAATAGCTTCGAAAAGTAAAGCAGAACAAGAGAAAAAGAAGGCGATGAGATTAGCTTAAGCTACTAGCCACCGGCCTCTGCATAACCTGCTGTGGCAGACAGCCTTGCCGTGTCCCTTCCGAGGGGAAGAATCGGGAATCAAAGCTTATAATTGTTTCAGTTCTCTCGTTTTGTTTTTTTGTTTGTTTGTTTGTTTTTTTTCAGTACAGGGGGTAGAACCCAGGGGCATTTTACCTCTGAGCCACACCCCAGCCCTATTTTTTATTCTTTATTTTGAAACAGGGTCTCACTGGGTTGCAAAGGGCCTCACTAAGTAGCTAAGGCTGTCTGTGAACCTCAATCCTCCTGTCTCAGCCTCCCGAATCCTGGATTACAAGCATACACAAAAGCATTTGCAATGGGCTATGCTGTCTCGAGCTTCTTCTGTTGTTGGTCAGAGACAAGCACACCTCTAGGAGACATGCACTCCCCTTCAAGAGAACTAGGAGGGAGCCACCTAGCTACGAGTTCCCCCCAAGCATTGCAACTGAAGGACCCTACCCTCCGGCCCTTCATCCTGTGAGTGCATCACATGGTGTGTGTGTGTGTGTGTGTGTGTGTGTGTGTGTGCGCGCGCGCACAGGGCCAGGCCTCAGGGCAGGTGCAGGGGGTCCCCAGACCAGCCCCACCAGCAAACAGCACCTGCCTGCCCCCAGCTGCAGCGAGACCACCTCCTGTGCCCAGTCCAGGCCGCAGGCTGCCGCACGGCACACAGCACACTGACCACCCAGGCTCAGGATCAGAGGGCCGCTTCAGGCTGAGCCCCACATCATGCAGACATCTGGTGCAGGGGATCCACACGTCGAGAGCCCGGAACAGGGTGAGCGGTGGGAACTTGCCTCCTGGCTCGCTCAGGCTCCTAGGGCCCAGACCCATGGAGGGAGGGGTCTTGCCTAAAGTACCCAGCAGCCAGGAGCAGGAGTCTCCTGGGATGGGAGGGGTCCCTGGGAAATGGCAGGTGTTCCTTGTTGGGGAAACCAGGCCCAGTGAGAGCAGCTCATTCTGACTGGATCAAGGGACAGCCAGACAGCTGGAAAGGCCTTGCCGTCAGGCCCTGACCCCTCAGTGCTGAGCCGTTCCTCTGCTGCTGCAAGGGGAGCCCGGAGCTCGGGTTTGATCAGGGCCATTGTGCCATGCGGAATGTCTGTGAGGGCGTCTCTGGAGCACTGAGCAGGGAAGATGTTCCTCAGCATGGGCGGGCTCTGTGCTGCTGGCCACAGGGGGAAACCAGGAGGGAAGTGTGGACACCCTTGAACACCAGAATCCAGGATCCCTGCTCTGCACTCCCACCAAAAGCCCAGTCCTCAGGCCCTCAGGCTGGAGTCGCCATTGCTGCCCTGGCTCTGTGGACTTTGGGCTTGGAGTGAGCGATGTCACCACTTTCTGGTTCTCCAGCCACGTGGGAGAGCACAGCTTCCATCACTGCCCGGAGATGGAGATTGGCTCAAACAAAAGCCCAGGGCATGATGGGAGTTTCTGGTCGTGTTGCCCAAAGGTAGTAACAGAGGTCTCCTTTTGGAGGACTGAGGATTAAAGATTTTTTTTTCTGGAAAATCCAGGGTCCATGATTACTGTTTTTTTGGGGGATCCAGAATCTGTGCCAATCTTTTTTAACTGGTGGATCCAGTGGCCGAAGATCTGGGGCTAAAGACAGGCATTTTTGGTGGATCCAGGGCTATGGATAGAAGCTTCCTGTTGGATGGTCCTGAGGAAACTGGACATTCCTTGATGGGGATGCAGCATTCAGAATAGGAGTTTCTGCTTGGGAAGTTCAGGCTCAATAAAGGAATTTCTTGTTGGGTGATCCAAGTTCTAATGACTGGTGTTCCTCTTAGGGATCCAGGGATATGACATATTTTATTAGGTGATCCATGGTGATGGTAGCATTTCTCTTGAGGACCCAGGGATGTGAGTGCTGTTTCATTAGGGGGATCCAGGGCTATGGCCGGTGTTTCTATTAAGGGATCTGGGGCTAATCATGGACTATTTTTGCTCATTCGGTCCACTTCCTCTTTTAAAAGTCTTCCCACAAGGACATCAAGAAACTCCATGCACTGACAGAGCCCATCCTGGGTGTGGTTCTGAGACACAGCCCTGGGTGGCAGTGGCATGTGTCCCTTGTCTGTCTGGTCTCATGGTGGGCAGGAACCTCAGCCCAGGCTGCTGGATTTGGGGCCAGGCGGGGGGGCTGAGGGGAGAGGGCTCAGGAGACCCTGACTCCTAACAGGCGTACAGCAACTCCCTGCCCCAGGCCCTACTGCACAAGGAGCCTCTGGCAGCTCTCTGAGGCTGGCCGGGGTGCGTGGACTGCTCACAGCAGAGGCATGTGAGGAAGAGCGGGGTACTCCAACGGTGGTCCTCACTCTGGTCCCGCACTCCAGGAGAGACAGTAGCACCATTGGGGTGTGCCTGCCGTCCACTCCTGGACATCCCTGGGTGGACACCTCCTGGACTCCTGGGTGGACACCTCACACCCACGTGGCACCGTCGGGTGTGTACCTGCTGTCCACTCCTGGACTCCTTGGTAGACACCTGGACTCCTGGGTGGACACCTCACAGCCGCGTTGCTCCGTCAGATATGTGCCTGCCGTCTACTCCCGGACATCCCTGGCTGAGCTCCTCCCATACCACATGGCACTGTCAGGGAGAGGGATGTCCGGCCGCTCTTTCCTGGAAGCCCCTGTCATATCTCCAGAGGCCTCCAGACCTTGGGGGCAACGTGAGGCCTGGGCCCTGCCAGCACACAGCCATTAGTCACTATAGCTGTGGGTGAGTACACCAGCAGATGGTCCTGAACAACACCTCGCTCGGCTCCCAGAGAGGATGCCTGGGTTCCCACGGAGGAGGGGCTGGGGTGGCTGAGTGAGGGCCTGTTCTCAGTGGCAGCTCACGCAGGCAGGGTGTGCAGGCAGTGAGGAGGGCACAGGCCCCAGGACCCAGTGTTGGCTTCCTCTCGGGCTCAGGCCAGGACGCAACACTGAAAGCAAAGTTGCTGAGCAGAGAGCCCTGGAGGCAGCTCCGTGGCTCAGAGACTCCCCTTCCCAGCCCTCGGTGGGACCCCTGCCCACCAGCACACAACTCACCACCCTGCCCATGGGACTCAGCAGGCATCCAGGGCCACGTAGCCTCTGCCCTGCCCTCTGTGGTCTGTGCCAGGTGGCTGGGAAGTGCAGAGCCGCCCTGGGGCACCTGTGGGTCTGGCAAACAACACCAAAGGCCAGGACATGCCAGGCCACGCTTGCCTCCACCCGCCGCACCCATCATGAGATACAAAAGGATGGCCACGCTATCTGGGCACTCGGGAGAAGAAGGTCCGCTTCAAATGTCCCGGTGGCCCTGTGAGTAGAGCCGGCCTGAGGTGTGGCTGACACCTGCTTGCATGCACACCTGCACAGGCCTCACCTCTCCCTCATTCCTCCACTCAAACTCGAAGTGTTCTGGAGCTGTGTGGCTCCTCCCAGCCCCCCATCCTAGTGTGCCCAGGAGGGAGACAGTGGGGCTGAGCGCAGAGGAGCTGTGCACTTTAAAATCCTCTCCAGTTGGCTGACAACATCACACACAAGACACACGCTATGTAAAGTGTCACGATGCTGAAGTCAGAGGCCCGTGAGGGCTGGGTCTGTGCACGTCCAGCACAGTTGCAGTACTTTTCTAAGTATTCTCATCTGTGACTGGTGGAATTCACAGGTGTGGAGCCCTCAGGTCTGGGGGTGACCTTGCTCTCTGGAAGGCCTGGGGTATGCAGTGGGCACAGGACCCCGGCCTCTGACCCCGCAGGTGAGGGGATATTCAGCAAAATAAACAGACATGTCTCTCAGCGTGTTCAAGGCTGAAGGCCCAAGAAGCAAGTGCCCAGTGGGAGGGCTGGAGACCAGGGAAGCCAGTGAGTGGACAAGGATGCCGCGAGGTGCCTTGAGACCCTCAGGACGAGAGGAGCCCACACCTGTCTCTGGGCAGAAGAGCAAGGCTCGCCAAAGAGACAGGAGAGGCCTCAGGTGCCAGGGAAGGCGGCAGTGGGGGAGGAGGCAGCTAGGATTTCATTCCAAGAGCAAAGAAAAGTGCTACGGGGCAGGGACATCATGGCCCCGCTTCTGCAAGCCGCTGTCCTGGCCACATGTGGATGGTGGGCTGGGTGACACCGCAGTTGGGTGACCTGCCTCAGGCCCGGGAGAGCTCTCCAGGGCAACTTGGAGGTCTGCATACAGGAAGAGGCCACGGACACAAAGGGGGGCTTAGAGGCATGTTTGGGAGTAGAATTGGCAGGACATGGTAAAGGGTTAAATACGGGATGGGGTTGGGCTTCACATATGACTCCAGGCTTGTGGCTTAAAAATTGGGTGCCAGGAATTCCCACCTAGCAAGACGGGAAGAACTCTGGGCATAACCAGCTTATTCAATTAGCACAAAGCACCACGTGGACACATCACAGCGGGAGGCTCGTGGTCGGAGGAATTGGCCTCAGTGTCACAGCCACTGGGTTGTGGAGCCGGGCCCGGGGTGAGGTCTGCTCTGCTGCTGAGCGGACGCCACTTCCTGTCCACCAGCACGCCTTCTAAAGGCGCTTTGTGCGTTCTGTGGAACAGAGTGCTCATTCAGCAGAACGTCCCTGCTGGGGGAAGCAGCCCCATCCCTACCTCTCACCAACACACCAGGCCCTGAGATCTACCTCATCCCGCTGGAGCCCCCACTCTCAGTGCCCACCCGATAGGCTCAGGTACAGGACAGAGAAGAGAATTTGGCCCCACACCCAAGCCTCACTGGGACAGAAAGTGTCCTGAGCAGGCGACCATGGGTGCCCGCCACGCACAGCCCTGCCACCCTCCTGTTTGGGGAGGAGACAGAGGGCTTTTGATGCAACTTGTATCGCTGTGCCGAAGCTGCAAGGGACGACAGCTGAGCGCATCCCATAGAGTCTGGCGTGGGGCACCATGCATTACCGACACTGGCAAGTACTGCGCTCTCATGGGAGCAGAGACACACACCTTACACTCTGCCAGCCCCCAAGCATCACTAGTCTCTCCCCTCCTTTCTGAGGGGTGGGTATAAGGTGATGCTTACTTATCCCAGAAAATTTGGAAAACACACACACCACACACACGCATCAATATATGTGTGTTAAACCATGCTCTCAGCCTTCATCTTCTCCCTAAATTCAAATTCGCCTTTTGACTTGGAGGAAATTTGTAGCACAGAGCAAAAGAGCAGCTCCTCCTGCATTTCCCAGGATGTGATGGATGCACTGGGTCACAGCACCGGAGCCCAGCAGTGGGTGGGATTCCAAGCTGGTGGGCTCCCAGGCTCCCATTCTGCAGATGAGCACACGGGGCTCAGAGAAGTTCTGGGAACCAGCAGGGCCTCGCTGGAGCCAGCTCGCCTGGCCTGATGTCCCACAGGTCATCATGGGACTTCATGTTACCACCTGCAGGACCACCCCACAGAAGACTCCATCCCCACGGACAACTTAGGTAACATGCTAGAAAGAACAGACGTCTATGCTTAAGCCCCACTCAGAACCATGAAGATGAAGTCAGCAACAGCCATAACTCCTGAATGTAAAGAGTTCAACCCATATTCTGAGAAATGCTCAAATATAGTTAGGCAACAGGAAGAGCTGAGAGGAGGGGACAGGCTTGCGGGGCAGGCGGCATGTGACATTTCCAGGTCCTCAAGCAGCAGGCTGGTGGACACACAGCCCCTACAGGGCCAGGATGGGCTGTGCCATAGAGTCTGATCTTCCCTCCTGACCGACAGCTATGCCATTTATTCTCAACCACAGAACTCTCCCTTAACTAATCCTGAGTGTCAAAGAAAACTCTCTAGGAAGCCGAGCGTGGTGGCGCACGCTTGTCATCCCAGCATTCGGGAGGCTGAGACCAGAGGTTCATGGTTCACAGACAGCCTCAGCTACTTAGTGAGGCTCTTTGCAACTCAGTGAGACTCTGTTTTGAAATAAAAATAAACAATAGGGTAGGGGGTGTAGCTCGGAGGTAGAATGCCCCTGGGTTCCATCCCCAGGACCACACATACACACAAAAAACTCTCTAGGAAGTCAGAGTCCTCTCCAAATAATGTTAGCTAAAGTTTTTCTGAGAGGGATTTTTAACTGTGACTACACTATCTTACTTATCTTAGTCAAACTGACTTTATTTTTATCTGGGAACTTGCATGTTGTTCCATGCTGTGCAATATGTATCCTAATGAAAACAAGTCCATACTTTCAGTTGTGCATAAATAAGTAACGTGAGGTCAAACCCTTGGCCCCAGACCTGAGGCAGGAGGGGAGCGGCCAGACTCTGGGGTGAGGAAGGCTGTCCACCATTGGCGGCCACTGTTAGTGTGACCAGCAGCACTGCTCCTTTGCCTGGCAGTGAACTCGGATCCATGTGACCTCAGGGGAGCGATTCACTGCGGTGCCTGAGTGGCCACAGAACCCGCAGGGCAGAAATGAGCAGTGCCAACGAGCCCAGCTTCATCCAGACTCGGAGCGGCCCTGAGCACTGGGGCAGGTAAGCAGACTGGGTGGAGATGGAGATGGAATGCGGGCCTCACTCGGCAGCCTAGGCCCGAGGCGCTGTCCATGGTGGCAGCTCCTCACTCCCCCAGGCAGCCACAGCCTGGGCAGCCAGGCAGAGGGAGCAGGCCCAGAGAGGCACTCTCCGCTGCTCTCCCTCTTCTAAGGAGCCCATTGGGAGCAGACTCGCTCCTTGCTTGGCCTCCGCCCAGCTCTGTGGCCATGGCTCTGACCCTCGTCTCGGGGCTTTACATTCTCTGCCTCGAACTCCAGGCGCCCTTGTTTGCCCTTACACTGCTATCTGTTCCTCCCCTCTCCTGCACTGTCTGTGGGTTCAAGCCCTTGTTTGCCCTTACACTGCTATCTGTTCCTCCCCTCTCCTGCACTGTCTGTGGGTCCAAGCCTTTGTCCTGGCCCCTTCCAGCCTCACAAGTAAAGCTTCCTACACCCCAAGTTATTCAACTCTTGGACCTTGGCCTTTCTCCCAAGCCCGCCTTAGAACACTGTCCTGGCAAGCTGTGCAGAGAGCCTCAAACACAGAGCGAGGAAGAGCTGCTGGGCCCCGCGCCCTCGTCCCAGTCCCCACCACCTGAAGAGTGCTCCCGGGAGGCAGCCTGCTCAGGGACACAAGGCTTCCCTCCGCTCCTGTCCAGGCCTCTGTGCCCAGCGCACCTCCCCAGTCTCTGCAGCTTGCTGGTGGATGCCTGTTGTGTGATGATCCGCGTGTGGTGAAGTGTAAAGGTGACCAGTCCGACTGTGCACATGTGAAAAACAGCACCTCGATCTGCAAACATCTCCCTTGCCACATCCCTCCCTACCCCGCGGCTCCCATGGCCACCAGGAGCCCCGTCCTCGCATGCAGCTCAGCCAAGGGCTGTCCAAGTGCCCCGGGGGAGCACCTCCAAAACAGAGCCAGCCTTTCTAACCCGATCTCTGACACCATATCCTGCTCCTGCACCCTTCTGGTGCGCAGCGATAGGTTCTGATGAGTCTGTGTACGTACGTCACGTCCCTCGAGGTGCCCCTCGTCCCCTTCACTCCCTCAGGTAGGTCGCCTTCTCCACTCATCTAAGGCCTCCCCTCCTTTGTCTCAGGCCCCCACGTCCCCTTCTCCCTCGCTTCTGCACATGAGGGAGATTTCATTTTTGTGACTGACTGATCTCACTTAGCATAATGTCCTCCAGTTCCACCCATTTCCCTGCAAATGACCTAATTTTGTCCTTCTTCATGGCTAAGTAGAATTTCATTGAGCACATATCCCATGGTTTCATAGCCCACTTCCCTGTTGATGGACATCTGCCGGTTCCACAGTTTTGCAGTTGTTATGTTCAGCCATAAACATAGATATGTGTGCAGTACTCTGGGAATTTGGTTTCCATTCTTCTAGCTAGATCCCAGGAGTGGTACAGCTGGCTCATAGGAGGCACTAATGTTACTATTATCTGAAGAACACCATCAGAGCCAGCTTCACTCGCTACACAGCTAGGGATTCTTGGGGTCCCTCTTCCTGGCGTGTAAGAGGGAAGAGAAGGGACCTGGACAGAGTCCCCGCACAGGAGGGGAGGTGACCAGGGGCTGCAGCTCTCCACAGCTCCCTCACCTCCCGAGCCCTGCCTCGTCCTACACAGAATGATGGGCTTTGGTGGAGAGTTCAAAGCACTGGAGGATGTGAGAGGCCTTGAGCTTTGTCTGTGGAAGCACAGATGTCTGACTCACATTGGCTGAGCCTCTCTTTGGAACCTGAAATAAAATTCCTTTTGTCAGGCCCAACTTACCCGGAAAGAGGTGTCTTATTTTCCTCCTTCCTTTCCAAGGAGTTGGACACTCCTCCGGGAGCCCTCCCCTTCCCGGTCACAAGGACTCCTTTGACCTCTCTCCTCCAGAGTTAATGGACTGTTTCTCACTGAAGCCTGAAATCCAAGCAGTCATCAGTAATGTCCTCAGTCCTCAGAGCGTGCAGAAGAGACAGCAGAGTTGGGGCTGCACAGGCTGTGGGGGACGGGCCTGTGTGGGGAAGGGAAGGAGCAAGGCCTCCTCGTCCTGTGGAGGGCTGGGCAGCTGTGGGGCCTCCTCGTCCTGTGGACACCTGTATGTTTGTGATTTCTCCTCATCCGTTGGAAGGTTGAGCAGTTTTAGTGTCTCCTCATCCTGTGGAGAACGGCATCAGGCCCCAGAACAAGGCAGGAGTCATTATTAACTGACATCTAGAAATGACTGACATCACAGTGAAGCTGCTGCTCCTTTTTCTGAGCACAAGGTCAATGTAACTGCTCCTTGTCTTGGTTAATTATTTCTCCTTGTTTCCTGCTTACCAACTGATTCTGTTTGCCCTCAAATCCTGAATTAATTCTTAATCTTTGGATGAGTGATAAAAGAATTTCTATTATCCTAATACAAAACCAATCACTTTAAATTTAAAAGCATATCTACTTTTTAAGAGCCAACCGTTTGGGCTTTTTCACAACCTGATTTGGAGCAGGCACTCAAAAATTTTTGCCAAATTGATTGAAAGCACTGTTTTAACTCTGTTAATAGCATTTTGGGACACACACAAGGCATCTCCAGTTATTTCCCGAGGTGTCTTGCTTTGGCAGATGTCCTGGGAGGCCCTTGGAGCCCCTGAGGTTGGCAGACCAGCTCGTGGGGGCTGGGCTTGAGGAGAGGCCTTGGCTGCCGGCTCCTTCATGGCAGCATCCGGCCTCCTTTTGCTTTTATCAGGCCCCTCCTGGCATTGAGCAAGAGCTTTGTCCATGGACTAAGATTTCAGGAGCTTCAGGTGCTGAGCTGAGGACAGCCTATGGTCAGGCTCCAGACTGACTCCTGAACTCACCATTCAGAGCCAGGTTCAGAGGCTCAGCCACAGAAAGGCCAGTGGCCAAGAGTCACATGCTGGGGAGAAAGGAGTGCTTTAAGGGTGGACAAGAATGGAGAGGGGACGTTGGCTCACAGACTGACTGGTTGGCTCCAGAGCTCGAAGGTCACAGATCGCACGGGATCAGAGGCGATCTCCTGGGCACCCGGCGCCACCTTTTCTCAGCCCTTGCTCAGCTGGTGTTTCCTGTCATGGTGGCTGGCAGGTGCCCTCAGCCTTGGAGGGGGAGGGTATGAGGCAAGTCCAGGCCAGCCAACCCCGTGTTGCGGCCTGAACAGAACCTTCCTGACGTTCAGCCAGCCTGCCTGCAGAGCTGACCCTGGCCCCAAGCAGTGGCTGCCCAGGAGACACACAGCATGTGGCAGAGACGCCGCCTCCTCAGCCGTACCAGCCTCCAAAGGGCACCACAGGCCCCGTGAGAGCCAGTGCCATGAGCCCAGTGGCCTGAGGTCCCTGAAGGTCACCTCAACCACTGTGATCGTCAAACCCACATGGAGTGTGGTCCACACAGGGCTGGCGGGACACCAACCACGCCTTGCCCAGCTGCGTGGCTCCAAAACAGAGGGTCACGTCATCGAGGAGCCAGGGGAGCCGAGGGGATTATCTAGGTTTTTTCTTGGTGGCAAGAGGCATGGATAAGCAACTGGGCACAATGATAAATTGCGTGTCACTCCCTGAAAGTAACCTGTTGGTGACATCTGAGTGACCTCCTGTTTGCGGAGGCTGCAGCTTGGACCTCCCCAGAGCCACCACTGCGGCCAAGAGACTTGCTCGCTGAGGCTGGCCTGGGCCTGGACTCTGGCCCCATGCTCCCACAGGGACAGCTGCTTCCACCCGCCCCTGTGCCCTCACCTTCAAGCCTGCCCTCCCCCCTGCTGTGGCATCCTACAGGAGTGATGGGCCCAGCTCTGTTCATTTCATTTTCTGTCTGATTCTATTATTCAGTTTTCACTAAAATTGTCTGATTCTATAACACATTTCAATTTAAAAATGGGGCCATTGCCTCAATTACTTTAAGAAGTTAGACTAAAAATTACTGTATTTATATTGACAGTTCAAAAAGCCAAGCCAAGTGTGGTGGCCCATGCCCATCATCCCAGTACTTGGAAAGCTGAGATAGGAGGGTCACAGGTTCAAAGCCAGCCTCAGCAACTTGGTGAGGCCTTCAGCAACTTAGTGAGACCCTGTTTCAAAATAAAAATAAAATAGGGCTAAGGGTGTGCTCTTAGGTAGAATGTCCCTCCCTGGGTTCAATCTCCAGTACTGGAAAAAAAAAAAGTTTAAAGAACCAATTGTCAGCCAGGCGTGGTGGGGCACACTTGTAATCCCAGCATTTGGGAGGCTGAAACAGGAGAATCCAGGTTTTCAGACAGCCTCAGCTACTTAGTGAGGCTCTTTGCAACTCAGTGAGACCCTGTTTCAAAAATATAGAATAAAAAATAGGGCTAGGAGTATAGCTCGGAGGTAGAATGTCCCTGGGTTCCATCCCCAGTACCACACACACAAAAAAAAGAACCAATTGTCTGTAGTAGTATTCTTTATAAAGAACTTCCAAATCCATTACCCATCTTAAGCCCACCTCTATCCTCAAATCCCACCAACCACACAACACGACTTTCAGCTCCTGCCTGCCCCCAGCCCAGCTGTCCCAGGGGCCTTGCTCTTCAGCCCACACCTGTGAGACTGGGCGCCACCGGGCTCAAGTGTGTCTGAGCCACAGGGGAGCGTCTACCACAGCTGGCCCCAGGTGGACTGGTCACGCCCTGACTTTGTTCCTCCTGCTTTTCAGGGCCCTCACTGCTTCCTTAGTTGGGGTTTCCCTCACACTCCTGTACTCCCCTTGAACTGGATGGCATTTTGCCTCCCAAGTGTCCTGGAGCTTGGCCTTTTACCTGCAGAGGTACCTGTGAGTCCTGAGCCGGCCATGCAGGTGACCCAGTGGATGGGCTTCTGCACAGACCACTTTAGGGCCCATGTCATGTGTAGCCATAGAGGGGTTGGGCTCACTAAGCGGGCATCCCAGGGGCTGTGAGAGTGAGCACACCAGCCCGCAGTGAGCTGGTAACTCAACAGGGTGCAGATGTCTCCACATCCACCAGGAGGAGAACACAGCCAGCACTTGCTGAGAACCTACTGTGTGCAGACACTGCGCAGAGCCGAAGGGGCTCACCCCTGCCCCTGCAGGCTGCCTACTAGGGGTCAGGCCTGGGACCTGGGAGATCGTCCAATGAGGTGCCCGGTGGCTCTGGCCTGCACTCTGCAGGTGGCACAGGCTGTTGGGGGTGGCCTTGGTGCGGTGGGCAGCCTCTCTGAGGACCTGGAGCATGAGCAGGCTCAAGATGGTGGGATGGACGAGGAGGGGAGGAAGGCGGCACAGTCAGCTGAGGCACTGCCAAGGGCCAGGGCCTCCGTCACCTTGAGCCAAGGAGTATGGAGAGCCAGCCAGGTGCTTGGGGCCCCGGTGCGTCCAGTGGTGCAGATGGCAGGGACACTTGTGGGCATCCCCAGCCACCCTAAGCACAGTGATGCCGGGAGGCAGAAGGCCTCGTCTCCTCACTCGGCGGCTTGCCTGAGAAGTGCAGAGTGGGCCCTGCTCCCAGTCCTAGCTGAGAGGACGGAGGACACTCACAGTGACCAGGCTGGGCCCGCAGGCTCAGCCCCACCTCCTGGACGGAGCAGACCCAGGCCTGCCGAGCCACGCCGGGAGGGGCCACCTGCACCTTGGGGATGTAAGTGATTTTTAAATGTTCAGAAGAATTTTAGAGAACCTTTTAGTAAAATGAAGGAAAAATGATTTTGTAGCATATTGAATGACGATGCTCCGTGTTCATGACCGGGTTTTCTCTTTGAACAGGGGTGCGACTGTAGCTATGCAGCATCCCAACGTCAGGCAAAGAAAACGAGCAGTGGCTGACTCAGAACAGAGAGCCACACCTGAATTCAGCAGCCTGACCTACAAAAGTGATCCCCGACCTCCCACCTGGAGCACACAGGCATGGCAGACGAGGCCCAGCTGGAAGGGCCCAAGGCCAGAAGACACCAACAGGCTACTGGCTTGCTGGTCTCAGGAGCACGCTTCCCTAAACACGATGCCTGCTCAGCTCTGGGTCCTGGTACTTCAGAGACCCTGGGGCCACTGCTGCGTGGTGTTGAACCTCGGGGCAGTGAGGCAGGGCTCTGGCCTGAGCGTGTGGTGACAGCAGCTTGCTCTCTCTGTAGCTGCCCTACCCCTGCCCCTGCCTCCTTTTCCTGGAAAAAGTTCAGCAAACAGCTCCCCCCCCCCCCCGTCCAGGCTTCTTGTGGATTCATGGCATTGTGCAAAGCTGCATCCCTGTGGAACAAGGCCACCTACACTCTGTCCAGATGCCATAGCACACACACCTCAGCCTGTAGACGCCCATCCTGGAGGGCACTGAAGAGAGTCCTCAACCATTTTAACCCAGTGCTTGGCAGACTTACTGAACAATTGTGTGTGTGTGTGCGTGTGCGTGTGTGTGTGTGTGTGTGTGTGTGTGTGTGTGTAACAAAAGCTTTGGTGGAACACTTATATTCTTCAAAACATCGTCGTAGACGTCCCAGCCTACAAATATTGTTGAATTTAACCAATAAGCTTTTTTTTGTGTGTGGTACTGGGGATGCAAGCCCTTCTACCTCGGGCTGCACTCTCAGACCTATTTTATATTTTATTTGGAAACAGGGTCTCTTAAGCCAGCGAGGCTGGCTTCGAACCTACACGATCCTCCTGTCTCCGCCTCCCAAGTGTGTCGTGCGCCACCATGCCTGTCTCCAATAAGCTTTTTAAAAACAACTTTATTGAGATATAATTAAATGCCATAAAGCTCTCCCATTTAGAGTACAGGATTCAGCAGTGTTGGGTTCCTGGCAAAGTTGTGGAGTCATTATCATAATCTGCAGTTGCAGGATTACATTGGCAGTCACTTCCCATTTCCTCCTCCCTTCAGCCGCAAGTGACTCGAATCTGCTCCATCTGGATTTCCCCTTTCTGCGATTTTGTGCAAGTGATGGTACAATGTTTGGTCTCCATGACTCACGTTGTTCTTGAAGCTCATACAGGTGGTAGCATGTAGTATATTGCTCCTGTTTAATGGCTGAGTAACATTCAATAACACATATGCGTAGACCCACAGTTGTCCCTTGCTGCCTGTGGGGAATTGTTTCCAGAACTCCCTATAGATATCCAAGTCTGCGGATGCCCGAGTTCCTTATGTGGAATAGAGTGGCATTTGCTTATAGTATATGCACTTCCTCCTGTATACTTTAAATCATCTCTACATGACTTAAATACCTGATGTAATGTGAATGCTATGTAAATAGTTGTCATACTGTATTTCCCAAGGAACAGTGACAAGGAAGACATTTATACATATTCAGTACAGAGATGTTTAGGTCCACAGTTGGTTGGACCCAGAGATGCTGAGGGCTGATGGTATTTATCTCCCATTTTGTTTATGTCTTCATCAGTTATGACATGCGGTTGTTTCCATTGTTTAGCCATTTTGAATGGTACCTTGTGACGTTTGTTTTAGCCAGGGTTACTCAGAGAGAAGACCCAACAGAATATATTACTCATAGATGCAGACATAGGAAGGGCTTTCTGGGGACTGGCTCGTGTGTGGCAGAGGCTAAGGCGTACCAGTGAGCTGTGTGTGGGCTCAGGCCCTAGATATAGCTCTGTGCCTCAGGCCAGGTCCAAAGGCCTCAGAACCAGGAAGTCAAGGGTGAGCCTTCCAGTCTGAGGACAAAGCTCCGAGTCTGAGGATGCCCTGCTGCCACCCCAGAGCCAGAGAGCCCGGAGTTTTGGCGTCCAAGGCGTCCTGCACCCAGGACAGCAGGTGTGTGCTCTTTCCTCTTCCCTTCGTCCTGGCTGTCCCCAGCTGGCTGGAAGGTGCCTGCCCATGTGGAGACTCTTCCCACCCAGTCCTTGGGTCGCACACCAGTCTCCCGCAAGATCCCTCGCACAGTTGTCCTGATCAAACACCAGAGCTCCTGGGCTTCCCTTGCGGCAACGGAGGGAGGGACGGACACCTCCACACTGAAGATGGTTAGTGTGCAGAGAGGGGAAGGAAGCCGTTCCAGCTATCTGGGTGTCCCATGGTCCAGTCTAGTGACACCCAGAACCAACCTCCACAAGTCCACAGCTTGTCAACGTGGCGCCCCACACAACTCCCTGACTCATACTTAATCTCCTAATAAGGACCATGACCTGGCCGTGACTCCTCTGTGATATGCGTGGCCGGTCCAGCTACCCTGTGAGCACTGCAAAATGCACAGGTCCCTTGCTAGAAGAGCAGGGACCCCTAGTGCTGTCTGCTCCCCTCCTAAGATCCCAGTTTAAATGCCTTTAGGTACCATCAACAGTGCTTACAAGCCGACACCGTCGATGCGTCACATGTGATAAAGCAATAGAGATGAAAGGAAAGAATATCTGCTCAATACCTAGCTCCACACACACAAAGACCTGTTTCTTCTTCTAATTATTATATTTTGTGGTACTGGAGATTGAATCCAGGGGCATTCTACCTCTGATCTACAGTTCCAAGTCTATTTTTTTTTTTTTTGAAACAGGTTCTCACTAAGTTGCTGCGGCTGGCCTTGAACTTGTGATCCTCTTGTCTCAGCCTCCCAAGTATCAGGATTACAGGCATGCATCACCACACCCAGCTAACTAGGGTCCTCTTAATGGCAGAGGACCAAGCACTCAGGCAACCCGGTCCTGGTTTTCGTCACAGCCATGTGGCACCGCTGATACTTACTGTGACATCTCGTGGCCTGCAGGGAGCTCCTCGGTGGTGCAGCTGGTCTCAAAACCTCTTTCCTGCCGCTTTACAGTCAGCTCCCTCCCCCGCCCCTGAGCCTGGTCACCACACCCCTCCATCGCTGTGACTTTGCCTTTTCTAAGATTTCATATTAAAGGAGTCACACAAAATGCAGTCATTGCAAACGCTCCATTTTCTGAATACACCACAGTTTTCTCTATGCACCAGTAGACAGTCATTCTTCGTAGTCCTCAGGCGTCGTGAATAGTACTGCTGTGAACACTTAAGTGTGAGATACTGTGAGAACATTAGTTCTCATTTCCCTGTGTAAATCTTAGGAATGGAATTGCTGGGTTGTGTTTTAACTTTATAAAAAAAACTTGCAAATGTTTTCCAGAGTGTGTGTCCTAGCATCCACTTCCATAGGCAATGTAGAAAAGTTTCAGGTACTCCAAATTTTTACCAACACTCGATAATATTGTGAAAACTTTTT
Source organism: Muscardinus avellanarius (assembly GCF_963383645.1). NCBI lineage: Eukaryota > Metazoa > Chordata > Mammalia > Rodentia > Gliridae > Muscardinus > Muscardinus avellanarius. The sequence continues at coordinate 118,215,708 of NC_137794.1, read as the reverse complement.
AAATTGGGTCATTCTTGGTGAGTACATCTTGATATTCTTTGTGGTTTTGGGTTGACTTTTGCTAATTATATCAATTCAAGAATCTTTGATATATTTGCTTCCATTCTAGCTCCCTTAGTGAAATATCTAATGTACTTTTACTCAATTTTTAAAAATCTAAGTTGTTTGTTATTAGTAAATAGTAAGAGTTTTACATATTATGGAAGCTAATCTTATGTCTAAAATATACATTTCAAATATTTTCTACTAATCTATGGCTTATTTTTTCTTTATTTTCATTATAGTATCTTTCAAATTATAGTAGTTTTTAATTTCACAAAACACACTTTACTGATTATTTTCTTTCATGGATCATGCTTTTGGTGATATAGCTAAGGAACCTTTGCTTAAACTAAGGTCACAACAATTTTATCCTTTGTTTTATTCTAAAAGTTTTGTAGTTTTGCTCTTACATTCAAGGCTGACACATTTTGAGTTGATTTTTGTGGATGGCATGAAGTGAGGACTAAATTTATTCTCAGTATGGCAATCCAATTATGCTGAAACTACTTGCTGCAAGCATAACCCTTTGCCACTGACCAGCGTGGCATGGTCTAGTCAGTGGGCCATGCACGCCAGAGTTGCTGGACTTCCTAACTGTTCAGTTTGTTTATATCCTCACCACTATGCCAGCCCCACACACTCTTAATCCCAGTAGCGTCACAATTAGTTTTGAAATGAGTTGGTGGGCATCCTCCTACCCTGCTACTTCAAGTAATACTTTCTAGCATTCAGAATATTGGTCTTACAATACTTTTGTTAAATTTGCTTCCCTCTATATTTGATTCTTATTCTTTGTCAATATGATTTTTTTCTAGTTTTTTTTTTTTTTTTTTTTTGGTGGTACTGGTGTTCCTGGAAGCCCTTCTACCTCCAGGCTACACTCCCAGACCTATTTTATATTATTTTTATTTGGAAACAGGGTCTCTTAAGCCAGCAAGGCTGACTTCAAACCTGCGCGATCCTCCTGTCTCCGCCTCCCAAGCGCGGGGATTACAAGCATGCGCCTCCACGCCCGGCTTTTTTTCTAAATTTTTAGTTATTAATTTCAACTATGTCTTTACTGATTTTCTGCTTGCTGGATCTGTCCATTTCTGAGAAAGAGGCTTTGAAATTTTTATTTACATTATATACTTCTATCTCTTCTTCAAGTTTCAAGTTTTTCTCTCATGTATTGTGGTGCCCTGCAGTAGGTACATACACATTAAAAACTGCTATGTCTTCTTTGAGAACTGACCCATTTATCATTATATAATGTCCTTCTTTAATACTGGTAACTTTACTTGTTCTAAAGTCTTTTCAGTCTGTAATTAATATAGTACCCTCACTTAAGTTTGATTAGTGTTAGTTTGGTATATACTTGCTCATCCTTTTACCTTTTGTTTCTATGTCTCTATACTCAAAGTGGGTTTCTTCTAAACAACATATAGTTGAATCTTGATTTGGGGTCTACTATAACAATCTCTGTCTTTTAATTGGTGTATTTGTGCCATTAATATTTAAAGTAATTACAGTTGGATTAATATCTATCTTTCTTTTATTATATTCTGGCTTTTCCCCTTCTTCTTTGTTCCTATTTTATGTCTTCCACATTTTTCTGCTTTTTGTTGTTTTAGTGGAGAATTTTTTATCATTTCATTTTCTCTTTTTAGCCTATCAACTATATTTCTTTATTTAAAAACTTTATAATGGTTGTCCTAGTGTTTATTTTATATATTTAGAAATAATTCAAAAGTACTTTATAATAACAAAATAATCCTATTTTCTATGTATATTCCTTGTATCATTGCTGTCATTAATTTTGCAAATGCACAAGTACACCTTTCTATGTATACCTATCCATCACCATTTAGCAGGAATAAAAGTAAAAGTTCTTATTTTACCTTACTCCTTCTCTAGTGTTGTACCTTTCTTTATGTAGATCTTATTTCTGATGTATATAATTTTTCTCTGTGAAGATTTCCTTTGAACAATTCTTACAAACGCAGGTCTAGCCTGTAATCCCCGCGCTTGGGAGGCTGAGACAGGAGGATCACATAGGTTCGAAGCCAGCCTCAGCTACTTAGTAAGGCTCTCAGCAACTTAATGAGACCCAGTTTCTAAATAAAGTATAAAATAGGTCTGAGAGTATAGCCCAGAAGTAGAAAGCCCCTGGGCTTCACCCCCAGTACCACAAAAAAAAGCAGATCTATAAGCAATATATTTTCTCATTTTTTGTTTGCCTAAGAAAGTCTTTATTTGCTTTTGCTTTTGCTTTTGAAGAGTAGTTTTGCAGGGAGTGGAATTCTAGGTCGGTAGTTTAGGTTCTTTTTTGCATGATTTCTAAGGAAAACTTGGGTGCAACTCTCATTTTTGCTCTTCTGTGCGTGTTTCCCCCCATGACTATGACTTGACTTTGTGCAGTTTTTTTTTTGTTTTTTGGAGGGTTTTTTTTGGTGGTGGTACTGGGGTTCCTGGAAATCCTTCTACCTCCGGGCTACACTCCCAGACCTATTTTATGTATTTTTTTAAAAAATTTGGAAACAGGGTCTCTTAAGCCAGCGCAACTGGCTTCAAACCTGCACGATCCTCCTGTCTCTGCCTCCCAAGTGTGGGGATTACAAGCATGCGCCACCACTCCCTGCTGACTTTGTGCAGTTTTAATGTGATATGCTTAGGTGTGGCTTTTGGCATTTTTCCTGCTTGATGTTCTCTGAGATTTTTGTATCTACAGTTTGGTCTGATATTAATTTAGGGAAATTTTTCATCATTACTGCAAAAGCACTCTTTATTACTTTCTCTTTTTCTTCTTGTGACATCCCCATTATATATAGGTAGCTACTGAGCACAACCATATTAATATCAATTATCTTTTTAAAGGATTAACACTAAGATAAATATCTTTTTTATTTGTCCACATGCTTTTATATATAACATGCATATTACGTGTGTATATTTTTATAATTGTTCTTTTGTAACTGCCCAGTTTCCAGATACTATCTTATTTTTTTCTCTTTGATTTTTAATTTTTAAATCCTCAGGTTCAGAGATTCTTTGGATATCTTCCCCATTTCTGTTACTGTATTATTGGTATCTGGGATCTCTTTTTTAGTGTGTGTGTGTGTGTGTGTGTGTGTGTGTGTGTGTGTGTGTTACTGGGGGTTAGAACCCAGAGGCTTTCCACCTCCAGTTATATTCCCAGACCTATTTTTTTGTATTTTATTTGAAAACAGGATCTCACTAAGTTGCTGAGAGCCTCAATAAGTAGCTGAGGCTGGCTTCGAACCTGTGCAATCCTCCTGTCTCAGCCTCCCAAGTGGGGGATTACAAGCGTGCACCACACACCTGGCTCTTTTTTAATATTTTTTAGAATTCACATCTGACAACTTAAAAATTAAGAATCTGTTTTTGCATGCTGTATATATTTTCCCACTGAATTTTTTAACATATTAATAATAATGTTTGTTTGTCTATTTGTTTGTTTGTTTTAAATTCTGGCCAGATAATTCTGGCATTCATTCCATATCTGAATGTTTCTGAGGCTTGTTCCAGTCTCCTCAAACTTTTTCTTCTTTTGCCTTTCAGTGTGCCTGGTATTTTTTGTTTGTTTTGTTAAAATCCAGAGATGGTGCATGGTTATGAGAGCTGTGGTGAAGAGGCCTCTCATGGTGGATGGTGAGTTTCCTCGGTCCTGTGATCAGGTCTCCGTCTGGGTGAATCTGGGCCACCCTCACATGTGCTTCTTGATCTCACCCACAGGATGGCTAGGATGGCTGATGGTGGGCGTTTCCCTTCCCCACTCAGTTAGGATCTGATAAGCACCTGAAGTCTGGGCTCTGGTTGGCTAGTTGGCCCGTGGAAGACTTGCTAAGGAGAACAGACACAGGGGAGTATTTTAAAATGCCCCCTGCCCCATCAGAAGCATCAGAGGATATTTCTCCAGTATTTACTGTGGGAATCTGGTGGAGTTCCTGAAGACAAATCTCACAGTACTACAGGAGCCCACGTGCGCTGCCCCTGGAGTTTTGACTCTCAGTCTTGTCCACCCTGAGCCTCCAGCAGTTTGTGAATTTTTACTTAGGTGTCTCTGCCCTGGCCCCAGTTACTGCACAAGTTTCAGATCATGAGTTTCTGTCCCACAGGTTCTCTGTATTTGTTTGTCTGTCTCTCCAGTTTTGGGGGAGTGGTTGCTCTGTGGCCTCACTGCTCCGATGGATCTAGGAGGAATCATTGTTGTTTTCCAGTTTGTTGAGCTTTTTACTTTTCAGGACAGAAAGCTTCTTATGTGCTAGACTAAAACTAGAGAATACTTTTTAAATTTTTATCCCCGCCTTTTACCCACTACTTACTGATTAGCTACATACATGCATTTTTGTTTTGGTGGTGACTCCAAGCCTTGTAATGGTCATCTCTGACATAATTTAGTCTCTCCCATTGAGAGATACTGCTCAGGTCGGGGCAGAGCCTTATAAGACCATGCTTAGCTCTGACCCTTCCTGAGTGGGTGTTTCTGCTGTTATATACTGTACCTCATAAGTACAGTTATCCCACAATATACTATTACTATTATTCCTCTAAGCAGTTATTTATATTTTAAAATATTATTTTGGCTTTATTTTTATTTTTGACACTATTGCAGTGGCAACAACTATTTTAGCGTCCATTGTCTTTCTAAAAGACTAAAGAAGAAATGCCTTTCTTCTTTGTGCACGTTTACTGTTCCCGGCATTCTCCATCTGTACAGAGCCAGACCTTCACCTGCCATCACACTCTGCCCACCTGAAGGTCCCTCCACCTTCTTGGGGTGTAGCTGGGCTGAGTCCTTCAGCATCCATCTGTCTGGAAGAGTCTTTATTTCACTTCTCTCTAAATGGAATTTTCAATGGACAAGAAATTCTGGTCTGGCCATTGTCCCCACCCACCCCACTGCTTGTAACTCGCAACGCCTACGGGCCGAGTCCTCCGCCGTGCCTGCCAGCGCCTCCGCAGACTGTCTTTTCCTCTAGCTGCTGCTGGGTTCTCTGTTCACCAGTTTCCAGCTATTTGATTTGACAAGCCACGCTGTGGTTTTCCTTCTGTTTAGTCTGCTCTGGTTTTGTTGAATAATGGATCTGTAAGCTTTGGTTAGCATCATTTTTGGAAAATTTACAGGGATTATTTCTTTAGATACTCTCAAGCTTCATGTCTCTCTGAGTTTGTCTCTTTCTTTCTCTGTATATTTTGATCCACAGAGATGTGGATAGATACAGGCCTATTATTCTACTGGCCTCCCTAGGGATGCTTGATCAATGCACATTGGAAGGAAGTACTTTTAAGTGTCCTTCTTCACTTTTTAAAATTTTTAAATTAACATTCAATTTATTTTTAATAACTTTTAAAGTTTTTATTTAAAATTTAAGTTATCTTTAGCATTTACTCTCAACTTGAAAAGAAATACATTTTAGAACTCACCCGGCCAGCTCTCATTTAGAACTTACGTGGCCGGCTCTCATTCTAGGAAGCAGCATGTGCGCTAGCGTGACCAATCATAAACGACCCATGGGGTGCTCACCACGTCCTCCAAGAAGAGCGAGTGGCAGAGTAATCCCAGGGTCAGACCTAATTTGGTAAAAGCAAGATTTCACCAGTTAGCTGTCCAAAAGCAAAGTCCCAGCACCTGCAGCCAGTCCCTTCTCCTAGGCCACTTGTGGAGGCTGTGGATTTCCCCAGCAGATCTTCACGTGCACCCACCTGTGCTCGGGACACCGTCAGTGCCATGCAGGGGTCCACGGACAGTTTGTAAAGCGATGCTCTTGGCACTTCCCGGAGGTTTGACATGTGAAATTACAACAGCTGCTCACAGACTCTGATATATGAGTGTCTGTCTCTCCAACAAGGGAACAACCGTCCAGCGCGGACGTTCCGAATTTAACCCCATCATGAATGAGTGCCAGAGTGGAGGGCCAGGGCTGCACCTGAGCTCAGGAGCCCAACTGGGACCCCCATTTCCAAGGCAGTGTGGCTCTAAATCCTGGGTCTCACGTTCCCCCATGCTCTCAGCTGTCTTTTGGGTGGATTGAAGAAACAGGTACTGAGCTGAGAAAGCTGAACCCCGCTGCAGGTCTGGCGCTTTACTACCTCCTCTGCTCCTCTGCCCTCTATCTCCTTGTCTATAAAGTGGGCACAGTGCAGCAATAATTTTGTACTAAAGCTCCCGCCACAGTCGGCATGTAGTAAACGGTTGAAGCAGTAATGGAGTACCCATAAAGGTATGCTGCATTTTCTTTTGAAAAAAAATAAAATCTATGTGGTAAATGTGGCTTTTCCTCCGCTGCTAAGAAGCCTGCTGCCTTTCTGTTCCCGTTCATTCCATGGAAAAGCCCCCACTCCACTCTTGCTCCTTGTGAACTGATTTCCCTTGCAAGAAGGTGAGCCTCTGGGAACCCTGCGGTGGACCTGTAAGTGCTAAGACTTATTTGCCCAGCAGGCTGTTCCCACCAGCTTCTTCTCCCTGCCTCTGCTCATGACAGTCCTGCCCTCTGGCCAGCCACAGCCTCTGCACGCAGCCGTAGCCGAGGACTGGGCCATAAATCACCTCCTTCGCCGGGGGCTCGACCAGCCTGCCCCCCCCCCCCCCCCCCCCGAGCAGGGTGCTGATTTTGAGAGGCCTCTCTTGTCATCACAGCCTATGATTTGCAGACTTCCCAGGGTCCTCTCCTGATGCCTGGGTCATTGTTTCCAGGATCAGGGCTGCAGGGTCAGGCTGACGACCCCCCCTGGCTTCCTCTGGAAAAACAGATCAGGTGGCTATATCTGGAAAAGACATCTCCAGCCAGGAGTCCCATGCAGACACCCAGGAGCCGGAAGACAGGCGGGCGCAATTCTGTTGTCCTCATGGAGAGCCAGGGGCCACAGACCTTCAGACCAGAGCAGGATCCCAGCAGCCAGCTCTGACCCCGGGCTCAGTTCCTGCCAACTACTGCAGGTCTGACCTGCAGATCCAACAGCTCACAGGTAGCTAGCCCACACTGGAGCACTCCAGGGGCCCAGGGCAGTGTGGGGGGTGAGCCTGCCTCCACTTGCCCTCAGCTTCATCCACGCACATCTCCTCCCTGGATGCCTGGCCCTCAGGGCATCTGCACACTGTATCCAGGGCCCCGAGGACGGCCAGGCCCTCTGACACCAAGGCAGTCCTGCAGCCCTGCAGCTCCACTCTCCCTGGAGTCTGGAAGCCAGCTTCCTGCACCCCAAGAACTCACAGCAACCTGGCTTTCACAGACAAGTGCATCTAGACACGTGAGAACTGGGTCCCTCTGCTAGGGAAGTTCTCTGCTCCTGCTGAGCTGTGGCTTTCCTGCAAGGCTCATCGGAGTCCTGCTGCTGTGGCCAGTTTGCTTTGTTTGCTGCAACTCCCTCCAGGCTCTGTCGGAGTCTGGGCCGTGTCTCTAGGAGGACAAACTGTGGTGGGTGTCCTCAGAAGCACGGGAGAGGGCCCTGCTGAAACGGGGGTTTCTTGCGAGAAAACCCCGGCGAGTTCTTGTCTACGGAGAGCGAAGAATGTCACCCGCAGACCTCAGGAAGGGGAGTAAAAGATTTATTGGAAGCAGCAGGGAATGGGGCAAGGGTGGCTGAACACCCCCAAAGGGGCTGGAACTCTGGGTCCAGCAGCTGCCTTCAGGACAATACTTGAGAGTAGCCCAAGCCGAATTGCCTTCAGGTACAGGCTGCTTTCTTCCGGAGTCCGCACGATCTGCCAGAAGGGAATAGAGAAAAGTGGCCGAACACCCCATAAGGTGGTCGGAACTCCGGGGTCCAGTAGCTGCCTTCAGGGTCACTACCCAAGTGTCGCCCGAGCCAAGTGCCCATCAGTTGCAAACTACTTTCTCCCAAAGTCCACGCAATCTGCCAGAAAAGAGGTGCAGGTCACCTCTAGGGGCCTGGTCAGCCTTGATGTCCAGCAGAGGCCTTCAGGTCACTACTTGAGAGTCGCCCGAGCCACGTGCCCTCAGATGCACTCTGCCTTCTCTCAGGGCCAACACGACCTGCGAGAGAGAGAACAGCTCCCCAAAAGGGGAGGGGGGGTCCCGAGCGGGAAGTCACCTGCTTTGCCATCCAACTGGCCAATGCCTGACCGCTTGTAAGTCCGTTTGTGGTTAGGGTGACTTTGAGATTCCAAGGAGAATTTGCATAGGACATTTGCAAGTTCTTTGAAGGGTCTCCTTTCAGGAATGCCAGACTTGCTTGGTGGGTTTGTTGATTAGGAAACTCAGGATGGCTTTGTGAAGCTCTGGCCTTCTTATCTCTGAGCCTTTGGAGTTTCAGGAATTTGTTGCCCCTCAGGAAACTCAGGAAATTAACTTTTTTCTACCAAGGCCTTTTCCCTATCTGCCTATTTCCTTTCTATCTCCTCAATCCCCCCTTCCGAATAGGAAACCCTAATTGCCGTTAGGGAAATGGGGCGATGACCGCTCTTAGCAACTTCCTGCTCTAAGGGGACGTCGTGGGGCAGCGGCAGTTAGGACCCCATCGGAGGTGGGCAATCTAGACATCCATGGTAGACTGGGGCTTGGAAATTCATGTGAGGCTCCATTTGAAGGACCGTTTGTAGCTTGAATCTTTCTAAAGGAGAAGAGATGAACTGGGTTAGCATGTTAGGAAGACATGCACCAAAGATGAGAATGACAATTAACATGATTAAAGGGCCCAGAAAGGGCAGCAGCCATGAGGTAACAGATGGAAACATATTTTGGATCTGTTTCCACATTTGGGTGACAGAGATTTTGCAGCTCGTTTTTGTAACCACTGAGGTTGTCTTAGAATGTCCTCGGTTCTAGTTTTTATTGTTTCTAAGGAGTTTACATGTATGTAGCACAAACTCCTCCTTGGTCAGCTAGCTAATAATTGAGGGCTAGTCTGATTTAAAACCATGTGTGTCAATGTGTGTCAATTTAGTCTAGTGTCACTGGCCACTGGAGTCACTGAGGTAGTTAAATTAGCCACTGAGGCTGTGTTTAGGGCAATTCCTGCTCCTAAACCAGCAACAAGGATAACTTATTTGTCCACATACCTTAAAAACTGTATCATAGTATATTCTGTTGCTGAACTCTTCTTTTGGGAATATACAAACAGTAGGTTTATTAGAAACCTCCATCCTGTTAATAATCCATCTTCATCACATATGCAAACAAACATTTTACAGACATTTTTTGCAACCTATCATACCCCTTTTGCAACTTACTTTAGCCTTCTTGTCTTATTTTGGTCCTTTCTTTCCCATATGGGACAATCTTAGGATAAAACTTACAATCAAACAAATATTCCATCAATATTTTATAACTAGCTTGAACCCTCTGACTTTTACCTGGTCCTTTCTCCTTTGGGACAACCAGGATAAACCTTACAATATGCTTTCTTAGTCTCACAAACTTTTCTTTCTCTGTATTCATCAACATATACATTTTCTGTATCTGTCTTTTGTTGTTATATATAAGCAAACCCAAAAGGAGCATATCATTTAATGTTGTTCATATATCAGCAATAAAAATCATTTAAAAGACTTAGGAGTCACTTTAAACCTTATGTATTTAAGAACACTTTAAAGCATTGTATTCCCCATGAACACTTATTATTTTTTCTGATGTAGGGGAGATACTGGTGACTGAGTGCTGGGTCTATTGTTCTAGATCCCCCTTGGTCTCTGGGTAAGACAGAATTTGTAAGACATTACAAATTTCTTTGGCTTTGGGGTGCTGTCAACCCCAGATAAAAAACAGAAGAGACAAAGCAAGCAGAGGACTAAGCCTTGTATTAAAAAAAACCAATATTTTGCCTGTCACCTCAAGAGCTACCCAGGCTTCTCCAGCTGGTTAGAGGGCTGATCAGAGGGGCCTTGTCGAGCCTTGGGCATCCTTAATCCTCAGCTTTGAGGGTAGATAGCCACGTTCCGGAAGCAGACTGACTTCACTTTCCTTCGAAGGTGAGGGTAGCATGCTTGCTTTTTAGAGGTGGCATTGCCCAGAAGCAGATGGGACTCCTCTCAGGGCAGTCCTTGACACGACACCCAGGCACCTTTGCCATACCGGCAGGTATAAGGCCTTTAGCTCCTTCCCTCTCTGTATAGGAAGCCATTGGTATCTTGAGGGGGCTTTGAGATTCCAAGGAGAATTTGCATAGGACATTTGCAAGTTCTTTGAAGGGTCTCCTTTCAGGAATGCCAGACTTGCTTGGTGGGTTTGTTGATTAGGGAACTCAGGATGGCTTTGTGAAGCTCTGGCCTTCTTATTTCTGAGCCTTTGGAATTTCAGGCATTTGTTGACTCTCAGGAAACTCAGGAAATTAACTTTTTCTACCTAGGCCTTTTCCCTATCTGCCTATTTCCTTTCTACCTCCTCACTGCCTGTGTACTCGCCCATAGCCGCCCATCAGCACGGGGCTTCAGCCTCACCAGTTCCAGACCTGCTCTCCTGCCGTACCTCCTGTGTCCTGCCCAGGTACTGTGGACGGCAACTCAGAGCCCTCCTCACCCCCGGGGTCAAGCTCAAGGAACCTGGGGCCCTGGCTACCCGCTGCAGGAACTTGGCCCCTGAGGTGGGCTGCCAGAGGAGGAGCCTCCCCCTACCCAAGAACACATGCTCCTGCCTGCTCTCCAGCTTCCCTGGCCTGCTGCCACTGGCTTCTGCGTCTCTACCTCCGGGAAAGTGTGAGGTAAGGTCACCTGCTGCCTGCAGATGCCCAGATGTCCCGGCCCACTGACCCTGGGGAGGCCACATCCCCTCTCCCGCTCCTTCTTCTTCCTCCATGGGCAGCCACCCCACTGACCTGCAAGGAGCAAAGGCGGCGTCTGTGCAAGACCACAAGACCTCACCATGCCGTGCCCAGGGCCTTGCCCACCCGCCCTCCAAGGAGTCATCCTGAGGAGAGCTCGGTGGAGGTGAGCAGCACCTGCTGGGGCTCCCACTAGAGGCTGTGAGGCCAAGCCCCTGCAGGGAACACAGGGCCACAACCGCTCTTGAGCTTCCCTTCTCACAGTGCCTCCAGGGCTGAGCTGTGACACTGCCCAGGCCTGGACCTGAGGGCAGCGCCCCCGAGTCCAGAGAGTGACTACCTTGCATCCCACAGCAAGGCAAGCCGCCCTCACCCTCTGGACCCCTCTCCATCTCAGCACGCCTGTTCCCGGTCACTGTCCTGTGAGGACAGGCACTTGTCCTCCCACCCTGTGGGGGTCCTAGTCATTCCACAAACATGAGGTGCTGGCCTACGGGTCTGCCCTGGGGTGACAGGGCAGGGCTGCCCTGAGAGGGAGGCAGAAGAGGCTCAGAGTCAGATGCTGGTGCTGAGTCCCATGGACGCTGGCAGTAGATGTGAGCTCCAGACAGCTCGCTGCACCTTGAAGGGCCTCGACGGCCCAGTGCTTCACCCCTCAGCTGGTGCCCACTGGGGAGGCCACTGTGCAGCCTCAGTACCCCAGCTGTGGGAGGGCGAGTGGGAATGGAGACAACATGAGCTGCTGCTGGATAGCACCAAGTGGGGCCTCTGTGGGCTGCGCCCTGCAGGGCCCCAGCTTCCTCTCCACCTGCCGCGGTCCCTCCACACTCTTTCCCCTGGTCTCTTCCAAGGCCCAGGTGTTACCATGGGGCCCAGGTGAAGTGACAGGTTTGCTCAACTCCAGAAAAGATATAAATGAAATTCACAAGAACTTCCGGGAAGATGGCGATGGAGAAAAGCGGGGCTTAAGAGCCCCACTAGCAACCAATCTCTATTACCACAAAATCAGCGCCTTTCATAGCCAGAAAACACCATCAGCAAAGAAACAAGAAATGTAATTACAAGGGACAGAGAAAAAGAGGGCTGGAAAAACGAGACACCAAAAGAAATCAGACCGCAGTGCTGCGGCTGGAGCCACAGCACAAAGCGGCGAGCGCCATCTTTCCTTGCAGCACCAGGCCCCAGAGAGGAGGGGGACTCAGAACGGAGCTCAGAGCCACAGAGGAGATACGCCGGCATCATGCCCGAGGATGCGGCAGCAGCGCCTTACTGCCGGCGGCAGCGGTGAATTCACCGGACGGCTCCAGACCAAAGCACTCAACAGCCCACCAGGCTCCAGAGAGGAGTGGTGGACAGTGAGCCAAGGTGAGCCTCTGCAGATCAGCCGGGAGGAATTCGGCAGATTTCTCAGCGCAGGGAGCATCTAAAGCTCTCAGGGGCTGGGCTCAGAACACCCTGCAGGGACCCAGAGCAGAACGCAAAACCAGAGAAGAAATACGCCAGCCTCATGTCCGAGGGCGTGAAAGCAGCGCCATATTGCCACCGGCGGCGGCAGCAGCAGCGAACCCACCGAGTCCACGACAGCTCCATCTGCACACTCAACAAAAGTGAGTCATATTGCGACCCCTAGAGGAGAAATCCCAGTACTGCACTCCCAGGGACTTGACCCAGTGGGGTAGTGGCAGTGGCAGAGATATCACACCATAGAAGAACACCCAACCTGGCACCCCCCATGGTCTAAAGCAGCCTCGATTGACTCCCAGGGTCTGAGACTCTGCGATACAACCCAGTAAAGGAGTAGTGGGGACTGAGATACCACAGACTCGAGATCCAGAACACCTTAAGTGAAGTCGTAGCGACCCAAGGGAAGAACCCAGAGAAGGCACTGTGGGGAGCCGAGAAGCAATGTCCCTAAAAACCACCCTAAGCTTCCCCCAGGCTGCAGCTGTACTCTGGATGACCGCAACTTGCTTTAAAAGAAGAACAGAGAGCAGTTATCACTGAGGCAAGGCCAACAGAATGTGAGCAGTTAAAAATAAGTTAGGGACTAACAGTTCTCTTCCTGCCCTCGCTCTGATCAATGTAGCTCATGGCCATGAGAAAAGTTAGAGCAAACAATAAGACTTTCATACTGCAAAGGTTTATTGAAGGTTTAACATTCACCAGATGTAACATTGTGTGCGCAGATATCTGACTGTTCTAACATTCCAGCAAACTGTGTACGTGACATCCGTGCCTTGCGGCTTCCCGCCACTTCCCCCTCGGGGCTGTGTGCAAAAGGCTGTATTGGCAACTCCTGATTGGTCGCCCTGGCTCCACTCCTCCTCCTTAGCCCTTCTCCCCTTCCCCCAGCCTCTCACTGCATAAAAGGCTTGCCCCAACAATAAAGCTTGCTTCAGATCCTCATCCTGTGTCTGGAGTCATCCCTTCCCTACTAACCAATTTGCTTCCACAGGTACTCAGGAGAAGTTTCTCACCCACCACGTTGTGCGGTTGCCTTTTGGACAGCTCTCACTGCTGGTCAGCGAGAGCTCGGAGCCCTTTGGGGCTCCCCCCGTGGGGAACCGCATCTGGCGCCCAACGTGGTTGTCATCCTTCTCCTTATCAACCAACCACAACCATTTTGTCAAAGACCAGCACGCCACGGTAAGCCCTTTCGCATGCCCCTTCCCCGTGCGCACCCTCTTCGCGACTCCTGTCGCTACTCGTCGGTCTACGCCTCTAAGCCCGCCCTGTCCATTTTCGAACGCTTTTGTTCGCCGGTTGGCCACTTTGTTCGCCCTTAGGCCCCTTTTCGCCTTTTGACCACAATGGGCTCCGCCCTTACCACAAAAGCCCACTTCCTCCGGTCCCTTCAGGATGAACTCCTCTCTCACAAAATTCATGTCTCCAAGGCTAATCTCTGTCAATTTCTTCTTACTGTTCATAAAGCCTCTCCTTGGTTTGTTTTTACTGCCCCTAAAATCACCCACTCTACCTGGCTCACCATTGGCAATAATCTCTCCACCTACAAAAACAAGCTCAATAACCCCGCCTTCAAAAACTGTCTCCTTAAATACTGGCAACTTCTTAATAACATCATCACTGCCGCTCCTATCTCCTCTACCTATACCAATATCCTTGCTACCGCGGAGGCTGTCCTCACTTCGGCCTCCCGCTCTCATACCCCCATCTCCCCTCTTCCCCCCCTTAAATCTTCTGCTTCTCAGCCCCCGCCCTACATCCCCTCCTTCCCCACGGCCCCCGCGGTATCTACTGCCTCCTCTTTTGTTGCTCTCAATCACCCTCCCTCACCTAATACTCTTTCGCCTCAGAACGAGGCTACCCTGGAGGAGGCAACTGCTGCCTATAACTCTCGGCTTCAGCCCCCTGTCAAATCCCCCGCTCCCGCCCCAACCGTCGTCTCCTCCTCCCTTAAAACCACCCTTACAAAGTTATACTCCTCTCTTAAACGCCTTCTCTCCCTGCCCCGCCCTTCCTCGCCGCTGCAAGCCTTCCCTGCCATTCTTACACCCCCCCCCTCACCTCCTCCCGCCCCCACCCGCTCTCCCGCTCCGTCCTCCTCTTCCCACCCTATAATCACCCGTTCCCGGGGCACTATTGCCTCCGGCGGCGCCGCCCCTCTTCAACCTTCCTCCTCCGGTAACCCTGTTCCGCCGCCGCCTCCGCTCCCGCCACAGCTGCGCCCATATCTTAAACTCTCCACGGGAGACATCAAGCCTCTGACTGACATCCTCCAGGGGGATTCAGACCCTACATCCCCTCGTTCGCTCACTCCTGCTGCGAAGGAGGCCCTCCATCTCGTGGAACAGGCCATTTATGGTCAGTCACTTGTCTATTATGACCCTCGAAAGCCTCTCCAGCTTATTGTTTTGGCCACCACCTTTGCCCCCACTGCGGTTTTTTACCAGTCCGCCCCTTTGTATTGGATTCATCTCCCTGCCACCCCTCCCAAGGTTCTTGCCACATACCCTGACCTTATCATTTCCCTCCTCAACCATGGGCTTACCCTCTCGGTAAAAATTTTTGGTATTCATCCTCATTCCATTATTCTTCCTTACTCCCCACAAAACTTGCAGTTCCTCCAAATTACATCTATCAATTGGGCTTTGTTTCTCACTTCCTATTCTGATACTCTTCTTTCTCATTACCCCTCTGATAAACTTATTCAATTCCTCAATCGCAATCCTGTTGTTTTTCCTACCCTCTCCCGCTCTGTACCTATCCCACAGGCCACACTTGTTTTCACAAATGGTAGCTCCTCGGGAACTGCCGCTCTGTCCATTTCTGGTGAGATTTCCACGTTTAATACGCCCTATACCTCGGCTCAACATGTTGAATTGTTTGCCATCCTGCAGGTTTTTCAACTTGTTGCCGCCCCTTTCAATTTATATACTGATAGTGCTTATATTGCGCACTCCATCCCTCTTCTTGAAACTGTTCCCTTTATTAAACCTACCACAACTGCCTTTAAACTCTTTTCCTCCATTCAACAACTTATCCTACTTCGCTCACACCCTTTCTTTATTGCCCATATTCGGACCCACACTTCTCTGCCCGGACCCCTTGCTACGGGCAACGCCCAGGTAAACACGGCCACTAGGCCCTCCTCCATTTTAGCCATGGCAGCCATTTTCTCTTCTCCTACTCCTTCTCCTTTAAAGCAGGCGCAACGCGCTCACGCCCTCCACCATCTCAACGCGCAAACACTGCGCCACAAGTTCCGCGTTACTAGGGAACAAGCCCGACTTATTGTCAAGTCCTGTAAATCCTGTCTCTCTCTCTTGCCTGAACCTCACTCGGGTGTTAACCCCCGGGGCCTCACCCCAGAAGCCCTCTGGCAAACAGATATCACTCACTTCCAGCCTTTTGGCTCCCTCCAGTATGTTCATGTTTCTATCAATACGTTTAGCGGTTTCCTTTGTGCCTCTCTGCACACAGGAGAGGCAGCTAAAAATATTGTCGCCCATTTTCTTCACTGTTTTTCAGTTATTGGCACACCGAAAACGATCAAAACTGACAATGGTCCAGCTTATATTTCTGATAAACTCAAAATCTTTCTCTCTAAATTTGGAATATCTCATACATTTGGAATTCCCCTTAACCCACAAGGCCAAGGCATCATTGAGCGAGCTCACTCAACATTAAAAAATATGCTCCACAAACTTTCCACCCAAGATCTTGTTTTTCAAGGGTTTAAAATAACCCCTCGGTTACTGCTTAACCATGCACTTTTTGTGCTCAACTTCCTCTCTCTTGACACAGAAGGAAAGTCAGCGGCTAACAGGCTGTGGCATCCGGCCTCAGCCTCCTCTTTCTCCACCGTTCTGTGGAAAGATGTTCGCACAGGAGCCTGGCTTGGCCCCCACCCTGTGCTGATCTGGGGCAAAGGTTATACCTGCGTTCACAACCCTGACACTAAAGAAACCCGTTAACTTCCTGAAAAACTTGTTAAGCCGTTCAACCCTCCCAGGGAACCGGCCCCTGAGGCCTCTCCTTCTGTTCTCTCCACAACTCCTGCGCAAAATAAGGCCTCCAACTTGAACCCTGAGGCTCCTGTCTTTGCTCCTTCTCCGAACTCCTAATGTACACTACGCCCGGCAATCTTCCCCCTATGCCCTTTATAATTATACCTGGCTTATTGTGAACGAAGCCAGTAACATTGCCAACAGTACTAGCCTTCTTTCCAATAAAACCCCCTTTCCTACCCTATATATTAACCTCTGTGCGCTAGCCCTCGGCACTTCATACTGCTGGGGCACTAAAAATTCTTTTCTTCCTCGCGCCGGCCCCATTAATGATTACTCCAGTAAACAGGCCTGTCAGGGTTCCCAATTTCGCTGTAACCGCCCAAAACAACGCGATCAACTAGCTGCCGCCCCCATTTATCTTTGCCCCGGTAATCACCGCCCTCATAAGTCTGCCGCCAATTGTGGCCTATTGTCTAATTATTATTGTGCCGCATGGGGATGCAAAACCACCGGCAATACCTATTGGAAGCCCTCTTCCAAGTGGAATTTCATTACCATACGCAGGGAACATTCCGTCCGTGGCCCCCAACGCTGTTATGCTACTCCCGCACCCTCTAATTGTCTCTGCACTCTTAACCCCTCCTCCTGGTGTAATCCCCTTGTTATAACCTTTACAACTACTAATAAAGCCCATGACTGGTCTCAACCTGTGCATTAGGGCCTACAATTGTATAAATCCCTTTATAATCAAAAACTCTCATTTTCTATCCGACTCCTAAAAAACCCCCCCTATAGTTTAACACCCTATGGTCTAGAACCTAATAAAGCCTTAATTCCTCCATCTATTCCCCTCACCCCTCCACCCCTCATTACCCCCATTACCCCTTCCCCTGCTCCTTCTCTTTCCTCTTCCAGTAATTCTCCCCCTCCCTTTTCCTTTCTCACCCCTGTGCCATATCAACTAACTCTTCCTCCAGAAGCCCCCTCCAATACCGCCCGTTTGCTTAATATTATAAATGCCTCTACCATAACTATCCCCAATCCCGCCTATAAGCAATGTTAAATCTACTTTTCCCCTGCCCCTCCCTTTTATAAAAATATCGCAGTCCATGGTAACCCTGTTTCCTATACAAATCCTGCTTCCCTCCCCTAAAATATTCACAACACTCATGCCATCACTGTTGGTCAAATCATCGGCTCTGGCCTCTGCCTCCATCCCAATGGTACTAAAATGCCTCGCAAAATGTCATCCACCTGTAACACTTCCATACTCATTTACCCCTCACCTGCCAATCGCAAAAATTACCTTGTTGCACCTAATGGAACCTATTTTACCTGTGCCTCGGGTCTTTCCCCACATATTGTTATTAATAATTTCTATACCTCTAACAACTATTGTGTTCTTATTCTCCTACTGCCACGCCTCTCCGTCCATCACACTAAGAACCTCCTCGTCGCCCACATAACCGGCCCGGGCTACTCTCGTATCAAACGGGAACCACTCACAACCATCACGGTGGGCCTCCTCCTCGCAGTTGGAGCTACCGGCGCCGACACGGGCATTGCCTCCCTGGTAAAAACTCAAGGGCAATTCCGCCACCTTGAGGTCCTGCGCAGAAAGGTTAATAAGGATCTTGCGAAACTCAAACAAGGACTTATACACCTAACTAACACTGTTAATTCTCTAGCAGAAATGGTCCTCCAAAATCGTCGCGGTCTCAATCTGGCATTTTTGAAGGAAGGGGGGGTATGCGCCGCATTGAAAGAGGAATGTTGTGTATTCAAAGACGAAACAGATCTGGTTCGAGATAGCATAAAAAGAATAGAACAAAGTCTTGAGGAAAGACGTAAAAAGATTGATCAGAGCGAGGGCTGGTACAAGAACTGGTTTTCCACCACTCCGTGGTTATCTACACTGCTCCCAGCTTTTCTGGGACCCTTCATTGGCTTTATGCTGCTCATTTCCTTTGGCCCCTGGGCCTTTCGCCGCCTCACCAGCTTTGTCAAAGGCCAAATCGACAAAGCCACAAAAAAGCATCCAACCGTCATGTATCAACAACTAGGGGCCACAAAAAATGCCCCCTACCCAGAACCAAACACAACAAAGGAAGCTGCCGAAAACTCTCCCCCTACACCATCACTTGCCTTCAAGCAGTTTAAACAACTGAAGAAAAAATCTCCATCCTGCAGCTCGCGAATGGCGAAAGCTTGGCGTAATTTCAAACGCCACTGCAACTGCTAAGCACTACCCCTGAGGGGCACCTCCAACAACTTCTCGCCGTCTCGCCGTCAGTAAATACAGAAGGGGGAGATGTGGGGAGCCGAGAAGCAATGTCCCTAAAAACCACCCTAAGCTTCCCCCAGGCTGCAGCTGTACTCTGGATGACCGCAACTTGCTTTAAAAGAAGAACAGAGAGCAGTTATCACTGAGGCAAGGCCAACAGAATGTGAGCAGTTAAAAATAAGTTAGGGACTAACAGTTCTCTTCCTGCCCTCGCTCTGATCAATGTAGCTCATGGCCATGAGAAAAGTTAGAGCAAACAATAAGACTTTCATACTGCAAAGGTTTATTGAAGGTTTAACATTCACCAGATGTAACATTGTGTGCGCAGATATCTGACTGTTCTAACATTCCAGCAAACTGTGTACGTGACATCCGTGCCTTGCGGCTTCCCGCCACTTCCCCCTCGGGGCTGTGTGCAAAAGGCTGTATTGGCAACTCCTGATTGGTCGCCCTGGCTCCACTCCTCCTCCTTAGCCCTTCTCCCCTTCCCCCAGCCTCTCACTGCATAAAAGGCTTGCCCCAACAATAAAGCTTGCTTCAGATCCTCATCCTGTGTCTGGAGTCATCCCTTCCCTACTAACCAATTTGCTTCCACAGGTACTCAGGAGAAGTTTCTCACCCACCACGTTGTGCGGTTGCCTTTTGGACAGCTCTCACTGCTGGTCAGCGAGAGCTCGGAGCCCTTTGGGGCTCCCCCCGTGGGGAACCGCAAGGCACAAACTTCCAAAATCATGGGAAAGAGGAATAACAATGGAGCCGTGAATGCCCACAACCCCACAACATCAGAACCTGATAAAACAGAAATTCAGAGATTTCTAGAAGATCAAATCAGGAAAATAACTGTAGAAATAATAGAGGTGTTTCGAAAAGAATTCAGAGAGAGCCAAAAAGAGATAAAGGATGCAATTAATGAAGTAAAGGCCTCAATTCAAAGTACAAACAACCAATTAGACCACATGGAGAATAGAATCTTGCTCTTAGAAGATGAGCACTCCAAAAATGAACGCATAGTTTCAAATTTAGAAAAAAATATCCAACAGCAGGAATCTGACATTGAAGAAATATGGGCCCATTTTAAGAGAGCTAACCTAAGAATAATTGGAATAGAGGAGGGAAAAGAAGGTGAAACCAAAGGGATCAACAATCTCTTCAAGGAAGTAATAGCAGAAAATTTTCCAGACATAGAGCAAGAGGTCGATACACAGGTCCAGGAAACTTACAGAACTCCCTTTAGACAGGATCGAAGAAGAGGATCCCCACGCCACATAATTGTCAAAATGACCAATGTGGAAGCCAAGCAGAGAATCTTAAAGGCAACAAAAACAAAGGGCCAAGTGACATTCAGAGGCAAACCAATTAGAATCACTCCAGACTTCCCAAACCAAGTCAAGAAAGCCAGAAGGGCTTGGAGTAACAAATTTCAAACTCTGAAAGAAAACAAGTTCCAGCCAAAAATTTCCTACCCAGCAAAACTCTCTATCAAATTAGATGGGGAAATAAGAAGCTTCCATGACAAACAGAAACTGAAGGAATTTATGTCTTCAAAACCAGAGCTAGAGAAAATACGCAAAGAGATTAACTACAAAGAAGAAATAGGTAACACACACCAGAACCAGAGAAACAAGATTTTCCATCCAACAGACAACTAAGATTGGTTATCTGTGGAGATTCATTATTTATATTACTCTTTTACTTATCTCTAAATTGTATTGTTTGCTTTTATTGTTGCTAATTTTTAGGATTTTTAGTTGGAATATTAATATACCTTCAGATATAGCATTTGGAAATATTTTATCCCATTCTATCAGTAACTTTTAACTCTGTTTACATTGTCTTTGGATATACAATATTTTTTAATTTTTAGGGAGTTTGTTTACCCTTTTGTTGCCTATGCCATTGAAATCATATCCAAGAAATCACTGCCAATTTCAATGTTGTGAGGTTTTATGACCCAGATTTTCTTCTAAATGTTTATAGTCTTAATATTTATATTTTGGTCTTTTATCTATTTTGAGTTAATATTTGTATATGGTGTTAGGTAAGGGTCCAATTTTATTCTTTTTCATGTAATTATTATTTTTCAACAATATTTAGTTAAAAGATTATTATTTCCTCCACCAAATGTTCGTGGAAACCTTGTCAAAAATAACTTTACAATATATGAAAGAATTTAGCTCAAGGCTTTTATTTAACTCCAATGGTTTATATATCTGCCTTTATAACAATACTATACTGTTTCAATTATTGTAGCTTTATATGGTTTGAAATCAGAAAATATACATCTAGTTTTTTTTTTCTTTTTTGAGATCGTTTTGGGTATCTAGAGTCCATATTCCATATTAGGATAGATTTTTTTTCAGAAAAATAAGTAAATAAATGTATGATAGTTTCACCTAAAAAAAAAAAGAAAAAAAATTCTCTGGTAAGAAAGAAAGCAAAAAGAAATATTGAAATGTTATCTTTAAGTCATCAAAAGCTTGGTATCAGACAAATGAAACTGTTATGTGAGATTATCATTGTTAATTTTGGATAAAGTGCTATAATACTAGATGTCAACCACTAAGCCAAGCATGGGAAGGAGGGAGGTGGAGGGCACGGGGTGGGGATTGGGTGTGGGCTAACTGGGCAATGCATGCATGTATGTCTACAAAAGTATTTTTTTATCCCATTATGATGTATGAATACAGTGCACCAATAAAAATTTTTAAAAAAATGAAATTCGAGAGGATGGAAACAGGGCTGGTGTTCACAATCCAGAACACTGGCCCAAGCCTTGGTCTCCTTCACCAACTCACAGCTGATGTGGGGGCACAGTGTGTCCTGACAAGCTCAGCTGATGGTCATCATCTCTGTGCACAAGGCTTTCCTGCAAGGGACAAACCCCACCCAAGGCCCACAGGGGAAGGTCTTGGGGGCCCAGGCCAGAAGGTAACTGCGTGGTCAGCAATTGCCTGCGGCCACTTGGCCCTGCCAGTCAGGAAGTCTCATATCCTGTCCTCCCTTCCTGCCCCATAAACTCATAGAGGGCAAGATGTTTGGCAGATTTGCTGCTGGGCTCTGAGGGAGGGGCTGGGCCTGTCTCACGGGAAGATCTGCTCCACCCCCGGCTCAGGAACAGAGGCCTCCCCAGAGCCCTTTGCTCCTCCACAGCCGCCCAGGTCCAGCCCCACTCAGCCAACATCTGTCGTTACACTCAGGGCTCATCAAGAGAATAGCAGGTGGGGAAACAGAGGCAGACACCACATGGTCAGACTGGATCTCGCAGCAAAGCCCAGATTGCCCTCCTGCGCTGGTCAGAGCCTCATCTGTCCAGAGAGAAAACCTTGGAAGGACTTCCCCCAGGAAGCATGCAGATGCTCAAGACCCACAGGAGCAGCGCCCTGGGTAGCTTGGGTTTGTGTCCCAGGGTTTCAGAAGATGGAACGGGCTCTGCGGCACTGTTCCTGGAGTCACACAACAGGTCTGTTGGCACAGTCACTACTTGGAGATGACCGGGTCACAGCACTCCTAAATTCAGTAATCTGCAAAGACATGGGACAGTGCTGTCCTGGTGGTGCCCAGGAAAGCCCTTTCCAAGGCCCTTTCCCCGCAAGGACTGGCTCCTCCACACCAGACCACCTCAAGGGACAAGGGACGGCCTCTCTCCAGTGGAGCCTGTGAGGGCTGGCCTCTCTACAGCAAGGAAGCAAGCCTTCCCCTCCGCCCAGAATTCTTGCCACGCCTGCAAATCTCCAGGATGCTGCATCGTCATCAGGCAACAGGACCTTTTATAAGAGGGATTGGCCTCAGCCATGAGTAACAGCAGCAGCCACAGAATCACTCGCCAAGACAAACACTGGGCCCGAGGCGGTGCCCGAGCCAGGCCTGACCAGATCCAGCCGAAGTAAATGCCCTCCCAGGCTGGCCCCCCATCCCACAGTGACAGCGTCCCCCAACTCTTAGTGAACCGGCTCCTGTCTTGCCCTGCAGCAGGGTCTCCTCAGAAGACTGAAGAAACTGTGAGAAGTGGCTCACAGCAGGAACCCCGTCTGAGAATCACATTGAAGTGGGCCCCAACCCCATGCTCCCAGGCAGGGAGAAACAGGCCAGGGGTAACATCACAAAGCATGCTCCTGTGGCCAGCTGGCCCCTTCTGGGTCCTTGTGCAGGCTTCTAAGAAAGCCAGGTCCTGGTAGCTCTGGCCCCCAAGACAGAGGCCCCAGACTTAAGCCATGAACATCAGTTCTAAGAGTTCTGGTGGCTGGGGTCCAAGGCCAAGGAGCCCTCACGGTCACGTGCAGGGGAGGCCCTGCCTCAGCTCCTCACTGCACACCCACGCAGAAGGCAGGGAGCACCTCACTGTTGTGTGCTTGCGTGAGGGCATCTGGACCCCACTTCATGGCTCCATCTGACCATCACCTCCCAGAGGCCCTGAAACACTGCACCACGGGGTGTAGCACCCCAACCTTTGAACCGAGGGATGCCACTCAGACACATCGAGCTTGGGCCTGGCACCTCCTCTGAGCTCCGATCTGGCCAGGCCAGGGCCTCTTCTACTGGTCACTGAGGCCCCAAGAGCAGGTGGCCACAGAGCCATAGGCACAGGAGAAAGCTGCCCTCCTGACTGTGTGGGCTCTTGGCCATGTGTCCTCTGGGGTGCATCCTCTGGTGGCATGTCTCCTGGCTGCCCACCTGTGTCCCTGCCCCTCTCATCATTAGCGACTCCCTGTAAGATGAAGGTGTTCAGGGGCACTGGATCTTTACCTAGTTTTTAGTTAGTTTTTTCCCCTTGGTACTGAGGATTGATCCCAGTGGAATGATACCTCTGAGCTGCACCCTGGCCCATTTTTAAAATTTTTTGAGGCAGGGTCTCATTAAGTTGCTGAATTGGAATTTCCAACCAAGTATTACTTAAAATGAGAGAAGAGTGAAGTCAACCGCACGGTTCAGCTGCCAAGCCGCAATAAACTCTTCAGAGAGTCACAGTGGATCCATGCTCAGGGGCACAAGAACCAGCACCCAGCTGCGTCCAGCAGGTAATAAGTAGGTAATTAATAATTGTCACCTCTAATGCATAGGATGTATATGAAATACTCGAAAATAGAGTCAATAAGTACTTATGAGAAGCAGTGACTTCCTAAGAACAGTGACACAGTCAGTGCGACCCAGGCCACACCCTGAGGAGAAGCAACTTCTCGCAGTCCTCCCTGAGGGGTATCAAGAGATGAAACACAGGGTGGCCCCAGCCCCTGTGGCAGGAAGGCAACACAAGGGGACCAAGAGAAATAGAGGGCTGATGCCATGATGCTGTGATGCCGTGACAGGCCTTTCTCATCAGCCACCACGTCCACTCGATCAGTAACAACACACTCCACACACTGGTGCTCTGCCAAAGCATTGTCAGAAGTAGCTGCTGACTCCACAGTTGCAAGAGTTCCCACATATCTCTAAGATACCAGTTACCTTTAATTCCCCTCTACTTAGATCTAGTTCAACACCATCCTCACTGTGGACTCCCACCCTAACATTTGGCTTCCCATCCCCACTGGACCTTCCATTTGAAGTTTGACCTCGTAAACTCACTGTCGATGCCCCTGCTATGGACTGCCCTCCTCCCTGTGGGGCTCCATACTCCTTGTGGGCCTCCCTCCTCCCTGTGGGCCTCTCTCTTCCCTGTTGACCTTTCTCCTCCCTGTTGAACTCTCACCTTCACTGTTGACCTCTCACCCTCACTATTGACCTCTTACCCTCGCTGTGGACCTCCCACCCTCACTGTTGACCTCCCACCCTCACTGTTGACCTCCCACCCTCACTGTGGACCTCTCACCCTCACTGTTGACGTCTCACACTCACTGTTGACCTCTCACCCTCACTGTTGACCTTTCACCCTGTTGACCTCTTACCCTCACTGTGGACCTCCCACCCTCACTGTTGACTTCTCACCCTCACTGTTGACCTCCCACCCTGACTGTTGACTTCTCACCCTGTTGACCTTTTACCCTCACTGTTGACCTCCCACCCTCATGGTTGACCTCCCACCATCACTGTTGACGTCTCAACCTCACTGTTGACCTCTCATCATTACTGTTGACCTATTACCCTAACTGTTGGCCTCTCACTCTCACTGTTGACCTCTCACCCTCACTCTTGACCTTTTACCCTTTCTTTTGACTTCCCATGCTCACTGTCAACCTCCCACCCTCACTGTTGACTTCTTACCCTCACTTTTGACCTCTCACCTTCACTGTTGACCTCTAACCCACACTCTTGACCTTTCACCCTCACTCTTGACTTCTCACCCTCACTGCTGACCTCCCACCCTCACTGTTGACCTCCCACCCTCACTGCTGACCTTTCATCTTCACTGTTGACCTCCCAACCTCACTGTTGAACTCCCACCCTCACTGTTGACCTCTCACTCTGTTGAACCCCCATGCTCACTGTTGACCTTCCACCCTCACTGTTGACCTCTCATCCTCACTGTTGATCTCTCACCCTCACTGTTGACCTCTAATTCTCACTGTTGACCTCCCACTCTCACTGTTGACCTCCCACCCTCACTGTTGACCTCCCACCCTCACTGTTGACCTCTCACCCTCACTGTTGACTTTTCACCCTCACTTTTGACCTCTCACCATCACTTTTGACCTTTCATCCTCACTGTTGACCTCCCACCCTCACTGTTGACCTCCCACCCTCACTGTTGACCTCCCACCCTCACTGTTGACCTCCTACTCTTACTGTTGACCTCTCACCCTCATTGTCGACCTCCCACTCTCACTGTTGACCTCCCATCTTTATTGTTGTCTTTCTGCCTTCAAATAAAGGATAGTTGCATGACCACAGAAGGCTAGGTGGGAGACCTCTTCATCCCAGAGCCAGATGAAGCTATACAACTTCAGCTCCCACATCTCAGAACTGTAGGATACAGGCCAGAAAAGTACTTGAATTTCTGTGATTTTTGTTCCTCAAACTAGAAATTTTGATAACTGTACTTTGGGAGGGACAGTATCACATTGTAGAGCAACGTGGCTTTAATCCTGTTTCTCACCTACTAGGCATACAAGTGGGAGAAAGTCACTCTGCCTATCTGAAGTTTGGCTTTACCATTTATGAAAGGGAAGAAACAAATAAGGTCTTTGCCATCTTTTAAGACTCTAGAAAGATTAAATAATATTGATGTAATGGGCTTAACATAAAATCTAATATAAATGCTCAAAACTGTTAACATTGGTCGTGGTGATGATGATGATGATAGTGATGATGATAGTGATGGTGATAGTGGTGGCACTGGTGATGACAGTGATGGTGTTGATAATGATGGTGAATAACTGATGGTGGTGATGCTGCTGCTGATATGCTCCGAATGGTGGTGATGGTGATTATGGTGATCATGGTAGTATGGGGGGGATGATGACAATGGTGGTAGTGATGGTTAGGACAATGGTGATGGTGGTGCCAATGATGGTGGTGGTGGTGATGATGTTGATGGTGGTGATAGTGGTGGTGATAATGATACTGGTAGTGAGGACAATGGCGATGGCAATAACAATAGTGGTGGTGATAGTTAGATAATGGTGATGGTGGTGGTGATGATGGTAATGATGGTGGTGATGGTGATGACAATGGTGGTAGTGATGGTTAGGACCATGGTGATGGTGATGATGGTGGTGATGAGGATGGTGGTGATGAGGATGCGATTATAATGGTGGTGGTGATGGTGATGGGAATTGTGATGACAATGGTGGTGATGGTAATGACAATGATGGTGGTGAGGATGGTGGTGATGATGAGGAGGAGGATGGTGATGGTGGTGGTAATGGTGATTGTGTTGATGATGCTGGTGGTAAGGTAAGGATGATGGTGCTAGTGGTGATGGTAGTAGGGGTGGTGGAGAATGCTGGTACCATGTATGCCTTGTCCCTCCAGTGGAGTTGTGTATTCACCAAGAGTCATGTAGTCATGTCCCAAATGATCTATGCCTATTGTAATTATATAAGTTAATTCTTATTAATCAGGCACATATGAGGTATCAGTGTTTTTTATTAATAAAACATTGTTATATGTGTAAAAAGGAAAGAACTGCTTCTATGAAAGCTAGTGTGAATGCTTTGGAATTTGTTTTAAAAAGTGAGGAAATTAAAGAAATGCTTGTCAAATCAGGTGTGGGCCAGGCACTCATCAGCCATCAGGGCCACGTGGTAGAATGCAGAGCTGTGAACTTGGGTTGCTACCCAAGTGCTCTTGTCCACCCCAGAGGGAAGCTGTACATGCTGGCCAATGCATTATTGTGCTGGTTCCTGGATAGAAAATAATGGAAAACACCAGTAACAATAGCAAAAGTATTGACCCTCTCTTAAAACAAAAGAAAGTGTTTGTATTTTCAGAGAAATTAAAATGTTACACAAATGTAACATTTTAATTAAAATGTAACATTAAATCTATTAACATTAATATTAAATGTAACATTAAATCTATGTAACATTTTGTAACAAAATGTAACATTAAATCTATGTAACATTTTAATAGAAGAGCTTCCTTAAAACTGACTTTTTAAACTATCAGAACAACCTAAGTCTAATGTGTTGGATAAACCACACACACACACACACACACACACAATCAGGCCCCAGCCAAGAGAGGGGGCTGCTGTGGTGGCTGGGATGCCCCTGGCAGCGCAGGGACCTCTGGGGAGCTGGCCTGGCAGCTCACCCTGAGCACAGGAGCCACCAGGGATGAGGCCAATTTCCGGACCTGCTGAGCAGTGCTGTGGATGAACGCCCACACGTCCTGGGAGCTGACCCGCAGCCCTTGCGCCTCGGCCGGTCAGCGGCACTTCCTCTTCGCTGGGCATCTGGGAAGTGCTCTCTTCCTCCTTCTCAGGAGGCCCATCTCTGGGAACGGGCCAGAGCAGAGCGGCTTGACAAATGGCCTGGGTGATAGATTAAACAAATGTGTAAAAATTAGCTGCAAAATAAACTTCCTGGACCCTGGCCCTCCCCCCCTGCACAGGCCGGCCACATGCTCGCTGTCCACGAGGGCCTCCTGTCCCTGCAAGGTGAAAGACCAGGGCGGATGGCTGCCTCCAGAACTGCCCAGAGGCATCTCCTGTGCCGGCCTGCCCAGCAGGGACCTGCAGAGCTCCACCTGCTCCTCCCCTGGCTGAGAGCCTCCCTCGGGGACATATCTCCTGTGTTGGTCCCTAAGCCTCAGCTTCTTCCTCTGCAGTCTGGGGTTGTGAGCTGCCTTCCCCTGCAAGGCTCTCCCAGGTGCTGCAGGGTGCTCAGGCAAGCGCAGACATCAGAGCTGTGGGTGAGTTCCAGCCCGCCCCAGGCAGAGCCCGAAGTCACGAAGGCCCTCAGGACCCAGGCCTCGGTCACCCACTCTTCCTCAGCATTTGCAGTGTGAGCTCTTTTCTTTTCTTTTTTTTTTTTTATCTTGGGGATTGAACTCAAGAGTGATCATACCATTCTACCTTTGGGCTACCTCCAGCCTAATCCTATTTTATTTTTTATCTCAAAACAGGTTCTTGCTAAATTGCTGAGGCTGGCCTGGAACCTGTGATCCACCTGAGCTCTGAAAAACTGTTATGCACCTCTTTGTTTCAGTCTGCTTATAGTGTGCCAGGTGTTCTGCTACACCCTTTGTACCAATTTCCCAACTTAATCTCAGACCAGGACTACACAGAGAAGCAATAACCTATCCTCATTTTAAAGTACCTCGACCGAGATTAAATAGCAGGAAGCGGCAGGTTTGCCGTTGGGCCCCGCTGCCCTTGGAAGGCCGCCTTCCTAACCATCAGGAGCTAGAACCAGGGGCTCGTGACACCCCACCTGAGCTGCAGGCTGACCGGCCATGAGCTGCCCCTGCAAACAGCACCTCACTTAGCTGCTGGCCTCAGCCCTCCGCGATTCCCAGGTTTGCCTGGTTACCACACAGGGCCTAACCCTGGGGAAACGAAGCCTTTTAAGAACTTGCCCCACACAGCTGCTGCCAGGCTGTTAGTGACGCGCGCCCCTGTGCTTCCAGGTGCCCTCCAGCCTGGATGGGCTATTTGTTCCTTTTTCTCTTTGATACCGAGGGCAAGTTCCCAGGAGAAGAAGTCTTTAACAGGGCCATAAATTTGACATTGCAATAGAAAGTCCTAGCTAGGAAACTAGTGACCCATGAAATTAGATGCTCCTTTCTGAGCGTCTGCTTGGGGTTAGGAGGAAATACAGACTGCGCACGCCAGGCTTTCCCACCAGGCTTCGCCCCTGCTTGGGACAATCGTAAATAACAGAAACACGTCCATATGTCTGCATTTCTGCACCGTGTGTGCATACAGGCTCAGAGCAGGTCTACATGTTTGCACACGCCATGTGCATCAAATCCCCAGCGCACTGAAGCCTTCAGTGCTCCTGAAGTGCAAACAGTTCTGCTCCCACCAATAGCACAACTGCGACACCCCTCAGCTGGACGTGGACGCTGCTGACCACCGCCTACGGTCAGAAGACCCTCACGGGCTACCACACAACCGCACTCATGCAGCGCACAATTTACCAGGCTGCATTGATTCCATTTTTAGCCGGGCCCCACAGAACCTTGGAGCAGGTGTGTCTTAAGATGAGGAACACAGACCTCCCTGGGAAAACAAGAACCGAACGCACGTGTTCAAATACATCCCTGGGGGCGAGTGGGGACCAAGCCAGTGACTGTGGGGAGGAAACCCCAGCCAGCAGCTTCCACACCCTGAGGCCCACTTCCTCCGCTCCAGAGGTGGCATCCTGAGGGAGCAGGTATTGGGTTGTAACCGGCACTGAACAAACATGATTCCTAGAGAGTGTCGCCGACATGTTCACTGACTGCAGATGCACTGCACATGTACACCGCGACACTGAGCCACTGTGCAGTGCCAAGCCCTAGACAAGCAGACAAGAGACCGTCCTCGCGGCTGGAGGAGTTCTGGCTTACTTCCAGCGCTGGGGTCTATCACTGGACCCCCTCCTCCATCACCTGGGACTTCAAGCCAACACAGGGAAGCTCTGTCTTGCTGACTGCATGAGATGCTGGCTGCCTTTCCCCCGACCCGCCCGCAGCAGGAAGGCCTCTGACCTGACCAGCACAGGGAGCTTCAGCCCCCAGCAGCCCGGGCCCAGAGGGCTGGATTGCAGGGGCCTGGAGGGACAACGGGGGCTTCCCTGAGCTTGGAACCTCAGGGCAGGGAACAGCGGTCCAGGAGTTTCTGACTCCAGCTTTGGGGAGAGGCCTCCCCACTCAGGGTCCACCCTGACTTCCTCCAGAAGAGCTGACCATCACACCAGTGGCTGCAGAGGACCCAGATTCTCTCCTGGAGGACCAGAGGCCTTGGCTGACATCAGTGTAGATGGGGTGGCGGGCACAGGAGGGCTCAGGGCTGCCGACCTATGGTCTCCTCACCTGGATGCTCAGTTACACCATAAACTGCTGGCCAGTGGCGCAGAAACTGGCAGGTCCTTCCCTTTTGAAGCTCCACTGCTGCCTCCTGGCACCTGGCTTGGGAGTCCACCCCCGGGCCTAAGCTGCTAGTCACATAGGCAGGGGCCCTGGCCCCTGGCGCGGCTGAAGCCACAGCAGCACCCTTGACACTAGCTTTGCCACTGCTGGTTTTGAGGTCGTGGACAGGTCACCCTTTGTATAACTCCGTCTTCCTTACTCCTAAGTGAGACAAATGCTAGTGACGGCTGTATCACTCACACTTGCCGTGGCCGAGACCACTCCGTTTCCTGCCCATCCTCGGTTCCACATTAGGCTCGTTGGCTCTGTGCCTGGCTCCTCTGGCAGGCCCTTGGCCTGGCCATCAGCAGGCAGTCCCCAGGAAGGTGCTGGCACAGGGACGGGCCCAGGAGGCTGAGGGAGGTCGCTCACCCAGCCCCTCCCCAGGGCCCCTTTCCTTTCCAGTTCTGGTCTTTGGCTCCCTGGTGTAGTAGGAGACAACCCTCTTTCCCCGCAAAGTCCCCCAGGATGGCGCCCCTTCCCCAACCCACCTCTCCCATCAACACCAGGCAAGGCCCAGGGAGGGAGGCAGGTAGCCCAGAGAGGGCGACTTTGAAGGCCCAGAGAAACTAGAGATGAAGGGAAGCGGTCAACCCCAGACTCTGGGTGTTGGGGGACCTTGGGCTCCGCCTCTGTAGTCTCCAGGGCGAGAAGCAAAGACTGAAGCCAGTCAGACAGATTGAGGGCGCCAGGCCTGACGGGTGGAGCGGCGAGCCTCTCCACGGAACACACAGGCGCTCGAGCCAGGAGACCGGCAGCAGTGAGGTGGACACATCAAGCGAGGCCTGACCGTGGTCCTAGGCTGCAAGATCTTGATCTCAAATGTCTGAGCCTCGGGGACAGAGAAGAGTTCACAGCTTCTCAGACCCAAGGAGGGACAGAGACTCACAGAGGGGCTGTGCCACACCCCCTCCACAGCCCCAGCAGACCCATCTCCTGCCCCCACAGGAAGCTGCAGCCCTGCTGTACCCAGCCGCCTCCCCCATGGCGCACACAGCGCTTTCCCGCTGGCAGCGTTACAGGATTTCTTCCTTTCCTCAGCATAGGAACCATCCTGCAAGGGTCTGAGTCATAGGCTGATGACATCAAAGCCTGTTTGTCTTGGTGTGCAGCCTGTTTGGGTTGCGACCAAGATAAATTGCAAATCGGCCTACGCTGCTAATAAACACGCACGTCCTTAGTCATTTCTGCTGAGGGCTGTGCAGCGCGCTCAGAGCTGTCCGCCGCCTCATCCTGTCCTTATTCAGCAAAGTGCTGGCTGGGAAAAAACCAGCGCTCCTGCAGCTCTGCCCTTTGGGGGGCTGCACCCACGACCCACGGGCCTTGCTTATTGAGGCATTGGTCAGTGTCTACGGAGGTTTCCCTCCAAACCCCGCACCAGCCCCCAGCCTGCTGCCACCTCTGCCAGGTGGCAAGGAACCAAGAGCCCCGGGGGCTCACTGCTGCCAGACATTGGGCAGAGTTCATGCCTACGCTCTCACCAGCCTGCAACCATGAGATGAGGAAGCTCGTGGTCCCGCAAACCCTCCACTGAGCTCCTGACAGATGCTCCCACCCCTCCTCTGCGTGACCAGTGTTCGCCAGTGGAGCTGTGTCTCCCTTGTCACCTGTGGACAGACACACAAAGTGCTCACTGATCCACAAAGCGAGAGACACCCTAGGAAGAGCTGGCTGAGGGGGAGATGCCCAACCCCCCTGCTGTGAAGCAGGCCCATCTGGGGCAGCAACCTCTCTAAACTGGAACTCCAAGCAGAGCCCCTTGCTCACATTAAAGAATTTGACATAAAGCCGGCGTGGTGGCACATGCTTGTAATCCCCGCGCTTGAGAGGCAGAGACAGGAGGATCGCGCAGGTTCGAAGCCAGCTGTGCTGGCTTAAGAGACCCTGTTTCAAAAATATAAAATAGGTCTAGGAGTGTAGCCCGGAGGTAGAAAGGCTTCCAGGAACCCCAGTACCACACACACACAAAAGAATTTGACATAAAGAACTGTGTTTGCCCTGAACCTAGGCAGTTAGTTAGGACTCAGAAGCCAGGCTTCCCTCCTCTTCTGCAGGAACTGTATTTGTCCTGGAGGACTGCAGGGTGCTTGTAAAAAATGGCTTTATCTTAGGCCTGGGGCTTGAACATAGCCTGTCCAACTTCTGATGACCAACTTTGATAAGGCATTTTGTATTTGTTTTAGTTTTGTGTCGGGCTACACATTACTGCGGGCACAGGAACCCAAAACCCCAGTGTCTATAGCTTCTTCAGGCCAGAAGCCTGGGTGCATGCAACCTCATTTTCTGCTTAGGGTTTGAGCAGGCTGTCACCAGGTGTCACCAGGCCTCGCAGATCACTGGTGCTAGGGTCTTCTAAAGCTCCTCTAGCCGGTGAGATCCTCTCCTTGCAGCTGCCAGACTGGGGCTCCTGTTGCCTTCAATCTTTCAGCCTGGAAGATGCCCACCCTGCCCACCAGCTTGGCCATGTGGTCCACACACAGGCCTGGATGCTGCCTCCTCCAGGACAGAGGAGGGCCCCGCCACTCCAGTCTGCAACCAGAAAACTGGTTTATGCAGAAAGTAGCATTTAGAGTCCATGTGCTTAGGCCAGGCCTTGGACTATCGCCCTGCTGAAGGGCCAGCCGCTCTGGGCCTCCAGTCACATTCACTGGACACTGCACTCCAGGGGGTGAAACTGCAGCCTGGAGAATGGGGACAGGAGTCCTCTCTGCAGGGAGCTTTCATCCTTATCCTCTGACAAGCTGAGGAGGGCAGGTGTGAGCATGTTTCCGAGCATGCTGATATCAGGGGAGAGGCGGGCGCAAGCCCGAGGCACTGAGCCACCGTGGGCCAGAGGCCTCAGCCTCTCGCTGGCCTGCAGAGCTCAGGCCCTGGAGTGCATGCACCTAGTAGCCCCCACGCTTCCTGCACCAGCAGGCCTTGCGTTCTGATCCTGTGAGAGAATTATATCTTCACATCAGTTCTCAGGTCAGAAATAGGACTCAGAGGCTGAGTGACTTAGGAGGGCCGCTGGGGAGGAAAGCCAGGCCATAGGACCAGCTACCAACCCGCTGCCTCAGGTGAGTCTCATGAGCATCTGGGATGCTCAGAGATTCTGAATAAGACCCCTGGCTCTGGAAAACAATGGCCCACGACTAAGCCTGGACACTTATTGAGCCAGGGCGTGTTTGTGCCCTAACACCAGCTCCCGGCTCCGGAGGTAGCCTGCTCCATCTTGACACTCCCCCACACATAATGTCTTCTCTTCCAAGGGCAGTGTAGTCACAGGCTACTGCATTTTCAGGATAAGGAGGCTGCTCTTCTCCTTGCACCTAATGTCAGACTGCTCCCAGCGAGATGCATCCTGCCACCCCAGGAGCACTCAGTGCCCTGGTGCCCATCTGCCCCGGTGGAGCACCTCTGCATATGGGTCCCAGTGCTTGGACAGAGCCAGAACTGAGCAGGCCTCACTCCCATGGAGTTTGTCTCTGGCAGAGAATATGGTCGAGAAGTCAGTAGTGGATCAACAAGATTGTTAGGTGGTGGGAAATCAAGCACAGGCCATGCTGGGGAAGCCTGTGGGGGCGGGAGACGCTAATGGAGGGCTCAGGTAGCAGCTGTGGAGCCGTGGGCGGGAGGGAGCCCATGGGTCCTGCCAGGCTGGGAGAGGCATGGGGACCAGATCCTGGCTCTGTGGCCTTGTCGGGGGCGGGGATAGTGTACAGATGAGGGAGTCTCAGTCACTCCTCCTGCCTGGGAGACAGAACCTGCGGCCAGCTGCACAGATCATGTTACCAGCTGCTCTTGGTAACCAGCAGGTGCTAGGGCCACCAGGTGCCTCACAGTCCGACCCGGGCATTGCTTTTGATGCTGAAGATCAACTGGCTATAGGCCTGGGACACAGGCACAACCAGGCCAGCACCTCCCTGTGTGAGAGGACAACCACCCGACCTGAGCTGCCCTGGGCCTTTGGGGGCCTTGCAGCAGCCAGCTCCTGGGCTTCCCCAGGGCACATCAGGGCACATGCAGCCCTCATCTGGGGCCACGAGGAAGCAGATGAAGTACCTGGCGCCCACTGCCTGCAGCAGAGCCAGCCTGCCCTCGTTCACCACACACCCTGTTCACCTCCCTTCCTTCTTCCTCTTAGCCACACTGCATGTGGTGGCCAGCATGTCCACCTTCCACAGGAGCAGCTCATACACCTGGAGCCCCGTCTGATACAGGCAGGTACGAGACCGGGTCGTTTGCACATCACAGGCATCGGGAAGATGTCAGGACAGAGGACCAAGCTGAGGTATTCCTGGATCCAGAGAAGCCAGAGGACTACTACCAGTGCTCCGCCCTTGGCCCCAGCCCTCAGCCCAGGAGCGGCCTCTCTCTTAGGGTCCTCTGAGCTGGGCCTGGGCGAGGCCAGACCAGGCCATTTCCAGGAGTGGGGATGTCCCCAGGCCCGCTCAGCTTCGGAGCGATAACCTCGCTTTCAGAGAGTGTGTTTGTTTAGTGATAACTGAGAAAGAAAGCAGGGCAGTGCAGCACTTCCCCTCATTGTCAGCCCTTTTATCAAGGGCTGAAAAACCACAGTGCTGGCTCCAGGGCCTGTGGCAGAGGAGGCCTGAGGACAGGAAACCGGGCCTCCAGAAACCTTCCACCAGGCCGGAGCTGGACATGGGCCAGCGGCACCGCTCTGGACCTGAGGGATCACAGCATTTATGCTTCTCTTTGAAGTTCTCCGCTCCCGAGGCACTCTACCAAGGCTGGGCAAGGCAGCCGTGGCCTTCCCTTTGTCGCAGAGGGGGGACTCGAGGAAGCGGTGGAGCTGGGTCATGGGGAGGCAGGAACCCGGAAGCAGACAGGTCACCCTTTACCAAGCAGCTTTTCTGTGTCCAGTCCCCTTGATTTTAGAGAGGTGGCATCCCCCCAACCCTGTCCCTTGCCCCTGAAGAAGCACCATCCACTTCTGGAGCCTGCAGGAGCTCAGAAGCCCCCGAAGCTTCCATCTGCAGAGCTTGCTGATACCTCTGGGATAGCATAGAAAAATACCCTTCCTCACACAGAACAGCCTGTAAGACACTGAAGGAGAGGATGTTGGCTGAGCACCACAGGGGGACACGCCACTGAGTCTGCGCAGTTAACTCCAGGGTCCAAGAATGAGCTAGATGCTGGGAGAATAAAGCACACGCATGGGCTGTACACAGACAGGTGCTGATTAGACGTGATGGTGACCGTAGAAGTGTGTTAGATACACAAAGAACAGATGTATCCACAGATGACTGTGATTGGATAACCGATGAGGATGGATACCGGTTACAGAGACAGATGCGCAGATGAGATTCCTATAGGTAGGCACATAGGTACATAGACTCCTAGACAGACATGTGTACACAAGTAAACGATAGATGAATGACAACTAGACACATGACCATGATGGTCGTAGTGACAGATATATGGGTAAATAATAGATAATTACAGATCCATAAGTGGTAAATGGTTGGTCATTGCATTTATTATTTTTTTTGTGATTAAGTTGGAACTTTTATTTTATTTTATTTTTTTTATTTTGATCGTGCATTTTATTTTATTTTATTTATTTTGTTAATTAATTTATTTTTTAAATTGGTGCATTGTAGTCATATATCAATCACATTGGAGTACAAGACTTGAGAGGATATACAAGCACACATCATCCAATTAGCCCTCCTCCAGCCCCCATCCCATTCCCTCCCCTTCCCTCCATCCCATGCTTCTTTGGTGATTTACTTTGATACATTTGTTTATGTACCTCCTGCGTTTTAAAGAGGCTCCGTCCTCCAGTATTACATACCCTCTGATTGGTCACATTAGTTGCTTCACTATAGGGCCCTTTCTATAGCTCAACCTCTTCCTGTTGCCCTTTTCCTCCTAGTTATTGCTGATTAAGAGAAGCATCTGATTTATATTTTCTGCGATATTTCTCTGTGCATGCTGCGTTGCAAGTACCGATCCCACTCTTGATGGTCCTAGTAGTGGCCTGGCTACTCAGTGGACTGATCTAGACCTCGCTGGCTCAAGCAGCGGTCTTGCCTCATGGGAGGCCCCAGTTCTGGTCTCGCTGGCCCCTGCACCGGTCTAACCCCTAAGCTGGCTTTGGTCCCGGCCTTGGAGGCCGCAGGAGTGAACTTGCCTCATGCCAGGCTCCAATGCTGGCCATTGGCCCCTGCACCGGCCTAACCCCTTGGCAGGATTCCAATCCCGGCCTCGGAGGCCCCAGCACCGGCCTAGCCTCACGGCAGGCTCCAATGCCAGCCTCGTTGGCCGCAGCACCAGCCTAACCCCTCGACAGGTTCTGTTCCCGGCCTAGGAGGCCCCAGCACTGGCCATGTCTCATGGCAGGCTCCGATGCTGGCCTCGCCTCACGGCAGGCTCCGATGCCGGCTTCGCTGGCCCCAGCACCAGTCTAGCCCTTCGGCAGGTTGTTATCCTGGCCTCGGAGGGCCCAGTACCGGCCTTGCCTCACAGCAGACTCTGATGCCAGCCTCGCTGGCCCCAGCACCGGCCTAACCCCTCGGCAGGCTCTTATCCCGGCCTCGGAGGTCCCAGTACCGGCCTTGCCTCATGGCAGGCTGCGATGCCGGCCTCGCTGGCCCCAGCACCGGCCTAACCCCTCGGCAGGCTCTTATCCTGGCCTCGGAGGCCCCAGTACCGGCCTTGCCTCAAGGCAGGCTCCAATCCCGGCCTCGGAGGCCTCAGCACCAGCCTTGCCTCATGACAGGCTCCGGTGCTGGCCTCGCTGGCCCCAGCACCGGCCTAACTCCTCAGCAGGCTCCGATCCCGGCCTCGGAGGCCCCAGAACTGGCCATGCCTCACGGCAGGCTCCGATGCCGGCCTCGCTGGCCCCAGCACCAGCCTAACCCCTTCGATGCCGGCCTCGCTGGCCCCAGCACCAGCCTAACCCCTTGGCCGGCTCCGATACTGGCCTTGGAGGTCCCAGCACCGGCCATGCCTCACGGCAGGCTGCTATGCCGGCCTCACTGGCTCCAGCACCGGCCTAACCCCTCAGCAGGCTCTTATCCTGGCCTCGGAGGCCCCAGTACTGGCCTTGCCTCAAGGCAGGCTCCGATGCCGGCCTCATTGGCCCCAGCACCGGCCTAACCCCTTGGCAGTCTCCGATCCCGGCCTTGGAGGCCCCAGCACTGGTCATGCCTCACGGCAGGCTCCGATGCCGGCCTCGTTGGCCCCAGCACCGGCCTAACCCCTCGGCAGGCTCTTATCCCGGCCTCGGAGGCCCCAGTACTGGCCTTGCCTCACGGCAGGCTCCGATGCCGGCCTCGCTGGCCC
Source organism: Muscardinus avellanarius (assembly GCF_963383645.1). NCBI lineage: Eukaryota > Metazoa > Chordata > Mammalia > Rodentia > Gliridae > Muscardinus > Muscardinus avellanarius. The sequence continues at coordinate 118,178,406 of NC_137794.1, read as the reverse complement.
CAGCACCAGCCTAACCCCTCGGCAGGCTCTTATCCCGGCCTCGGAGGCCCCAGTACTGGCCTTGCCTCAAGGCAGGCTCCAATCCCGGCCTCGGAGGCCCCAGCACCAGCCTTGCCTCACGGCAGGCTCCGATGCTGGCCTCGTTGGCCCCAGCACCAGCCTAACCGCTCGGCAGGCTCTTATCCCAGCCTCGGAGGCCCCAGTACCGGCCATGCCTCACGGCAGGCTGCGATGCCAGCCTTACTGGCCCCAGCACCGGCCTAACCCCTCGGCAGGCTCTTATCCTGGCCTCGGAGGCCCCAGTACCGGCCTTGCCTCAAGGCAGGCTCCGATGCCGGCCTCGCTGGTCCCAACACCGGCCTAACCCCTCGGCAGACTCCAATCCTGGCCTTGGAGGCCCCAGCACTGGTCATGCCTCATGGCAGTCTCCGATGCTGGCCTCGCTGGCCCCAGCACCAGCCTAACCCCTCGGCAGGTTCCAATCCCGGCCACGGAGGCTTCAGTAGTGGCCTTGCCTAACAGCAAGCTCTGATGTCGGCCACTGGCCCCGGCGCCCGCCTAACCCCTCAACAGGTTCCGATCACTGTCTCTGTGGTTATTATTTCAAAGGTTCCAGGTGTAATGTATCAGATCTCTGCCTCCCCTGAGTATTGGCCACTGGCATTGCCATTGCCTCCACCGTTTCAAATCCTTCCCAGGCTCTTTTTCCACTCTGAATGTTGTCCAGTGTTCCTAAGCATGTGTGATGGTAGCATTCGACATTTGGTGTAATTTCTACAAAAAAATAAAGTTGGTAGGATCCGGTTTCTGCTTCTCCTGAATACAAGTCTCCACCACCATCGTGGAGAACTCTTTCAACACCGCATTTCTCCTTGGTCTCCACTAAACTCTCTCCTTACAGGTGATGTCTGAGATTCTTAACAATATAGAGAAATAGCAGTCCTCTTTCACAGCGAATTTTTCCATAAGTTCCAGTGCATTTAGATAAGTTTTGTCTGCATCTCCAGTGTCCTGGCATCCATAATGGCTTTCTTACCTCCTCTCTGATATTTTTCTTTATCTTTTTCTGTTCTGGGCCCGGTTTCTCCAGGGGTCTGGCGTGCTACTCGCAGTTCAGCCGGGGCCCAGAGTCCCGTGACCCGGGCCCCAGCTGGTGTGCGTCGCGCGCGACCCCCGCCCAGAACCCAGCGTCTTACTGGGCCTGGTTTCTCCAGGGGTCTGGTCATTGCATTTATAGCTATGACAGACATACCAGGTAAATGATTGGTATATTTAAGGGGGGGAGTGTCATCTAGGTGCTCAGCGATCTAGAACACACTGGAGCAGGTACCCTGCTCTTAGAACAAAAGAGAACAAGCCAAGGCTCATTACTCCATGCAACACAGTCTAATGCCTGGATTCTTTCATTTATTTGTTAATTAGTTCAAAATTCAAGATATTTCCTGACTACCTGCCATACACCAAGTGTCAGGTGCATGTGCTTAGAGGCAAGCAGACCGAGAGGGCAACCCACAGCCCTGCGGGCCGCAGGAGGGTGCAGCGGAGCAGGGAGGCCACGTGGAGCTGGTTCTCTCACGACAGGGGTCAGCCTGGTCTAGGCCTTCACACAACCCGAACTGGTGCCCACAGGGCCCATGGACAAAGTGGCTTCTGGGGAGGCAAGTGAGGAGAAGCTGTCATCGGGACCAAGAGGAGGAGCAGGAGGACTCTAGGGTTCTGCACCTGCCCAGCGGAGATGCAGAGGCAGGTGTCCAGAGAGCCAGGCAGCCGCGGGAGCCCACAACACAGGCAAGGCCTGGATTTGCCCTGAGACATGGTCACTGGGTCTGTGGTCACTGGGCCTGTAGCAGGCTAGGCCTAGATTTGACCTGGGTCTGTCTGCTGTTGCTGTAACAGGATACCCGGGCAATCCGTGGGTGCTCTTCTCATGGGTGTGGACACTGGGACTTTGATGCCAGGCGTTGGCAAAGGTCTTCCATTGCACCACCCTGGCAGAGGCAAGAGGGCAGAGAGGCCAGAGCAGAGGAGGAGTCCCACAGCTTACAGTAGCCTGTGGCCTGCATGCTGGTGACCAGAGCCACCCCGCGGGGTCGCACTGGGGACGCAGGTTCCACCACATGGCTTAGGGGACCATTCAAACTAGAGCAGGACACATGGAAGGGTTTCAAGTGAAGAGCGATATGCTGGATTTGGGGAGGGAGCCCTTGCTTGGGGTGGGAAATGCAGCTGGACATTCTCTGAGGAGTCCCAGCTGGGGGACAGGGACCTACGCCAGGGTTGAGGGGCCCCTGCAGTGGATGAATGTGGGCATCAGTGATGGGTCCTCTGGGTCTCTGAGCCCAGCTCAGATAAATAGATCAGAGCTGTAGACAGGTAATTATAAAGACAGATTGGACAGCTGGAGATAGACATATGCTGGGAGGAAAGGAGACCCAAGGGTACACCAAGGGCCGTGCTGTGGAGAGGGAATGGCAGGCACAGTGGGGCCGGAGGGTAGCCCAGCGGCATGATACAGACTCCTGGTACTCAGCTCCTCACACCATCCAAGGGTGTGGGAGCGTGAACACCACCCCTCTTGGGGCCGTTATGGAGGCGCCCAGGGCCAGTTTTGCCAAGGGAGAAGCACAGCTGTAACATGGATGCACAGAGGCCCACTGTGCTACTGGCAGCAACTTGGGGCGCGGGCCTGGGCCCCCAGCGGCATCAGTGAGAGCAGGCTCCCGGTGGGGAGGCCCGCAATGGACACCCAAGTCGTGCAGCCCGTGAGTCCTGCCGATTCACTGCTCCATCCAAATTATGCCAGGCAGTGGCAGACTCAACTCCAGGAATGGATACAGGCCTTGGGATGGTAGGATACACCTGGCCAGTGCCAGAGAAGTGGCTCCATTCCTGGCAGACCAGGAAGCTGTCCTGAGCCCTGGGGCTTGCTGGCTGAGGGGCTCTGGCATGGCCACACTGACGCAGGGGTGAGTGTGCGGGTGATGAGGCCAGGACCCCCAAGATCCGTCTACACAGGGTGCTTGGCAGACACTCAGCAGCACCATCCTGCAGGCCAGGATCGCTGCCGGCACAGAGGGGCCTGGCTCCCTTCCTCCCACTCATGATAACACCTGGAAAGGTCTCTTCCCTCTTCCCCTGGGTCCCTGCCAGAGCAGCATGTGGGGAGCCTTAGCTCAGGGGACGAGCCTGTCCTGACAGCTCCTCTCCTGGTCTCTCACAGGGTGTCCCTCATCATCTACAGTCAGAAACCCTAAGAAGTCCCAGTCAAAAAAAAAAAAAAAAAAAGGATGTAGCTAAGCACAGTACAACAGAGGAGACACTGTCTCTAAAATAGGGCAGGTCTGGGCGTGGAGCTCAATGGCCAAGTGCTCACCCAGCATGTGTGAAGCCCTGGTGCCCATCTCCAGGATCACAAAGAAAAGAAGGGCCACGGCGCTCTCCTGAGACAGGAGCTCTGCCCACTCCACCCAGCACAAGAACTGAGGGGAAACTGACAGCAGGTGTGGTCACAGCTCACCGCCCTCACGGCAGCAGGAGGCACTGTCCACCCTTCTGGGGCCACCCGGGCTCCAGTGAGGACCCCCACCGAGCCTGGCCAGAAGCTACTGCTCAGAAGAAGCCAGCGGACACGAGGAAGACATCTGTCCATCACAAACACGATGGGCCAAAGTCCCTGGGATGGTGAGTTTCTGGCGTTTGCTTGGCCAGGGCCCCTGTGTCTGGTCTGGACAATGTCATGCAGCATCCCCACTCTGAGGGGAGCAGGTGGCCCTCCATAACGTGAGTGGGCCTCAGCCAAGCAGGTGAAAGACTCCAGAGAAAAGACTGGGGTCTAAGAGGAAAGATGGCCGCCTTCCAAGGCACCAGGCTCGCCGCAGCACCCTCTCCACCCCGGTGTCCAGCTGGCACATCCCAGCCCCACAAGCCCCACCGTGGTGTGACCAATTCCTTAAAATAGGTCTCCTCCACACTCTGCTCTCTCAAGCTTTTTCTTCTCCGGCAGTCTCCTCAGCATCTGCCTGCCCCCCGTGGTAGAGGGCATGGTCCTGGAGGTGTTCATTCAGCAAGTTGGACCTTTAACCACGATCTCATCTTAGGACCCATGTCACTCGTAGCATATAGCAAATGATCAAAGCTATGCTACACAGACAAGTAATTAATAAAAGAATGACTTACTGAGGGTCTCTGCCAGCCCTGCTCTACTGTGGGGGGGTTCCTGGATGAAGAAGGCCCGCAGGGTCCTATCTCCAAGAACATCCTCTAACTCTAATAAACCAAAACTGAGCACAGGATTCCACACAAAACAGTAGGCAGAGGTTTTTCTCTTGCAAATATTTGACCCGTGCATATGCAGCCTTTGGGGGACATTCCAAATCAGTCCAAATCAGAGCCCTAAAAGCACACGATGGAGACTGACCCACAGGGCTCAGAGTGGTACAGCCCCTCCACGTCACCCACAGAGGTGCAAACCACCCTCAGTAACAATGGAGATGCAGACCCTCCCATGGAACCCATGGAGGCACAGCCCCTCCCAGCCCTTGTTGGGACCTGGCCTGATCACACAGGCCACCCGTAGCATGGCTGTTGGTTACTTCTGCGAGAATGTCATACCAATTACACGGGGCCATGGTTCCACATCCAGGGGCCTCTCTGGGCTAGAGACCACACTCCCGTCCCATGGTCACCCAAGCAACTCCCACCCAGCACCAGTAGGCCTACGGGTTGCCAACAGAGCTCTGGCCTGCCTTGGTCCTCCTCTCTCTGGGACATGCTCTCTCCCCCTCTCCTTCCTTTCTGGATACAAGCTCATCTTCTGTGGGGCCTCACGCATTCCCACAGTCACCTGCTGAGACCAGGAGCACAGAGCTGGCCGTGGTGCACCAGCCGAGGATGCAGCGATCCCCACCACCTCCTCCCAGAAGCTGCCTGTGGGTTTCAGTGTACTCGTGAGTGGCAGAAAATAGACAAGACAAAGACTTTCAGTCCCAGATCTGCCAAAGCCATGCCACACGATAATAAACATCTGGTGGATCCAGACATTGGGATGTCACCAGATATATCAGACATGCCCCCGTGTGGCATCCTGAAAACCAACTATCTATCCAGCTGTTGAGCCATGGGGTCCTTTGCACCTCCAGTATCAGCTTCTCTGCCCTGAAGCACCTGCCTGGGGCATAGGAACAGGAGGGGACCTGTGGACCAGAGGAGGTGGGCCACAGAGTATCTCTGGGCCTCCATGCTGAGGGGAGAGGCATTGGCTGTATGTAAACCCAAACACCTGCTCAGGCAATGCGTGAGGCCAGCCCAGGCCATGGTGTGGGACCCTCTGGGAGGCATCTGGTCCAGTGAGCGCTGAGCTCATCATGGCTTCCCATCTCTCCTGCCCCACACCAGACCACATGAGGAGTGCCAGAACCTGCTTTTCTGGATCAGTTACCTTAGAAACTCAAACACACAAGGAATCGGTACACCCATCAAAAAATACACCTAGGATAGAAAGCGGGGTCTCTGGCTGGATACAGGCCCCCAACACAGGTAGGGGGACAGTTCGAGAAGCCACACATGTTGCTCCTTGGGTCACTGAGGGTATATTTGGGTCAGAGTAGACACAGCTGTGACACAAATAGTGTGAAGCAGAAGGCAGGGGGCCCTGGGTAGCTCACCCAGGAGGAGTGGGAGGCACACTACGAGATCCTCAGCCCAACACAGGGATGCGGGATACCAGGCTCCTGGATGTCACTGTCCACCTGCAAGTATGTGACTGCCTGGCCTCGGGCCACCGTCAAATTCCAACATCTGGACAGAATTCTGCCTCTCCCATGTGCACACACACAAGCAGCATGTCACACATACCATGAACAAAGCAAGCAGGGTTGCATTCAATAGCACAACCACAGCAGCTGCATTCACATATGAACACACCAGGAAAACCTCCATGAGGCCATGCACATGATCGCTCCCGCCTGGACGCCCCTGTGTGCCTCTTCACATCCTCCGCCACATCCTCCTCCATTCCTCCTCCAGTCCTCCATGTCCTTCTCCATGTCCTCCGCCACATCCTCCTCCATGTCCTCCTCCATATCCTTCTCCACGTCCTCCTCCACATCCTCCAAATCCTCCACATCCTCCACGTCTTCCTCCATGTCCTCTTCCACATCCTCTTCCACATCCTCCACGTCCTCCTCCACATCCTCCTCCACATCCTCCAAGTCCTCCACATCCTCCTCTGCATCCTCCTCCACATCCTCTTCCACATCTTCCATGTCCTCCTTCTTGTCCTCTACATCCTCCTCCACATCCTCAATGTCCTCCAGGTCCTCCTGCATGTTCTTCAAGTCCTCTTCCATGTCCTCCTCCACATCCTCCTCTGTGTCCTCCTCCATGTCCTCTACATCCTCTTCCACATCCTCCACGTCTTCCTCCATGTCCTCCACATCCTCCTCCATGTCCTCTACGTCCTCAATGTCCTCCACATCCTCATCCAGGTCCTTTACATCCTCCTCCAAGTCCTCCTCCACATCTTCCATGTCCTCCTTCACATCTTCCACATCCTCCTCCACATCGTCCTCCACACCCTCCTCCACATCCTCCTCCATGTCCTCCTCCATGTCCTCCACGTCCTCCTCCAATCATCCTTCACGTCCTCCTCCCCATCTCCCGCCGCATCTCACTGCAAGTCTTTGGCCACATCTTCTCTCACACCTCCCTCCTCCCTCTAGACACCTCCTGGTACACATTGCCTTGCCTTCCTGTTGGATTCCTCTCGCATGGCCCCCTCCTACATCTTGACTACCAAGTTCACCTCTAGTCCAGGTTTTACCATCCATGCCCCAGACCACCTTCAACTCTACACTTGAATATTTGTTCATGGGCTTGTTTGTAGATAAACAGAAAGGCCATAAGCCATCCACTAAGCACTTCTCTTCTGACCCTTTTTTGCCATCAAAATCTTGAAATTCATTCTGAGCCCTAAAGCAGAGGCTATATGCCTCCTTTCTATAGTTCTGAAGATTGTCACCCTACCCTGTGACAGAGACAGCTTGTGTGGGATGTTCCAGAAGGTCAAGCTTCTGGACAGAGGCTCTGGACGAGGGGGGCCCAGAGAGTCTGACCTATGGCAGCGCACGGACCCCAGCTGGGTGTGCACCCTCATCAGGGGCCTCAGGCACAGCTGGACCGAGGAGAGAAAGAGAGCACTTTAAGGAAGACTTCAAAGAGGCCAGAAAGACCTGAGATGACCAACACGAGTCTGAGGGCCCTCAGGGCAAGGAGGACTCCAGCAGGCTAGCAGGACATCAGATGGGCCAGCTGACACCAGACAAGCCAGGATGTGCAAGTCCTAGCCTTGAGGATGAAGGAGCGACTTTAAGGGCACTGGCCTGCAGCCCTCCGCTTCCTCCTGTCCCCTCTGTCCACACACCCCGGCTGTGATGGGCAGGCCCAGCTGCAGTGCCCTGCAGGCCTGCCTGCCCAGCCTCCTGACAGATGTTTTAATCTGCTGTTTGAAGAGGGGCTCCTGCAAGCTCCCTGAAGCCATCGGTTTCTGTTTAGAAACACGGAGGCCCTGGGAATGGCGCTGCTGCCACCACAGTGGGACTGTATCGATGGCGGCCCACGCCGCTTACATTAGCCTTCCAGCCGGGAAGGATTTACTGCAGGAGGTGGACACGCTCCTAAGTTCTGTAAGATAGATCATCCACCAGAAAGCTGAATGGCTCAGTTCTCTAAATACTCCTCTCTGAAAGGAGAAATTTACTTTATGGACCCATCAAAAACCCCTTGGCAGCATAAGGCTTTTAGGACTGTTCATGTTTCAGACCCTTAATGCCATTCTCCAAGTTTATTTACTAATTTACTTTTACTGGTGCTGTACTAGTGGTTGAACCCAGAGGTGCTACACCTCTGAGCCTCATCCTCAGCCCTTTTAATTTTTTCTTTTGGGACAGGATCTTGCCATGTGGCCCAGGCTGGCCTCAGACTTGCAATCTTCCTGCCTCCGAAGGACCACATGCTTGCCCACTGTGCCCGACCTTAGATCTGTTTGAACAGAAATCTGCTCTACCCCATGTCTTCTGCACCTCCTTTGCTGGGCCATGGGGAGCAGCCCCCATTCCTCTGCTCTGAACAAGCCACTCCACGGAGATGGAGTAGGAAGACCACCGAGAACCCCGGGCAGGAGGGCGGCCTGCCATGCGGCGGGAGCAAGCGCAGCGCCAGAGGCCCGGGGCAGGCCCGTCCTCCCATGGGGCACCGGGGAAGATCCCCAGCTATTGGGTTCACACACTTGCTCCACACACACATCTTACCTTCCTTGGTCTCTCCAGGATGCAGACACAGGGCTGAGATAATTAATAATGACATGCCACACACACTTGGACATGGAAAATATGGAGCCATTTGTAGTGATAAATAATCAGAGGTGATTGAGAAATGGGCCCCATTTTTTCCATCAATAAACCAGATGTTTAGCCAAGTTGGAGGGAAAGGAAGTTGGTATCCGCCAGCACGAGCTATACTCCAGGTGCTGCCTGGCACCCTGACAACACGCTGCGTCACACAGTGCTCCTGTATGTTGTGTTGGAAGACAGTGCCCACCCACAGAGGGAACCCCGGGCTCAGAGAAGGGTGGTGTGGCCTGCAGCACCCAGCCAGCAACAGTCTCGGGGGCTGAGCTCGAGGCCAGCCACTCTTAACCTCGGCTCCAGCACATCCCATCACACCTGCCTAACTGCCCAGCGATTGTGGGAGGGCAAGGAAGCTTGTCCAATTGCCACCAAATAAGCGAGTTTCCTGAAACCACACAGCCGCTGCTGAAAGACAGAATTCTCACCCAGGTAGGCTTGATTGCAAAGCCTGTTTTATTTCTAACTAGACACCCCAGGTATGGAATATGTAATAGAAATGTGTATCGCCGGGCGCAGTGGTGCACGCTTATAATCTCAGGAGGATGGCAGGTTTTGGGCCAGACTCAGATACTTAGGCCCTCCGTGACTTGGTGAGACCCTGTTTCCAAATAAAAAACAAAATAGGCCTGGGGGTATATCACAGAGGTAGAATGCCCCTGGGTTCAATCCCAGCGCACAGATCAAGAAAGAAAAGGAACAAGAAGGAGATGTATCTATCTGGGCAATGGGATTTGGAGGTCTCTTTTTTTTTTTTTTCAGTTCTTAAGGAATTCCTTCTATTATTTCAAATCAGCCCTTCCTTTAAATTAGTAGAAAATGGATATTAATCTTTTCAACAAATAAGCTTGATTTTTCCACAAATACAGAAACAGGGTATTGGTTTCTGTTCTGCTGCCTTGGGTTGGTGACCAAGTTCGCGTGGGCCCCTGTTGGAATCCTCAGTCACATGTGGCAGAGGCTGTGACTGGAGAGAGCCCCACGGGCCGGATGAGCCAGGCCGCATGGAGGCAGGACGGCCAGGGGAGCCCCTGGCTGTGGCCTCAGGCCCACAGTCAGAGGCTGAGGTAGAGGAGTCATGTCTGGAATACTATCGACCTTTCTTTACTTTCTCCTTTTGAATAAAAATTTTGAGAGAAAATACAATTTGCATTTCTTCTGTGGTCAATGTAGGACTGAAGGCATTTTACCTAACAGTGTGTGAATTCACAACTTTTCAGTACTGAGACACATATGTGAGCCCTAGACTCCCCAGCACGTTTACTCCAGAGCCAAGGAATAAAGACCTTTCCCAGTGGCTCAGCGGGGCTTTTTGTCCCTTGGGTGGGCAAGGAATGGTTCTGCTGGCACTGCCACCAAGAGGGACCAAGCGAGGGACAGGAACACTTCCTAACAGCAGGGCTAGAGGTGGCAGGTGCCAGGTAACTCAGCAGCCTGGGAGAGATGGCTCCACAGGGGGCAGGTGGACCCACCAAGACAAGCTGTGGGGAACGCTGCAGGGCTTGGAAAACCTGCGGCTCTCTGGAGAGGAGGTCTCCCCCAAGACTAAAAACGTGCTGTGAAGCCATGGGAGGAAGGACCAGGTCTGATGGGGGAGCAGAGACCGGCAGCCGATGGAGGCCTCTTACCTCCTCAGCATGGAAGCTCCCCGCACCCGCTGCCGAGCCCTGTGCATGCCCAGAGTGGGCTTACTTATTCTGTGTGGACCTCTGATTGTAATCAATTCATTTAATTAGATAAGCCTCGTTCTGATGGAATGCATGTGCGAAAACACAGAGGCATCTGTCCATGAAACCTGAGAGCTTTGAAAATTCACTAAAAATCCACGTCCATTTAGGTGCAGATGAGACAGCTGTCAATAAAGGAGAAGAAACATAATCCTAAGAACTGAGCATGGTTCTGCTGAGTCCTCTGCATGTGCCGCAAGTTTTCACTACACCCACTTCCTTGGTGGGCCTGCCATTTGCAATGGCTCCATCCTGCCTTCTCGGCTGGAGTGGATGGATGGTTCAGTGGTGGAAGAGACAGATGGCTGGATCCAATAATGAGCCAGTAGCGTTTCAGCCAGCTGCTCTCTGTAGCGGAGGGAACAGAGCTTTGCTGACTTGCAGCTCTGCCAGCTTCTGTGGTATAAGCGACCCATCACAGCTGACTTCCAGAAATCAACAGTGCCTCTGGCTGGGCCTGGGAGGAGAGGCGCACCTGGCCAGACACAGTAGGGAAGATGGCAGAGGTGCCATACGGCCCTTAGGGGCCCTCAGCCCTGGCATGATGCACAGCTGCTCCCACATGCCACCTCTGTGGTGGAGATGTAGCCCCCATCCCAACAGCCATGTGAACACCACTCCTCTGTGAGAACTCCCACCTTTAAGCAAAGACTTCAGAGAAGGGCCAGCGTCACGGGACAGCGTGAAATTAGGTTCTTCCCCACACACTCCCTCACAGCCAGTTCCTCACCGGGATGCTTTGCCCTCCCCAGACCCTTCTCCCCGGGCTGCCTGATTTACAGGTCTGAGCCTCACTTTGAAAACCAGACATGGGGAGCAGTCACCCAAACCTAGGACCAGAGGCAACAGCCTGGGGCGGCCCCATAGAGGCTGGACTCGAGCCCAGAGGCTTGCGTTTTCTCTCGGCTGACTGGGGTCTTTTATTTCCAGAGACAAATGATATTGAAATGAACATTTACTTCAGAAATGCCCACAGCTTCAGGGAAGCATGCCACGTTTCCTTTCCCTGCACGTCAGAAAACGCTCATGTCGAAGTGGGGGCCGCGGGGTGGGGCTGGAGCCCGGAGGGAAGGCGCTCTGCACTGTCCCGGGCCCTCCCTTTTGGGGATCCAGGCTGGGAGGCAGTGACTCTGGGTGCCGCGGGGGCCTCATCACGACTGCGGCTCCCGGAGAGGCCCCGTCTCCAAGCCTGAGCCTTCACGCCTGGCTCAGGGTGGAGAGGGCAGCCTTGGTCTCCCCGCTGTTGGGGGGGCCGAGTCCACGGCATGTTGTATATAAAAGCCTGATCTTGCAATCTTTGCCTTCAGATTTTAATCTACTGTAATCAATAACTTGTTATACATAACTGAGACAAATGCTACATAATGGGGCTGTGTTTATGAAGTCAATATATGGCTTGTAGGGAATTCCTTGGCATTGTTTGTATGCGGTATAAATATTTTAAGATTCTGCCGGTAACAGGAGTTTCTGTGTATACTACTCAGCGTTCTCTTTTATCCAGTTTGAAGTAGCATGGAGGAGCGGATGCGAGTTGTCCAAACAAACATTTGTTTCCCTCCAGCTGGGCAGATCGTCATCACCGCCTTCCGGGAGCCCGGTGGTCCCACGTTTGTGCCCAGGCAGGTACCACGGCGGAGCTGAGGGTGGCAGGCAGGCACGGCATTCTGGGGTGCTGCCGTGTGGTATGGCCTGGTGTGGCTTTGGGTTGTGCGGCGTGCTGCGGCGTGCTGCGGCGTGCTGCGGCGTGCTGCGGCGTGCGGTGCGTGTTTGTGGTATGGTGAGATATTGTTGGTGTGGTGGTGTGCCATTGCAAGATGTGGTATGTGGGTCTTCTGTGGTAAGTGTGGGACAGTGTGGTGTGCTGTGTTCTGTGGTAACCGTGTACTTGTTGAACCGTTTTGTGGTTGTGTGTCGCGTGGTGTGGTGTGGGGTTTGGTAACATGTGTGTGGTATGATGTACTTCACATGACTTGTGGCAGGGTGTGTCGATGTGTGGGCCGTGTGGTGGCATGCAGTGTGTGGCATGGTGCTTTTGGTGTGGTGGGCGCAGTGTGGTAGTTCCTAATGTGTAGGGTGCATTGTGCGCTGTGCTACATCATGTGGTGCGGTGTTATTTGCTGTTGTGGTGTGAGGTGTTGTGTGGTGGTGTACTTAGCTGCCCGGTATCAGACAGTGGGGGTCACACAGGTCAGGCTGGCACCATGGAATGATCCAGAAGGCAACCTGGCCTCCAGAAGCACTGACTGGGGGCAGGGAGGTACGGGCAGAGGGCTGCTGCAGGGACCACGAGGCGCAGCGTGGAGGGCTCCCCGCTTGTGTGTCCTGACATGGCAGAGGTCACAGCTTCTCCCTGGCCAGCACCTGCATGGCGCCCGCAGGGGCCAGCCACATCCTGCTCAGCAGCCCTGCAGCACCAGGCGCTGTCCTGGACTGGCCATACACTGGAGAGGCCCTGGGCGGGGCCGCGGGAGGGTGGACAGAAGGACTTGCAGCGGAGCCGGAAGAGCAGAGACAGCTCTGCGTGGCTCTGCTTGGCGGAGCGCGGGACGTTCTCACAAAACCTAGCTCTGGGGCTGGGCTCCGTGCAGAGCAGTTGCCTGGCACACTCTGGCCCTGGGTCTGAGCACGAGCACCACTATCTACCCACCTAAATCAAGAACTCCTGCAGTGGTCCAAGAGGAATCACCGCAGCACAGGAGAGAGGGAAGAGTCTGTCCCTTGCTTTCTCAGCCACTGGCCACCATAAGGTGGGGGACAGGTGTCAGGTGTCAGGAAGGCCTGGGCTGGGCTGCAGCCAGGCCAGTCAATCAGGAGTGGGAGAGCAGCCCAGCGGGGTCCTTACAGGAGGCTGGGCACAACTGCTGGTGGGTGCCGTCACATGGAGGGATCCTTGGCCTTGCAATTTGTTTTCATGGTAGTTGTTCTCTCGTTCTCTAGATAGAAGTAAAGGAGGAACAAGCAGTTTATGCTCCCCACTGATTAGCCTGGCAGGTGCCAAGATGCCTCCGAGGCTGATTTTACTGCCCAAGCACCTGGAGTGGAAGGGGAACCCCAGGCACATGGCTTCTGCCTCCGTGGCTCCTGGGCTACCTCCATGAGCGCTGCAGCACAAGGCAAGCACCGTGCTGCAGACACCTACACATGGAGGCACTGCAGAAATTTGAGGTGCTGGGGATGCCCAGCTGCCCTGTGGTGGTGCTGGACAGCCATTGCACACCCTCTGCCGTTGCCCAAGCTGTCCTCAGGCAGCACGGGTTGTGCTGGCCTCAGCACCACCTGGGCCACACCTCAGTGTCCTGGGACTTTCAGGTGGGGCCAATGGCCTGCGCACGCACCTCGGGCACAGGGGCGGAATCCCCACCACTGAGCCTGAAGACTCAGCCCACGATAAGCGATCTGGACCTGCTGACTCCCTGAAGCGATGCCCTGCAGGCCCAGCCATCCAGGCCCTCACACCCACGTCCACGCCACTATGGGTCACCCTTGGCAGTGCCCCTCAGAGAACATGCTGAGCACTGCTCTGTGCTGGGCAACGGGGACAGGCACAATGACACCTCTTTGATGCTGAAGTCCAGGAGAACATGGCCACTGTGCTCCCCACAGGCCTCCCTCTGTGCCAATTTATTGCAGCCAAGCCCCTTTGTGAAGCGCTTCCTTGGCTCTAAACATCAAGACTGTTTAAAGGCTTCTCTCTGGCCACTCATTCCAGGAGAGCGCGAGCCTGTCACCTCCAGGGCCGGGCAAGCAGGAGGCCAGCTGAGGTTGTGCTTCTCAGCACGCTTCGAGGAATCTGCTCGTGTGAGACAAGCGTGCCCAACCGCGGTGAGAACGAAACCGAGGGCTCAGGTCAAAGCCACAAGGGCAAGGGAGCTGCTGCCAGATGGCCTGGCATGGTGACTCAGCCTCCCCGTGCCTCGGTTTCCCCATCTTTAAAACAGGGATCCGCACCACCTGCCTTGAAGCGTTATTGTGAGGATTAAGCGAGTTGGTTTAGGCAGCTGGTATCCCATGAGGATGCTGCGCTGTCTTACTGCAGGCTCACTTTGGGGGCCCGGTGGTGGCGTAGCAAGACAGCCAGGAAGAGGAAGGAGGGGGAACAGGGAGCACAGAGGAGCCACGCAAAGCCTGTCCTCGAGATCAGCTCTCATAGCCCACGTACGCGGGAGGCATGTGACTTTGCTTGGTGCAAGGTGCACCACTTCATAGCCAAAGGGAATTCGAGATGAAAGTCAAACCTTCCAATGACAAAGAAAGAGATTTTCCTTTCCAAGGAAAAACTGAAAGGAAGGCCAGGCTGTTCTTAGAATAGGACTGGGAAGCTGGCTCCTTCGGAAGGACCTGAAAAAGGCCCTTCGTTACTTCGCAGGAAGGAGAGCCTGCTCCAAAGAGAAGCGCAGGCCCTGAGCGGGACCCAGTCCAGGGAAGAAGGCAGCCAGGTGGCCCTTGGGCTCTTCCCTGGGCTGAAATGCTAGTGGCCCGAGCAAGCATCTGTAGCTGACTTGCAGCCCAGGTCCCTGCACAGGGCTGCACCCAGGAGGGAGGCAGCTTTCCAGCCCTGGGAATTCTGCCTCTTTCAAGTCACCCCCAGGAGGATGGGGTGGGGGTACCACTTCTCTGACCAGGCGACTCTTCCCACAGGTAGAAAGATGAGCAGCAGGAGGATGGAGCACACAGGCGTGGGTGAGAAAGACCAGCTGTCAGCGGCCATGCACACAGTGGCCGGGGTGCCCAGGAGTGGCCAGAGCTGCGTGTAGCTTGTCCCAAGGCACTGAGGGTTGGAGGCTCTGCCCCAACATGGTGGTGTTGAAGGTGGTGGGGCCCTTCAGAGGTGGGGCCTGTGGGAAACGCGGAGGTCACAGGCACTGTCCTCAGAAGGCATCACAGTCCTCCTGGACCCTGGTGAGTCCTTGTGCCAGGCTGTCACCAAGCCTGGCCACACCCAGCACCCCCCACTTCCTTCCTGTTGGGGGTGTGACTGCAGCTGGCTCACAGGCCCTGCCACTGCCCTCTGAACAGACCACACAGCCAGGCCCCTGCAGGGTGGCTCTGCCTCCTCATGGGAGCTGGATGAGCTTGTGTTCTTCATGAGCTCCAGGCTCAGGCATTCCACTCTAGCAGGGCAGATGGCACAGGAGCTGGCAACCAGCAAGAGGAGCCAGGCCCTGCTGAGGTGTGGAGAGAGATGCCCAGGTGACCCGGGCACTCCCCCAGCACGCTCAACTGGACACGGCCGGAGTCCTTCCTCTCACTTCTGCAGGGTGCGCCTTGTGTAGGAGGTGTGGGAGCCCTGCTGCCATCTGCCCTGAGCGCTGTAAGCTGCTATCGCCTTCCAGAGGAGATGTGTCCAGGACAGATGCGATCTGGTTATGACCAAGGGTCCAGCGGGACAGAGGCCAGAGAGCAACATGTGAGGAAACCCGGCGATGCACTTGGCGCTGAGACCCTGAGGCCACCGGGGACGGACAGGGTGCCTCCCATGGTCCCGTGCGAGCAGTTCTGAAAGTGCGCTCCAAGACTGCGCAAAGCGTGTCTCGGGCAGAGGCGCAGAGCCTTCCCAGGGCCAAGCAGCTAGGCCCATGGAACTGCGCTGCATTCAGGCATGCGTCCTGCAATGCTCTCCCACTCTCTGGCTTGTCTCAGGTGACTGGTCCTTCTGGACTCCAGTGGATCTGCCGCATGGAGAAGCGCCGGACACCGCAGCACTACCACCGCTTGTGGGGCCCACTGATTCGGCTCCTCCTCCTGAGAGCTCACGGGAACAGACAGCACTCTCCAAAACCAAGGAGAGACGCTAAAGCCTGCAGGAGAGGCAGGTGTGGAGACAGGCCTGGCTGGCTTCATCCACACCAGACAGAATCCTCACGGGTCCCAGCAGGACAAGGGGGCCGCACTGTCCCGACAGCCTGCCACCTGTGCATGTGAGGAAACTCCAGAGGCCCGCTGCGGCTGACAGTGGCCCTGGCTGGTTGGTGACAGCAGTGAGCTGTCACACATGGGTCACACTCCTGCACCCAGCACACGGGTAACAAATGGACCCTGCACAGCACCCAGCACAGGGTGGGTGACACTCCTGTAGCCAGCACCCCTGTAAGAAGGAGCCCCCAAGAGTCTCCCACTGCCGGAGGCCAGGGAAGTGGGGCGAGGAGTGACCCAGCCCCACATGACACCTGGGATGGGTGAAGGAGGAACCAGGTCACACCATCCACATTGCTGCTTCTAGGGCCACAGGTAAGATGGCAAATGTCAGTTCGGCTGGACCACGGGTGCCCAGACATTGAGGGAAACGTTATTCCGGGTGTGTCCGAGAGTGCGTGGATGAGATTAATATTTGGATTAGTGGACTGAGTGAGCAGATTACCCTCCCCTGTGCTGGTGGGCCTTGGCCGATCAGTGGAAGGCCAGAACAGACCCGACTGACTCTCCTAAGAGAGAGGGAGCCGCACCGGGGCCTGCCGAAGGCTGAGCGGGAACTTCAGACTGGCGCGGGACACGAGCATCTCTCGGGTGCAGTGCAGCTCAGCGGCTTCGTCCTCTCCTGTCCTGGGCCCCGCCTGCACCCGGCCATGCGTCATGCTCCTTTTCCTGGGCTCTGGCCTCTGCTCACCTGATCGATCACCTGTCTGTCTGTCACTGTCGGTCATGTTTGTCCATGACCCTATCTGTCTATGTATCTACATATCACCCATCTATCTGTCACTCATCTATCTTCCTGTCTGTCTGTCCATGTGACCCATGGATTGTGCCTGCCATCTGTCCGTCTCCTTGGTTCCCTCTCCCTGGAGAGCTCAGTTCCCGTGTGCTATTCAAAGGACTGGCTGGTGTGACATACATGCCTCATCCACAGGTGTTTTGTCTATGTACGTGCAGTAGGCACTTACTATACACCTGCTTCTCACAGGAAGCCCTTCTCCCGCTCCACGAAGGCACAGGTGCACCCCGTGGCAGTGTTGGGCCTGATGCGGTCGGAGGCTCCGCCCAGCTAACCTGGTGTGCAGGCTGCTGGAGGCACAGGTGGGCTGCCGGGCGCCAGGCTGTGACCTGCCCTGGCACTCCTGGGCAAGGGGCGCTCCTGGCTGGCATGGTCCTCCCTGTGTTCTGACCTCGCCTGCCCCTCTGTCCCACCCACAGTGCTCGCCCCACGTCCCCCATTTGGAAGTGTCACCAGGCTCAGGAGAAGCCGGCTGGACCTGGAGAAGCAAGGGCCTGCCCAAGGCCACGACCCAACCTGTCCCCACCCTAGGTGCTGCTCCTGGGCACGCCTCCTACATCCTCCCACCCACTGCCAGAAGCTCAGTGGGCCCTGCAAGTGACCCGACCCACCTCAAGCCGTCTCCATGCCCCAGCAGGGCCAGGCTGCCCACACACGTGCACCGTGACACAGCTCTGCCCACGCTTCCCCCGCCGGGCTGTGCACGTGCGAGTGTGTGCAGTGTGGGGGATGTTAGTGTGCCCGAGTGGTTGAGGGAGTGTGTGAGGTTGCATGTGTGAGTGTGTGTGAATAGCTGTGAACTATCTACATGTGTGTGTGAGTGAGCACACATGTGGACATGTGGGAGCATACGTGTGTCATGTTTAGCATGAGCATCATTAAAGGGCATGTTGCTGTGTGCGTGCACGTCTGTGTGTGTGTGCCTGCATGGCATGCTTGTGTGGGTGTGCATTTGTGTGGACACACCCAAGGCAGTGGAAGCGCAGTGTTGTACAGGAAGCCAGGCAGGGGGTGGCCTCGCTGGAGGGCTGAGAAGAGCCCCCAATACCAAGTGCCCGTGGACCTCAGCCTGGCCCGGTCCCACCTACAGAGGCTCCTCCCTGTGAGCAGGCAGCTGCAGCGGGCACAGGAGGCTCCTTGGAGGCCCAGGGCCAGGAAGGCAAAAGTGGGTGTGCGAGGGATATCCTCCGCCACCCCACCAGCCCTTTGCCAGCTGGTCCTCCTCAGGTGGACCCCAGCCAGGGAAGGAAAGTGCGGGAAGAGTGGGCCCAGGCACAGACACAGCTGCCTTTCAGAGTCCCGAGGACGAAGCCCCCTGGCAGACGGTGAAGTGGACTCCACCGGTTCTCTCTGCAGCCTTGTGGGTTCAGGGCCGGGTATGCTTTCTCAGGTCGACAAGCTGTGGAGCCGGGGCACTAAGGGAGGCGCCCGGACCCAGGGCCACATGCCTGTGAGCTGTGCCCCTCACAGCTCCTCCCACATGTGCCCTTCCAGAGCCCACCTCCAGATGGTACAGGCATCACTCATCAGCAATGCAGCAAGCATGGCCTTTATCTGATATGCAACATAAAATCTGGGATTGGCCAAGGCTGGCAGGCACACGCACACACATGCACACTGTCTTAAAAGTTAAACATAGAGGCGAAACCATATCCCCAATGTGTCCAGATTTCAAGCTGCTTTTTCCCCACAACACTGTGGCTCTGCTTAATATTTAAAACTCGAATGTGAGACAAGTAGAGGTAAGTGTGTGTGAGGGGGTGGCAATGTGTGTGCACGTGTAACACACCAGATTCACATGCATCTCAGGATGAACAGGTCAGCTTACGGAGAAGCCAACAGTCCTCCCTCACCACCTGGCACAGCTTGCCGAGACAGGCCCCTGTCGGGCTGGAGAAGTGGCTTATTGTGGAGCCTTCCTTGGGGTCCAGGCCAGTGCTAACCGTGCATGGGCTCAGGGGCTCTGCAAGTGAAGGACTGGCCGCTCCGGGGTCTCCAGCTTCTACTACGCGCAGACTCAGCCCAGGGCTGATACGTGACTCCACATCCTCGACCCATGTGCCTGGCATGACAGACACACAGGAAGTATGTGCTCCTGTTTGATTTATTTATTTACTGTTCATCTCTTTATTTTTGCAGTGCTGGGGATGGAACCCAGGGCCAGGAACAAGCCAGGCACATGCGTGACCCCAAGCTGTATCCTTACATATTCTCACACAGCAAGCCGCTGCCTGCTTGGGCTGCTGGCTGTTCCTTGTTCCTTTGGTCTCAGGCATTAGTCTCCAGGAACATTGGGCTCCTAGGCCAAGACATGCTCCACTCGGTGTGGCCGAAGGGTGGCTCCCAACTGGCCTGTGCCACCCAGCTGGCCAACCCCCGCCCGGGCTCTTGCAGGGCTTGCCCTGGCTCCTGCGGAGATCACCATGCAGAACTGCCTCCCCCCAGAAGCCTCACAGAGACTCTGAGTGGCACTGCTGGTGTTACCCAGCCACACAGGAGCCAACGTACTTCTAGGGACAGTGGCCAGCCAGAAGCCAAGCCAAAGACACCTGCTGCATCACCGACCCCCTTGGGCCCCAAGCCCTGCTCCACTCCAGGTCTGTGCCAGGCCCCGGAGCCTGCGGATCCATCTCCAGTGACAACTGCCAGCCTGTGGAGGAGCCAGTGGAGGAGGGAGACTCCTGGGCTTGAGCATCCGAGATGGTGGCAGGAGCCACAGACCTGTGCACAGAACTCCTCCACCGAGCGGCCCGGGCCTTCACTGCTGTTCTGCAACAACTCCACGGTTAGCTAACTTGTCAGCCACGTGACTTCATCAGATATGCAGCACAAAGCCCTGGGTGCTATCTCAGGAGGCCAACGGAGCCCAGGCTAAGGGAAGCAGCTCATGGCTCAGACACTCACCGTCAGAGGGCAGGTTCTGAAACCAACCAGGGCTACACCTGAGGTGGTCCAGAATGAGATCCCAGTAGCTCGATGTGGGCAGAGTCCCAAAGCAAACATGCTGGAAGGCATCCGGCCACGAGGGGTGAGCTGGTGAGCCTGCCTGCCCTGCCTGTGTGCCAGGAGAATCCTACAGGAGGGCTCTGCATACCAGGGAGGCACCTGGGCTTCTCCAAGAGAGCACCTGCTCCCCATTTGAGCTGCTGCTCCATTGAGGTCCCGGGGGCTGAGCCCATCCTGCCCCCACGGTGGGCATGAGGGGTTTCTGGGCCCCCACACACCACAAGGAGATGCTTCTGCTACCCAGAAGGGTCCCCTCCAGGCTGCAACTCCAGGAATGCCTCCAGAACCAGAGCTCCCAGGCCACAGAGGCAAGAGAAACAGCATGCTGGCATCCCTGCCCCTGGCCGGCCACACACCCCAGGCTGACCCAGAAACCACCTCCCCAGGGCCCCACTGGCAGTGACAGTAGCAGGGATTCAAGCTGGGCCCGCACAGGCACCAGGCACTGCATGGTTCCACGCACATTGACTGAAGCGCAGGCTTCGGCAGGCCAGGGAGCTGCTTGGGACGGAACCAGAACTGGAGCTCATCCGGATCCTGCCTGGCAGCCCCAAACGCAGCGGGTGGGGCATCCAGAAGCCTGGAGAGGTTGTAGGTCCAGGTACAAGAGCAAAGGGCTACCATAAACATGGGTCTGTTGGGTGGGGCATCCAGAAGCCTGGGGAGGTTGTAGGTCCAGGTACAAGAACAAAGGGCTACCATAAACATGGGTCTGTTGGCCAGAGGAGAAAGGGTCAGGTGGGGAGAGCAGGACGAGGATGCTCGGGCTCACGCCAGGTGGGAGCCGCAGCCATTCCAGGCAGAGTGTGGGGAGCAGGGGCCGGCCCGTCCTGGCAGCTGCCCTGAGCTGCTCACCGAGCTTGGCCTGTGCTCCGGGGACTCTGGGGGTTAACGAGATAATAAAACTCCCGAAGCCCCACAGACGGAAGGGCTGGGTAATTGCAAGCATTACGATCCCTGGCACAGGGCTGCAACAGATGGGAGCTGTTTAGGGTCTTTTACTCCCCTTCCTGTCCCTCACCCCCCTTCTCGGCAGCTACAAGGGGAGAAGAATGCGGCTTGCAGCAGCCAACAATCCATCAGCCTGCGCGGCTGGGGAGGCAGCGTTCCGCTGACGACGCCCCGCCCAGGGAGCAGCCAGCAGCCCACCGAGGAAGCGGCAGGTCGTGGGAAAGGCCCCCTCAGACCGTGGGGGCCCACACTGAACAAGCGCAGCCACACGCTGCACACATCAGGCGCCGCCCCGGGGACATGTGCACATATGTTCTGTGCGGGGAGGAGGAGAGACCTCCAGAAGCAGCGCTCAAAAAAATTCCATCAATCAGACTGTGGTCCTCAGAAGCAGGACGCAGAGGAGGAGGACACAGGAGACCGCGTCCGCTCTGTCCCTCGACAGCTGCCATTGGAGTTTGCTGGGCCACTTTGCCTGGAGACGCATTTCTGTCCCATCTGGGCGGGGGTGGGGGTGGCTATGAGGAGCTGCGGGAGCCAGGGCTGCCTGCTCGCTGCCCGCCCACCCTCTGGCAGCCCAGAGTGACTTGTGGCCCGGCTTCATCCTGTCCCTGAAGTCTCAGACCAAGAAAGACTAGCAGATCTACCTCCAAGCCACATCTGCCCCAGGTATGGGCTGCCCAGCCTCTCACACCCAGCTTCCTCACCCATGAACGGAGAACACTGGTTACTGAAGCCACCTGGGTGCTGGGCAGGACCATCAGGAGTCCTGTGGGGCACGGCCCATGTGCTTCGGACATTTGGCTTCATCTGTGGTCCAAGCTGAGGCCTATGAAGATGCCCCCACCTCAAGGGGCCAGTCCATCCCCACCTGCAAGGCCCCTCCTGGACATGGAGCCGTGGCTCAGCCAGGGCGGGCATTTCTGCCATGGAGCCACTAGGTACCACAGTGAGTGAGCTGGCCCTGGCCCACACACTCCACCCAGGAGTCTGCAGTCCCTGCACAGGTGAAGCCCCTGTCTGGCTGTTGCACCGTCAGCCTGGCCTGAGGACCAGGTCCTGCTGCAGGATCCTGAGACACAGGAGCATGGGAGAGGGAGCTCCCGGTGCTGGGCTCGCCTGGGAGATCTCAGTGAGGACCACAAACATGCCCAGTCCACCCTGCCCACCCCGAGGCCTGTGGGAGGTGGTGTGGTGCTGCACACAGCGGAGGCGCGGCTGGAGGGAAGCCCAGGCTACATTGAGGTCAGGAGGTAAGCGCTGGGCCACAGGCCTGCGTGGTCAGCAGGCCCTTACTAGGCTGTGGCAATGCAGCTCCACCATCCCATGCGCGGGGCCACCTGCACACAGACGCCTTGCTGTTACGCTCACAAGCGTGCCTTCACCGCAAGTCCACGGGCTCAGAAAGCAGCCCAAAGGGGTGGGCTCAAGGGAGCCTTGTGGACCGAGAGTGGCCTGATGAGGCGGCTCCAGCAAGAACGCCACATTCAGGTCTCCAGTGAGCACCTCAAGGTGGATCCCAATCTCAGCCCGCAGCTGAAACCACAACCCCCGATTTCCCTAGTGTCTGGGTGTTCACAAGCCGCTGTCTGGGTCCCGCCACACCCCACCTGGACTGGGACGCTCAAGCCGATGTCTGAAGTGGTTTCCAGCCCTCAATGACAGGGTCCCTGAACCAGAGCACTCCTCGCTACTGTGTTTTGTTTTCAAATACTCAGAAAAACCACACACGAGTTAAATGTGCACACTGGCGCCCCTGGGGCAAGTCCCTGAGCCCACATGGCCTCCCTCGCAGCCACGCAGGTCACTTGTGCAAAGCACAGCCACCACCTCGCAGCTGGTTCCTCACCTCTGATCTGTTCCCACGTGCACAGAAAGAAGGGCAGGTGCGCTCGGTCCCGGCAGCCTGGGGACTCAGCTCTCAGGCAGGAGGCAGCAGTCTGTGGTGTCCCACCGCACTGCGGGCCACGGGACCAGGTTCCAGCTTTGCCTCTGTGGGTCCCGACACCGAAGGGATTGACACTCGATCCCCAGCTTTGTCCCTGACCCCTTCCAGAGTTGTTGGGTTCTCAATGGGGCTTCGCGTGTGAAATACCAAGTGGGTCGTGCAAAGAGGACTGACCGTTGAAGGTCTGCCTTAGAAACTGAGCCAAAGTGAGACTGATCTCCAGCGCCTTAGAAAGAGCCCGTGTCCAGGATCTGTTGGGCCACAGAGATGTGTCACCTTTCCTATGAGAAAATTTCAAAAGAGCTAAGACCTAGAGATCCCAGCTTAGAAAGTTTTCTATTTATAGTGCATACTTAGGTACAAAATGAGTAGCTACTTCTGTCTGTGCATGAACAATTTTATGAACATTTGTACATCTATTTCTACAAATATTTGTACATTTATTTCTACGCATGTTTGTACGTGTGTTGGAAGACACGTCCCATGCACAAGCACACCGCTAAGGCAGCTTTGCCTGGAATGGCCTTCAACAGAAGCTACAGCCCACTCCATGCCAGCTGAGGTGCCCATCTGTACCTGTAGGCAACCAGACAGTCCTAAAGGACCCAGGAGGGGGACAGCACCCCTGCACCCACCCTGGTGGGAGGCCCCCAAGCCCACTGGGGCCTAGACACCCCCAGGCCGCTCATGGAGCCAGCCTTCCACACCAGGATAACAAACTACCACTGCGGCCAGTCTGACAGACACCCACCCTGGCCAGAGGCGACCTGTTCCCACACTGTCACCTGCAGTTCATAGCAAGATACACTGCAGGGCAGCTAAACACACTGGAATACCATCAGGGTTCACACTGAAGAACCGCCTGCTTCCGATTGCGCAGAGCCCGGCAGCCCTGTGGCCACCTCAGTCTCCGCCCGGTGGGCTTCCAGCTCACCATCTCTCTCACAGCATTTCCTCTTCCTGAAGGTCAGAATACAGAGCAGACAAAACCAGTTGTTCTGGAAGGGTTGACACTGAGACATGTCAGCTTAGCGCAAGGAATTTATTTGCTTTCGGTTCACCAGAAAAGATGATAGGCTGACCTGATGAGACATCAAAACGGCTCAAAACCATATGGGGTCCCTGGCTCTGAGCACCTCACAGGGGGTGCAGGGTCCCTCAATTCTGAGTACCTCACAAAGGGTGCATGGTGTCCCCAACTCTGAGCACCTCACAGGGGGTGCAGGGTCCCCCAATTCTGAGCACCTCACAGAGGGTGTGTGGGGTCCCCAACACTGAGAATCTCAGAGGGTACAGGGTTCCCTCAACTCTGAGCATCTCATAGAGGGTGTTTGGGATCCCAACTCTGAGTGCCTCACAGAGGGTGCAGGGGCCCCCAACTCTGAGCACCTCACAGAGGATATGCGGGGTCCCCTGACACTAAACACCTCACAGGTTGTGCAGGGTTCCCTGACTGAGCACCTCACAGAGGGCACAGGGTCCTCCGACAGTGAGGACCCCACAGTGGTCAGGCATTGTGGGGCATGGCCTTCATCTCAAGTTTCAGCGGGTGCATCCGGAGGGTTGATGATTGCCTTCTCTGCCCCCAACTCATCACCTGGCTTTATGCCCTGACTTCTGTGGGGACTGAGGGGCTCCCCAGGACTCTGCTACCCCATAGCTGGCTCAAGCACAGGGCCCAGGAGTCAGGGGCGGCTGGCAGTCACAGAGGGCTACAACCGGGACTAGAGCAGCAACTGGGAGTCAGGGTCCCAGACTGTCCCTGTGCGGCCGTGATGCAGAGTGTACACGTGTGTACACCTGCACAGGCCAGAAATACACACCTCCGCACACAGAGCACATGTATTCACACACACGCACCCCTTCCTGTGCACAAACATCAACACCCACACGCACACCTATGGCCTGCGCGGTGTCTCTAACACCTGAATACGGAGTGAGCAGCCTTCAGTCCCTAGTCTATGTGGGTTCCTCCCCAGGACAAGTGAGGCACTCTGCACCTCCGAGGGCCCCGGGAGCAGCAGCAGGGCCTGTGGGGTTGCTGTGCCTGGGCCATGATGGCCATGGGGACCCAGAGGCCAGCGGCCCATGAGCTGCTACAGAGTTGGCCTTGGTCCTGCACCGGCCATGCTCAGGACACTGGGCACAGACTCCCACCCCTTCTCTCTTGGCCACAGGAGCATCGGGGCAGTCCTGCAGTCCTGTGGCTTGCAAAGACAGGAAGGTGGAGGCAAGAGGGTCTGCTGCAGGCGAGAGAGCCGGGGAAGGGGAGGAGTCTGTGTCTGCTGAGCATAGGAGTCAGAGCGGGTCTCTGGCGTCCCTGAAGAAGAGGCACAGGCACAGGGGACTGCCAGCCATGCTATGTGACCCACATTCACGCCAAGACCCCACAGTGCCTCTGCAACAGCAGGACCCAGGCTCGCAGGCCAAGGTGACGGCTGGGGAGGGCACTCCTCTGCCCACAGAAGGGGCCCAAGGTGGTGGAGGTCACCCAAGGTAGGTGTGAGCTCATGAAAACATTTTTACTTAATTTGATAACTGCAGCCCCCTGGATAATAGCACCCCCTATGTGTCCATGCCCTAGTCCCCAAACCTGGGAATCTGCAAACTTACATGGCAAAAGGGACTTTGCAGATGGAATTAATATAAACATCTTGAGGTGGGAAGTCACCAGGATTATCCTGGGCCTAAGGTAACCACAAATATCCTCATAAAGACATCCAACAGTGTGTTCCACTTTAGCTAATTGGATTTAAATAGCCCGTGGCTCAGTCTGGTCTATGGGACAGCTAGTCTCCGCACCACCATTTTCCATCCATACTTTCAGACCTAAGACATTTATTCGTGGAGTCTGGATGTGGAGGGAAAAGCACAGCTGTAAGGCCAGGAGGAGCTGACGGGTGGAAAGGACTAGCCCTGAGCTTTTGCGTTGTGTCTGCCTGATGCGCTGACTTTCCTGCGTTGGGGATGGTGCCCCCCCAAGATCTGGCTACTGGTGGGTTGCTAAGAATTCAGAGCAGAGAATCCTGAACAGTGATCTCGAGAGCTGTCACTGCTGAAGAAAGTCCCCCGCTGCGCCTAACAAGCAGCTGTCTGTAATGAGACCTGCCCAGCTGCCTCCCTTTATCACAGACACTTTACACAGGCGATGGGCGAAGGGTCAGGCTCCATGGGGGCCACACCAGCAGGTCTGCAACCCCAGACTGCAGGATCAGGAAGCCCAAGGGCCTCAAGTTGTTGAGTCCAGCCTTCTGCATTCAGCTAACCCAGGCCGTGTGTTAGCTATCTATTGCTGTGTAACAAATTCCCCCAGATTTTGGCAGATTGAACGACAACTATTGATCATCTCACAGTTCCTGAAAGCTGAGGACCTGAGAGTGGCTTTTCTGGGTGGTTCTGGCCCAGGGCGCTCAGAGGCAGTGACCAGGAAGGCCTACTTGGGGAGGGCACCCACCACTAGGTCGGTTCCCTGCTGTGGCTGTGGGCAGGAGGCCTGGGTGTATCACACACAGCTTCTCCCTAGCGCTGACCACATAGCACTCAGCCCCTTCCGGGCCGGTGAGAGGAGATTCGTGCTCTGTGCTTGGCCCAGGCTCAGAAGGTGCAGGCAAGCCATGGCACGTTCTAGCGGCCACGCAGGCAACCCTGGCGCCCACCACTGGCTCCTCTCAAACCCCTCTGTTGCCCTGTGACCTCTCTTTACCTCCAACCCGCCCAGAGTCAGTAACATGTCACCTGCATTTGAGTGGGGGCAGCACTCCTGTGAGGGACTGTCCCTCTGGCCAGTTCTCCAGCCTCCTCATGAGGCCGTGTGTCTCTAGCTCGGCCTCCACCCACTGCCAGCCCACCCACCCTTGCCCCACGGTCGCCCGGGAGGTCGTGCACGGTGCCAGGTAGAAACGGTGATGAGAGCCAGCTAGGGAGCAGCCCCTGCTCTGCAAGTTCTGTACTCCGCCACCCACTCACCCATACCAGAGCGCTCCACGGCGGCCGGCCCCGGCTCTTCTCCCGGCAGAGCTCCTACCAAGGCGGTTCAGCACCTGCTCCCAGCGCCCTGGGGTGCTCCAGGCCCGAGCGAGGCCAGGCACAGGGTAGCTGGCCACCAGGTGCTACCGTGTCAGCCATGCCGTCAGACGTGGGCTCCTCGCCATGGGCCTCCTGCTAGGAGAACACGGGCCTGCTCTGCACACCGCACTCAGGCCCTTCGAAACAGCAAAACCCCAACAGGAAGCACCAGGCCCTGGCTCCGAGCAGATGCAGGCAGGAACGTGTTTCCAGATAAGCCGAGACCAGGAGGCAGAGCCTCGCCAGGGCCCACCTGGACACAGCGGAGAGCAGGTTCTCGCTGTCCTGCCAGAGGCCTTGAAACACTGCAAGGACTGACTCCAGGTGGTGGGCAAGGTCTGGCAAGAGGACCCACTGCTCGCCCCTGCGCCGGTGCTGGGGGGCACAGCGACAGCACCAGCGCCAGCTGGCGTGCGCCGAGAGCTTGGGGAGCCAGCTAGGGCTTCAGGTGGCTCGGCTGCACCCGATTCCCTCGAGAAGCTGCGCAACGCCTTGGGGTTCCAGCCCTCGTGGCCGACCAGCACAGTCTCCTCCCCAGGGCGAGACATTCTACTGGGACCACTGGCTCCTGAGTGTGTGGGAGAAGTTTACTTCCTCTTGGGGATACAACTCAGCCTCCCGAGAGAGAAGGCCCTGGGGTCGCACCCATGCCAGGAAGCCAAGAAGCAGTTTCTCGGCCTGACCCTCGCTGGCCGGGCCGCACCCTCCTCTGCTGATGAGAGGAAGCCAGCCATGCCAACTCTGGAAGGACTGGAGCCCGGCCCTTCCCATGTCCCCATTATCTAGCGTGTCTCTTATCTCACACCTCCTACAAAAGATTCCACAGTGGGTGCCAGGACGGGCGCTGCTTACGCAGAGGGCTGCCTCGGGAGACCGGGCACACCCTCGGGGCCTCCGGCCTCCACATCAGGCTCTCGGCACCCTCGGTGGTGCCTCACCACCAAATGGTTTTCCCTGCTGCAGCCCCTTGGCTCACTCTGGGTCTCAGCAGTTTCGGAAGCAGGCAGGAGCCTGCAAATCCTGCGGTGCTGACCCGCGGGTCAGCGATACACGCAGCCTCTCCTCTTTCCAACCCCATCACACCCCAGTTCTGCTCTTCCCAAAGTCCTACCTCACTTCTCCTCTTAGCAGAAACGGAGACATCCCAGGCTCAGTCAGGGCCTCGACAGGACATGCACCACCTTCCGAGGCTGGACACTCCTCCAGCAGGGCCTACAGACGCCAGCAGCCCTCTCCTTCCCAGAGTGAGTCCTGCCTCGTCCTGGGATCCTAGCACTGCCTTTGTTTCCCCTCCCGCCAACAGAGCGAGCCTCCTGCCTTCTATTCCTGACAGGCCTGATGCAGGCTCATTAGCCCACCCACTGCTCACCTGGGGTAGGGGAGCCTGACCAGGTGACGTCCGGGGACCACACCGCTCGCTCTCTCATCCACCTCTGTCCCCACTCCCACATCCCGCTGCCCCAGTGGGAGCCTGGCTGGGGTAGGAATGTCCCCTGGGGGCAGCCTGAGTCCTTCTAGGCATCTCCCCAGCTGGCTGCACTTACCCAGAGTGAGTGATGGGAGGCAAGTGCGACTTCACACCGTGAGGGACCATGTGAGCATCTGTCCGTGCAGTCTGGCTGGGACCCAAGGAGGTGACCAGGCCTGGGGGCTGGCACTCCAATGCCATCAGCGGGAAGCTCCAGAGGGCAGGGCCTGTGCCTGAGGACACGACAGTGGAGACTGTGTGACACTGGCTGCCTGGTTCTCTGTGCCCCACGTGGGCTCATGAAGACTGGTGAAGGAGGCATACTTGTGGGCTCGGCTCCCTGCCACCTGTCTGCCTTGAGGGCCACTTCAACCCATCCCGAGGCACTGTCCCCAGCTTGAGTCCTGACTAATAGGGCCACCCTCTACTTGTTTCTTCCCCAAATATCCGCCCAGATCACTCTCACCCCCAAGAATGATGGGGCTACTTGGTCAAGCAGTGAGTATGTGCTCATGTCCAGAGAAAGGGTAGGGAGAGCAGCTGAGAGTCAAAGAGGAAAATAAAGGATCTATTTCAAACAGGCAGCAGGAAACCTTCACCACAGCCGAAGCCCACCTGTGTCTTCTGGGTGGCTCGTGAGGCACTCTGGCTCGGTCTTGGCCTGCCACCTCCTCTGTAACGACAGGGGTGTTCAGGGACACTGCTCTCTGAGCAGGGGTTCCCTCTTGGCAGGCAGGTGCGCTGGGTGGCTGGGGCATGGCCTACTTCCCACCAGAGGCTGCAAGGGAGAACATGGGCACTGCCACGCACCTCAGTCAGGCGTTCGCACAGTGCCTCCTGACCTGCGCACGGAGGGCTGATACCGGGAGACCCGGATGTGGGAACATACCCGGGTGCCAGCTCTCCGTCCAGCCACGAACCCACAACTCGAGGCGTGACCAGGCTCACGCTTGTCACTGCTGCACCCCACCCCACACTGTGGGGGGGGGGGCTTATCACAAGTGCATGCATCCCTATAAAAGAAGTTTTTATTTGCTTATTAAAATGTTCTGTTTCCACTGTCTTCCACAAGTCACAAACACATTTCTGCATAATGGACCATTTTTCTGGGTTTCTTTCTATCCAGCCGAGGTGCAGTGGCCACAACCTAATATGCCTTAAAGCTGGTGCCGCATACCTTTGTCTTCTCTTGCTTTCATTGTTTTGTTTCAACAAATGTGGAGTTGTGTTAATCCTGCTTGATATCATCTTTAAAGACTAATGCTGTTGTTCCTTCTGGTGGAAAACATCAGCCCAGAATGAAAGCCAAACCACAGAAGGCTTCATTTTTCATAGCAGGGGCTTTTCTTGCCACAGCTGTGGCTGGACAACACTCTGCAGAAACAGGGTCTTGCGCCGGAAGAGGGAGAGGAAGAACATGAAATTAGAAACACTGTGCTCCTGTCAAAAACCTGTGCCCAAGATCAAAGTTTTTCTCATCTACAAAAACTCTCTTCAAAGAGCAAGCCTTCTATGTTAAACAATCCACTTAGAGTAACCCAGTTACACACAACTGTCTAGCTGGATGACCACTAAGTAAAAGAAATAAAATATCCAGTAGTGAAACCTCTTCTGAGAGAAAACAGCATCACCTTTATGATTGATCCTTATCTCCTCACGACACACCCAGCCTAACCCTTTTGCTAACAACTAAAACCCGCTGCTGTCCCCTGGCTCTTCTCTGGGATTGGACTTGAACCAGCAGTAACAGCCCTCTTTCCAGAGGTCACACAACAAGCTTCAGGACGCTCTGTACTTTTATGTGTTGGCCACTGTGTGTTAAGGATTCACTGGACTACAAGCTCCACTTCTTTTATATCCAAACTTCCTTGGACTTGAAAAAAATACCTCAAAATCCAGAAGCCGGTAGTCATTACTGTTCATTTATAATGGTTGAAATAATTTCTCAACGGGTGCAAATTATATCGAGAGCCCATCTGCACATCCCATGTATCTTTTTTTTAAATTGGTGCACTGTATTCATACATCATAGTGGGATACATACTTTTGTAGACATACATGCACACGTTGCCCAGTCAGCCCCCACCCGATCCCCACCCCATTCTCTCCCTATCCCTCCCTCCCATGCTTGGCTTAGTAGTTGACATCTAGTATTATAGCAATTTATCAAAAATTAAAAATGATAATCTCACATAACAGTTTCATTTGTCTGATACCAAGCTTTAGATGACTTAAAGATAACATTTCAATATTTCTTTTTGCTTTCTTTCTTACCAGAGAATCTATTTTTTCTATTTTTTAGGTGAAACTATCATATATTTATATATTTATTTTTCAGAAAAAAAATCTATCCTAATATGGAATATAGACTCTAGGTACCCACAAAGATCTTGAAAAAGAACAAAGCTAGAAGATGTATATTTTCTGATTTCAAACCATATAAAGCTACAATAATTGAAACAGTGTAGTACTATTCTAAAGACAGATATATAAACCATTGGAGTTAAATAAAAGCCTAGAGCTAAATTCTTCCCTATATTGTCAAGTTATTTTTGACAAGGTTTCCACGAACATTTGGTGGTGGGAATAATAATCTTTTAACTAAATATTGTTGAAAAATAATAATTACATGGAAAAGAATAAAATTGGACCCTTACCTAATCCCATATACAAGTATTAACTCAAAATAGATAAAAGACCTAAATATAAATCTTAAGACTATAAACTTTTAGGAGAAAATCTGGGTCATAAAACCTCACAACATTGAAATTGGCAGTGATTTCTTGGTTATGATTTCAATGGCACAGGCAACAGAAGAGTATACAAACTCCCTAAAAAATAAAAAAAATATTGTATATCCAAAGACAATGTAAACAGAGTTAAAAGTTACTAATAGAATGGGATAAAATATTTCCAAATGCTATATCTGAAGGTATATTAATATTCCAACTAGAAATCCTAAAAATTAACAACAATAAAGGCAAACAATACCATTTAGAGATAGGTAAAAGACTAACATAAGTAATGAATCTCCACAGATAACCAATCTTAGTTGTCTGTTGGATGGAAAATCTTGTTTCTCTAGTTCTGATGTGTGTTACCTATTTCTTCTTTGTAGTTAATCTCTTTGAGTATTTTCTCTAGTGCTGGTTTTGAAGACATAAATTCCTTCAGTTTCTGTTTGTCATGGAAGCTTCTTATTTCTCCATCTAATTTGATAGAAAGTTTTGCTGGGTAGGAAATTTTTGGCTGGAAGTTGTTTTCTTTCAAAATTGGGAATATGTTACTCCAAGCCCTTCTGGCTCTCATAACTTGGTTTGGGAAGTCTGGAGTGATTCTAATTGGTTTGCCTCTGAATGTCACTTGGCCCTTTGTTTTTGTTGCCTTTAAGATTCTCTGCTTGGCTTCCACATTGGTCATTTTGACAATTATGTGGCGTGGGGATCCTCTTCTTCGATCCTGTCTAAAGGGAGTTCTATACGTTTCCTGGACCTGCGTATCGACCTCTTGCTCTATGTTTGGAAAATTTTCTGCTATTACTTCCTTGAAGAGATTGTTGATCCCTTTGGTTTCACTTTCTTTTCCCTCCTCTATTCCAATTATTCTTAGGTTAGCTCTCTTAAAATGGGCCCATATTTCTTCAATATCAGATTCCTGCTGTCGGATATTTTTTCCTAGATTAGAAACTATGCATTCATTTTTGGAATGATCATCTTCTAAGAGCAAGATTCTGTTCTCCATGTGGTCTAATCGGTTGTTTGTGCTTTGAATTGAGGCCTTTACTTCATTAATTGCATCCTTTATCTCTTTTTGGCTCTCTCTGAGTTCTTTTCGAAGCGCCTCTATTATTTCTACAGTTATTTTCCTGATTTGATCTTCTAGAAATCTCTGATTTTCTGTTTTATCGGGTTCTGATGTTGTGGGGTTGTGAGCATTCATTGCTCCAGTATTATTCCTCTTTCCCATGATTTCGGAAGTTTGTGCCTTCTCTGGGTTCTTCCCTTGGGTCACTATGACTTCACTTAAGGTGCTCTGGATCTCGAGTCAGTAGTATCTCAGACCCCACTACTCCTTTACTGTGTTGTATCACAGAGTCTCCGACCCAGAGAGTCGATAGAGGCTGCTTTAGACTGTGGGGGGTGCCACGTTGCACGTTCTCCTATGGTGTGATATCACTGCCACCGCCCCTCTCCCACTGGGTCAAGTCCCAGTGAGTACAGTACTGGGATTTCTCCGCTGTGGCCCACAATTTGACTCACTGTTCTTGAGTACGCAGATATAGCTGTACTGGACTCGGTGAATTCACTGCTGCTGCCGCCGGTGGCAATATGGCGCCGCTGCTACGCCCTCGGCTATGGGGCTGGCGTTTTTTTTTTTTTCTTGGTTTTGATTTCCACTCTGAATCCCTGCAGCGTGTGCTGAGCTCAGCCACTGGGAGCTTTAGATGCCCTCTGCGCCGAGAAATCCCGCCTGGCTGTTCCACAGCGGCTCCCCTCGGCTTGCTGTGGCCGTCCCGTGAATTCGTCGGTGCCGCCAGCAGTATGGCGCTGCTGCCGCGTCCTCGGGCGTGAAGCCGCGTCCTCGGGCGTGAGGATCTCCTCTGTGGCTCTGTTCTCAGTCCGCTTTCTCTCTGGAGCCTGGTGATTTTTTTTGTTTCTCTGGTGATGTTGTTTTCTGGCTTTGAAAGGCGCTGATTTTGTGGTAATGGAGATTTGTTGTTAGCGGGGCTCTTAAGCCCCGCTTTTCTCGGTCGCCATCTTCCCGGAAGTCCTCCCCATGTATCTTGAATGACAGTTACCTGGTAATATAATGCAGCTGTCTGTCCCCTAGACACAGTCCAGTCTCAGGCAACCAAAACCCAAAGGCAACTCATCCAAGAAATTCTCATTGAGCCCACAGGTCTCTGTTTGCCAAAAGAGCAATAGGAAGGAGTCAGGAATCACCTCATAGTTAATTCCTGAGCCACATGACTCAAATCCTATTATGGCTTGTAAGAAGGTAAGTGGGAGTCTGAGAAGCAGCCTAGCGGTGAGGCCGTAGGGCCTCTGCAGGTCTCCACCTGGATCCCTGTACCTGGACAGGGTGCTCTGTTGGCAGGTGGGCACACCGTGGCACAGCGCCTCCTGGTGGCCATAGGTGCGACTACAGCTTGACAACTCTGCCTTTGGAAAGGACTGAGAGAACTGGTCTACCCTGTGGCTGGCACAAGGCTAAGTGAGCAGAGGAGCATAATCAATTGTGTGTGGATTAGATAACCAAAGGCCCTTTTCCTCACATTCCACACTGTGGCTTCACCTTAGTAGCTCAAGATCTCTTTAGGAAGGCTCAGAAAGTAATTCAAACAGATTAAAAGAATAAAATTGAGTTACCTGAGGATAGAAGACAAATTATGAGTATTGAGAACAGGCAAATAACTCATAACATCAAGTCCTTGATTAACATTCAGCTATTTATTGAGATTCTGTGGCCAGAAAATCTACTAACAAAATTTAAGACCCAGTCCCTGTTCTCAGTAAGTATTCATGAGGATCTTGAGTAAAGGGATATATAAGAGAGATTTACAGTGACATCTAAGTTCTAATGAGTGGCTTGAACAATAATTCCAGAAACTATTCAAAGAGAAGAAAGCTAATACCAGCTGACCTAGTCAGCAATAGCTTCACAGAGGTCAGACTTAGCTAGAACTGAGTACAGCTGAGGTAGATGAGCACCATCCACATGAATCTTAGAAGAGTGAGCACAGGATCAACGGGGCGGGTTCCAAGAGGAAGAAGGGGCACCTGCTCTCTCCATCAATCAGGGTTCAGAGAAGACGTCCTTAGGTTTTAACTCATTGCAATACAGTGAACCACAATGGGGTATCAATTGCCAATTTCTTCCCATTGGAGTGAATATTCTACAGTGAAACAGAAAAAGCAGGTCTGGCCTGTCCAGGTGTTCTGAGCCTGGAAACTCTAGTTCCTTCTAAATGTTGGCTTAGGAAGCTAGCTCACAGGTGGAGACTAATGCTTTGTCTTAAAAGGCAGCCAATCCTCTCCCAGAGCACACACTGACCCCCCTGGGTGCTCCAGAGCTCTCATTGTCAATAACTTGTTACTCAGTTTTGAAGATCTAATAATTGATAGATTCCCACTCACCAAGATGATGACATTCCTGACCTCTTCGCTAGCACCTGCTGAGGAAACTTTCCTCCCAAATTTCCAAAAGATAATGGTATGTCTGCAATAAAGACAGCCTTGAAGGGAGTGGCTTCGGAAGACTCAGAGACCATAACAAGTTCAGGCCTGGTGTCCAGGTGGGACAGAGCCCAGATAGCTCAGCTGTCCCAGCTGGACTGGACCCTCCACGTCCCAAATGCCGCTAGCCTTCCTTCCCCTGGGAGTTTTCTTTGTCCTGGGATGAATTATCTTCCCAGCACTCGCTGCTCTCCGCAGAGAGCGCTCTTCATGTCAGGTCCAAGTGTACTTCTTCAGGTTCTCACTGGCCACCGAAAAGGAAACCAATTCCAACAGCTTGGGGGATCAGCACAAGGGTTAATGGAGAGCCAGCAGGGCTGGCAGGAGCAGTGCTGACAGGTGGTCATGGTGTCTGAGGCTGGTGGCTATGCAGCATTCCCAGTGGTTTTATTATTTCATTCATAAAGCACATCGTGATACTCCTGTTTCATAGTAGGGCTATTATTGCTGTCTGCAAGTATCGTCATATGACTGCTCTAGAGATGCCTAGAGAATCCACAATTGTAGTGGGGACCGGAGGGACCAGAATCAACGCCGAGCCTTGGCAGCGCCAGGCCAGTGCAGTCTGCAAACTCACAGGGCAGTCAGCGGGAGGGCGTGGTGTCCAGAGTGCTGCAGTCAGGCTAGAGGGCATGCTTTGCTCAGGACAAAGGGAACTGGGCCTGAGGGCTCACTGGTGGGGAAAGGCCTGGGATGGGGGCAGGAAGGAGCGCACTGGCCACAGGAAGCTAATCGGTAGCCCAGTTGAGAATTGGGTGCTGAACCTGGGATGCTAGGAAGGGACCTCCGAATTAGCAGAAGCCAAAGCTGAGGAGGTATCCAGAGTTGGGGACCAGGGTGCAAAGGAAAGAGAGGTGTCAGCACTGGGGAGGTCTTGTTTCCAAAGGCCTCTAGAGGCGGTAGGATTCAGTATGTAAAACTAAAGCTCCTTGGGCCACACGCCAGGCAGAGGTGGGAGGGCCAGGTTCAGGGTGGCGAAGCTGGGCCCGGCTGCTCGTTTGTCTGCCTCCCTTGGGCTTCCCACCATTCAAGTCAACTGCCCTTAGTGCAGAGCTGCCCGGCAGCGCGTGGTAGAGTCTGCACGGCCCCTCTTCCGGTGGCAGCTTGCCTGGACAGTGAGCTCAGAGACCCGCCCGTACAGGGCTCTTCTCCGCCAGCTCTTTGCCCCTGTATTCTCCCTCGCTCAGTTCTCCCTTGCCTGCTCCCGCCAGCCGCCACTGGTTCCTATCTCCTCCATACTACGGCCCGTCCAATCAGCAGACGCCTGGAGCCCCGAGGGGGTCTCTCTGTTTTTGATCCAGGGACTTCAGACAGTAAATTGCCAGCGTCGTCTTCCCAACCCTGTTAGTGACCATTCTCGGCACACTACGCAGATTCCAAGGTCTCCTGCTCCGGTCAGAAGCAGCCTGCGTGGCAGCCACCCCACAGGGCCATTCTGCCAGCCCAGGCATTTAATTAACTAATTGCAACCTGCTGACAGGAGAGCCCAGAGCATGACATTCAGGGGCAGGTTTTCCTTCCAATTCATTTATTATGAGCCCCACATACATCTGATAGGTCTCCCCGAGGGGATGAGTGGTAATTGGTGCTTCCAACAGGAGGCTCTCCGCTGATGGGAGCTGAGACCAAGTGTCACCATCTGCCAGCGTTGGCCGCGGCACACCTGCAGTTCTCAGGCTGACAAGCATGGTGGAGGGGCCGGGA
This sequence comes from Muscardinus avellanarius, assembly GCF_963383645.1. Taxonomy (NCBI): domain Eukaryota; kingdom Metazoa; phylum Chordata; class Mammalia; order Rodentia; family Gliridae; genus Muscardinus; species Muscardinus avellanarius. The sequence goes on along the minus strand of NC_137794.1, from coordinate 118,142,190 downwards.
CGGAGAGCAGAGCACCCCAGTGCCTTGAAGGGGGCCAGCGCTCCCGCCCCCAAGCTGAACTCACAGATCCACCCAGACAGCGATTCCTACTCAAAAGCTCCGTGAGCTGATGAGAGCTGAGATACCCGGGCGTGGCTGCGATCTGGCCAGAGGAAGGCTGGATTTCTCATCAGGATGCAGGAAGAAAGGCCTGCCCAGGCCAGGGTGTCCACTTCCTGAGACGCAGCTGCAGAGGCCCCCGGGTTCTGTCCTAGAGGCGACCAGGGGTTGCTGGCCACTGGACTGGGCGGGGCCAGCAGGGGGCAATGAGGACAGGCACTTGGGTGGAGGGCCTCCTGTGGCAGGCACCATGTGATAATTGATTATCTGCCAGTTGTTCTGCTGTCAGAGATCAAAACACCCTCCCTGGGTCAAAGCCCAGGTGTCAGCAGGTAGATCAGTGTCCCTTCCAGAAGTTCCAAGGGAGAGTCAGGGTTTCGTTTTTGTCTTTCTCAGTTTCCAGAGGTCACCGGCCCTTCTAGACTCTGTGGCCCACCCTTCACCTCCTTTTGTTGTGTGCGGGGAAGATGGAGCACAGGCCTTGAGCGTGCTGGGCACGTGCTAACCCAGCTACTACTGGCCCTGGCCGAGTCTGGCATGTATTTATCTACCATCCTTGGAATCTCCGTGGCGAGGTATTTGTTCCAACTTTCTTTAGTGTTTGGAGTTGGGCTACTTGTTTTCTCTCTGTTGAGCTTTGAGAGTTCTTTATATATTGTCAGGTATTGTGGCTGACAAACACCTTCTTCCAGCCTTCTCTTAAAGGTGTCTTTCTCAGGGCACTGTTTTTTTGTTTTGATAGGGTCCGATAGATCATGTTTTCTTCAGTGGTTGCATTTTGTGCTGGACCTGAGAACATGTTGCCCAGCCCCTGCATGTCTCCGTAAGTCTACAGGGATTGAAAACACCACAGAGCCGGCACCCATCCTACACATCTTAAATGGAGAGAAGGAAACGGTCTCTTTTGTTTACCCAGATACAACCATCCCTGGTGTCCTCCCTTTGTTCTGCTGCCTGGAGAATTCCCTGTGGCGTTGTGTGAAGCCCGGGTCTGCCAGAGATGTCCTCTTGTTTTCTGCGTAGAACGTCTGTGTTTGGCTGCCGTGGCTGACATACCCTCGCTGAACACTAAGCTCCGGGCTCACAGCCCATGTCCTCCTGCCTTCCGCCCCCCAGCTGCCGTCCAGCCCGTTCCTGTGCAGCAGGCTCTCTTCATGTGAGGTTGCCTCTGGTACCTTCAGGATTTTTTCTTTGTCTTTGGTTTTCAGCAGTTTTATGCTGTAGTTGGGTATGGAGCTGTGTTTGAAGGTCTCCCGTATGCCTTACCCATGCCTTGAGTGGCTCGTGGCTCAGTTTAATCAGCCATTAACCTCATTGCTGTGATGTGGGGATTCTCAATATCCCAAACACCAGCCTGAGCTTCCCAGACTGGACCAAAGAGTCCATTATTTGGCTCTTGATGGCTGAGCACAGAGGCCACCCGGAAGCCCCCACAGGAGAGTGGGTCTCATGCTGCTGCCTGTGGATGGCTCTGCAGACCCCAGGCCCCAGAGCCGTCGGCAGACAGCAGGGGTATCCCTCTGAAACCCACACCAGGACCAGGACAGCAGAGCTCTTTGGCTGCAGCCTCCCAAAGGCCCAGATCGCTTGTTTGTCTTGCTTTGGGCAGAACAACAACACATTTGTCTCATTCCAAAGTGAGTCAAATGTCCTGAGGTGTGTGTTGTCTTAGTGCGTTTTCTGTTGCTGCAACAGGTTTAGGATTCTGGAGGGCTGGGAAGTCAGGGGTAGGCAGCGGCACCTGGACATTGATTGCCAGTCAACCTCCTGGCAGAAAGTGGAGGGGCATTCGAGTGCACAGAAAGCCCCCGCGTGACAAAGCCTAGCCTACCCGCAAGAGTAGCCCTACTCCATTCATTACCTAACGTGACCTAGCACCCCCCAGAGGCCCCGCCCCATGCTGCCGTGCCGGTGTGAGCTCCCAGCACCTGACCCAGGGTTCCAGTCCGGGCGCTGCACCCCTGCCCTGGAAGTCGTGTCTTCCTCATGTGCAAAGAACCTGCGTTTCATGCCAGTCACCCAGAGGCCTCACTGAGCCCAGCATCAGCTGGGAAGCCCGGCCTCCTCCACCTCAGACACACCAGGAAGCCTCCCCAGAGCAGATACTCTCTAGCCCCAGCCTGTGCCAGCCCGCAATCCGTCTCCTCCTTAAACGCAGCACTGGGGCAGCAGAGGGTGCTCCACTCCAAAGGGCAAGGGGCGGCAAGTCTGAGCCAATGTGTGGCCATCACCTGAAGATGCAGAATAGAATAGTCCTCCGTGCCATGTGTGTGCCGCCAACTAGACGTCTGGGGAAGGGGTGAGCACCCAGAGACTCGGAGGCCCAGCTCCACGTGGCGGGCTAGGCCCACTCGAGCCTCTCTGGGCTTAGTGTCTCTAACCCAGGCTCTCTCAGTGAGCACTGCATGCTGGGCTCTCCAGTCCTCAGTCTCAGGGCAGCCTTGACCTTGTGGGTCCACAGGGCATTGCCTAGGGGGCTTGGCAGAGGTTCCACTCCTGTGGCAGGATTCTGCCTGAGCCTTGGGCTGTCCACAACAGCCTCTGAGTCCAGGATGTGCAGCGGCCAGGCCCCACAACTCCTGTTGTCTGTGAACCTGCTGAAGTCATGCCAGGGAGACGCTGCCACAGTTCGGGGCTTGCGCCCTCTGTACAGTCTTGAGATGAACAGGGCTGGCTTGAGCCCAGTGGGGGCAGCAGCATCGCCTGCCTCTGGTGAGGGAAGGCTGGGTGGCGAGTCCTAGCCAAGGAAAGGAAGGTGCTGATGGAGGCCCGCCCACTCCCTAGTGACAGCCTGGACGAACCTGCCATGCAGCAGACTCCGGGAGGTGAGAGGAGCCCACAGAGGGAGAGACCTGGACTGTCACACCTGAACTCTGGGAGACCGCAGGAAGACATTCGCCATCAGCCTCAAAGCCAGGGTGGGAAGCTGAGGGGTCCCTGAACACACAGAATCTCCCTTGTGGATGTGGGGATCCAGCGTCACCTTGGAGAGAGGGGGGAAGGGAAGCAGACACCAGGGCACATCTCCAAAGGATGGGCGCTGGAGGGCCAGCAGCACCTGCAGGGTGCCCCCAGCTTTACCATGTGAAGACAGGCTGAGACTGAGGAGGGGGGGGTGCTCGCAGCCCAGCAGTCAAAGCCTTCAGTACAGAGGTGTTTGGAGGCTGGAGGAGGACGTAGCCCGAAGGGTGAGTGGACAGCCGCGGGGCAGGTTAGGCAGAAGAGGAAGCAAGGCCTCTGGGCTCCTCAGAAATGGCCTGTGCGGCCTGCTGCAGCCAGTCCAGGACGGAGGGTCACCTCCGTCGATGCCTGGGTCTCTCGCTCTGGCCAATGGGCCACCCTGCCCAGACCTTCACCAGGAGGAGGCCACACCAGGCCAATGGAGCCAGCACAGCTGACCACCAGGCTCCCACCTCTGCCCCAAGGGCACAGCCCTAGGTCCTGCACTGCAGAGCAGGGGCAGAGGGCCTACAGGCCTGGGACCTGCCTCTTGTGCAGGAAGAGAAGGGGAGCCAGCCCTGGGGCGAGACTGTGGTGGCCCTGCCTCTGGTGGAGGCCACTTGACGCTGGGTGGGATGGGGTGGTGGGGGGAGGCAGCCTCATCTGCCTCACTGCCCTGTGTGTCCTGAGCTCAGGACCCGGCAGGCACCAGGTAGCAGTTCCAGGCTAGCATCTTCTCCAGCCCCAGGCTCACGCTCGCCCCCATTGTTCTCCACATAATAACAGAGGCAGGCCACAGCATAACAGAGGCAGGCCACAGCGCCTGAGATTTCATTTATTTAGCTCTTCACAAATCCCATTGTCCAAGGGCTGATGCTGAGTCAGCTAGCGAAGCTTTGGGAGAACGTCTCCAAAGGCAGCCAAAGGACCCGTGTCCAGAGGCACAAAACCCACCCTCATCCTGCCCACCTCTGATCTTACACATACATGCCAGGGGCTGCTGCCACAGTGCCACCCTTCCCTGGGGTGCTAGCCCTAACTAAAGGCCTCTGCTATTAAGATTAGGACACTAATCCGCGCTTCATCTCCGGTGCTTTGAGGCCACTCTTCAAGGTAATTCAGTGTGCCTATTGGAGGGCTCGGGACACAAAACCTCCGGCAGGAGCGACCTTTGATTCCACTGGAAGCTCTCGCTAATGCTCCAACAGGTGAAGCCTTTAAAGTTAGCCTTTCTCCTACCCAGACAATGCTGATTGATAACACGGACCTAATCTCCCCCTTTGTTCCCAGGGGGCAAAGGTTCCAAGCAGCCCCCTTTGAAAGTGGGTCTTTTGGGATTAGTTCCCCCAGGACACACTCCCATCCTCCATTGACCCGCTTCTCCTATACCTTGGAAACTGGGGGGGGGGGGGGGTCATGCCTGCCACTTGTGAAAGGTCAAACCTGGAAAGGTTAATTATCCGCAGCATTCACTGCAGCACTCTGAAGAGGAGTAAGTCACTAGGAAGTCAGAGTGGACCCCAAGTGTTCAACCACCTTCTGCAGCCAGCCCCCACAGTGACCCAGCAGACCTGAGCACCTCCGATGGCCCAGGGAGCGGCCTGCTGCAAAAAAAGCCTCATCCCAAGGCAGCTGCCAGCGACCTCTAGGGTGGAAGGAGATGTTGGCCCCTGCCCTGTGGGGCTCCAAATGTGCTCCGAGCTGTCTGTCGCAAGGTGAGGTGGTGGTGAAGAGAGAAATGGGCAGGAGGGAAGGGCACACACAACCCAGCACCCAAGACTGCTGTGTCTGAAACGTAGATGTAGAACAGAGGTATTGGTGCAAACGAGGGGGCAAAGACTATTAAAAGGCAATGTTGACGGGACGCCAAAAGCCAGCAAAAGAAAAACCAGACCAGTTAGGTCTCCTCAAAGTTAGGAACGTTTGTGCATTGAAGGACATGATCAGGAAACAAGGAGACAACCCATAGAATGGGAGGAAATGTTTACTAGTCATAAATCTAACCAGGGATTAATATCCAGAATAAATAAAGAACTCCTACAACTCAACAGCAAAAATGAAAACTAAAAAGTGAGCAAAGACCTTGAGAAGACATTTCCCCAAAGAAGATGTGCAAACGACTGACAAGCCATGAAGGTGACAAACATTCTTAGTCATGTGGTCAGTCGAATCAAAACCATCATTGATCAGGCACTTCACAACAGATGCGAGGACTATAATGAAAAGGAGGCTTAATGGGGAGGAAGTGCCGGGGAGGACGTGGGGACTGGAGCGCTTGGCTGTCGCTAGGGGAGCGAAGCCGTGCCGCTGCTGGGAAGCTGGTGTGCCTCAAAAGCTGAGCCCAGAGCCATTTCATGGCCAGCATTCCACTTCACTGGTGCCCCGGGAGGTGGACGGGGACACAAGAGATGCCTGTACACCCTTGTTCACAGTGGCTTAGGCACAGTACTCAAGAGATGGGAACACAGATGTCCATCAACATGAGTGGCTAAGACAGCGTGGCCTCCCCAGACAGGAGAGCAAGACTCGGCCGTGAAAACAGTGAGACAGACCTGGAGACCGACCAAGAGAAGGAGGAGATACAAGAGCACCGCGCTGTACGGTCCACTTACGGGAGGCGCCCAGAACAGGCAAACTCACAGGGGCCCAGCTTGAGAGCGGTGCCCACGGCTGGGGGGGCAGGGCTGTCGTTTAGAGGAGAGTTTATGTTGGGACGGTGAAACCTCGCCAATGATACTGGAGATGGTTATGAACCATCGTGAATGCATTAACACCGCGGAATGGTGCACTCCAGTGGACAGAGTGAGAGACAGGTGTGTGTGGAGGGGAGACATTTTACCACAGAAGCAGACTTCACCGCGGGTGCATTCCATGAGCAGTCTGGCCACGCTGGCTTCTCAGTTTGACAAACAGGGAGCTGATGTGAGTTGCTGCATTAGGGGAAAGTGTAAATCTTTGCCACCTTGCTGTGAATCTAAAATTATTCCACAACAAAAAGTTCATCAAAAATAATCATTTCTGTGAATCAGAATACAAGAAGATACTTGAAGCATTTATTCCCAAACTGTATTAAGAGGGAATCTGAAAGCATTCCAACAAAATGGTTTCCTCTTCCCCCAGATCGGCAACTTTGGTAAGTTCGAAAACACTGGTGTCTGCAAAGATGAGGGAGAACAGGAACTTCTGCTTGTGGTAGGTGGGGACACAGTCCCACAGTGAGAGCCGAGGTGGGCGCCACACAGATTCTTAAGGAAGTCTCTTGAGCAGGGATGTCGGCTGTCACCAGAATGTCCCCAGCACTAATGGAGGACACGTGCTAATTACCCACGAACAAAGCAGCAGCCCTGAAAAGTACAGATGCCTATGCTGCGTGTACATTAAAGTTAGAATACACACACCAACTAAATAAATACAGCGGTAATCTTCAAAATAGTTACCAATAAGCCCCAGGCTCCAGACGCCCGCTGTGACCTCCCTCCCGGACAGAGTGCACAGCCGAGTCTCAGTCCTGGGGATCTGCAGCCTCACCACTGAACTCTGTTTTCAAATGTTTTCTAGCATTTCAGACTCCAACATGATTATTTTAAGACTCAACAGGGCTACAAAATACTAAATTATATTTCTGGAAAGATAAGAAGGTACAGTTATGTTATACAGTAAATAGTAAGTCCTGTTTTCAAACATTTCACACACACACACACACACACACACACACACACACACACACACACTTAGAATAGGCTGATCTCTGGGAATATGTGGAAAAGGTCCCATTGGGTGCCTCTGGATCCCAGATGTTTATTAAAGATAAAGCGGTTAGGGCTGGGGACGGTGGCTCATGTCTGTAACCCCAGTACTTGGGAGACTGAGACAGGAGAGTCTCAGGGTTGAGGCTGGCCTCAGCAATCTAGTGAGATGCTCAGCAACTTAGTGAGACCCTATTTCAAAATAAAAACTAAAAGGGCGGGGACTGAGCATGCAGCTTCAAGGTAGAATGCCCTGGGTTGAATTGCCAGCATCTCTGCCCAAAACAGATAAAGCATTTGCAGCCAAACACAAGGCGTGGAGGGTGGTGAGTGCATATGGGTGCGTTATGTTATTCTCTATACGTTTCTGAGAAAAAAATGAGTGAAATCCCATTGAGGGGTTATCTGCTCTGAGGAGTGCACAAAGCCTGATGCTCAGGCCAGCATCCTCACAGCCATCATCTAAAGACCAGGCCATGTAACTTAGAGGAAAGATTCATTTTCTTACGGTTTTGGGTTCAGTCCATGTGAGGCTGGAGATCGAGGACCCCAGGGCATGGCCGAGGGAGAGCACAGGGCTGTGCTCCTAACATCATGGAGGCCGGAGCAAGACAGAAGGCAGGGGAGAGGGATCTCATATCACCCAGGGACGCACCCCAGGGACCACCTCAGCCATGCCCAGGCAAACCCATTACAGTGGATTCATCTGCTCTGGGATTACTACATCAACCCTGAATATGAATAAGTGAACTCTTAGGGGACATTTTATGCCTAAGTATAACAATGCCTCGTCTATTAAAGATACACCATTTTGAAGATTTTTAAGCCACATTCCAAGAATCATTTTTCCAAAACCATAGAAATAAAAGGACTTAAGATGGATATCAAAATCATTCTAAAAATTATGGCACTGAATTAGAGTACCTTAATAAATTTTTTTAAACAGTAAAGATGAAACCTTTTCAAATCTGTAAAAACACAAATTTTCGGTGCACGAGTTTGGATGTGCTCTTCCTTGGTTCCTTTGGCCGTTCATGTTGCTGTCCATTTTCAGCCCTGGGCCTGGCCCCCACCCTGTTTTCCCCTGAGCTGCTTCCAGTGTGACCTGCAGGCTCTCACAGAGTCCAGGCTCCTGGCCTGCATGGAGACTCCCCGCACCTGAGTACGTCTAAGTGGAGAAGTGTCTACCACCGGTTTGAAAGCAAGCATGGCCCACGCAGGCTTTGTGAGGACCCTCACATGGCCCTGGCTCTCGGGGCCGCAGACTGGCTCAGACCAGGTACTCCAAGGATGGCTCATTTGCTCTCCTACCCTTTGCTCCAAGGTTGTAGCTACTGAGCCTGGTAGGACCCATCAAGACTGGCCATGGGCAGAGGCCTGACCGTGAGGCCCTGGCTAGGCACCAACGCAGGCCCACACTCTCTCTCCACCATCTCTGTCTCAGTGGCACCAGCTTCTGCCTTCCCAGGCTGGGTGGGAGGAAGTGTGGGACCCTGGGCTGTCCCATCAGGGAGAGCTCCCATGTGGGGTGGAGGCCAGGATACATGTGGTGATCTCAGAAGAGAGGAAGTCCCTGAGCCAGGCCGTGGAGCACCGCTTGGCACAGGGGACAGCCCAGAGGGGCTCAGAAGGCCACACCCAGTGTGTGGGCTTGACCCGAGGTCCTGTGTCATGTCTGAGAACCACAGGATAAGCTGTGCACCACCTGCATTGTTAGATGCCAAGTTTCCCCTGGAGAGCTTATTTATTCATATTCAGGGTTGGTGTAATTGAGCCATGAGGGTTGTAATCCCAGAAGTGGATAAACCCACTGTAGGACTTGCCTGGACAGACCCTGTAGGCTGGCAGGGGTGTCTGGAGAGGTGGGTTGGGGTGCAGCCTTGGGATTACGCGCTGCTCCTCCTCTTCCGGCTCACTCTCGTTTCCAACCTCCACCATGTGAGGCACACAGCCCACGTGCTCTGCTCCCCCCTCCCTCCAGACACCATGCTCCGAGATCCACGGTCCCCAGCCTCACCTGGCCTGAACCCCAAACTGTAAGAAAATAAATCTTTTTCCCTCCAAATTACACGGTCAGTCTTTAGATTACAGCTGCCAGAATGCTGATGGGTACTCCAGCCTAAGCTCTCTTTTACAGACAAGAGCTCGCAGCTCAGAAACAGAGTTCAAGGTCTTGAAGCTGCGCCACTCACCCAGTGCCAAGCCAGGTGGCTCATCCACAGAGCATGTGGATCCTCAGAAATGGCCGGGCAATGGCCGCTCAATCCCAGAGTCCATATGCCAGCTGAGCAGCTGCAGGTCTTTCCCTCTGGTTCAGTGGAAAATGCATAGACTGAGGTCAGACCGCCCCAGGTTCAAATCCTGACCCACCTTGGAAGACAGGAGGTCTGAGTGACTCAGCCAGCTTGCTTCCTCCAAAATAAAGGTAACATTATGTGGCAGAGACAGCTAGCTCTCCACGACAGAACCATGGCTAGCAGAGGCCTCCAGGCAAGGATGCAAGCTGAGCAGATGGACAGACACAGCCACAAGCAGACAGCCTCCTCTGGACCACAGGCACCCCAGGCTGGCACCAGGGCGGCCACTGAGCCACAGCCCACGGGCTCTCATGGCCAGATGCTCACAACACCAGGCCTTCGCAGGCAGAGGCGGCTGGCTCCACGTGGAGGGCGCCCCCTGGGCTGTGTGGGAGCCGTGAGCGCCCAGTGTATGGCCCACTGGGCGAGAAGATGTTTGTTGCAGTGCTGGCTCGCTCTGGGGTCTACCGCATGTACAGTGTGGGGCTGAACAACCTCTCAGAGGTGTAGCTACACCCTCGAGGTGTGCAAGTGAGCGAGACTCGGCCCATAGCTGCATGCACGTGTGAGTGGAGACGGGGCCAAGGTGGGAGGAGCACACAGAGGAGGTGCCCACAGAGGAGGGAGGACCGATGCTCCAGGTGGATGACGGAGGCAAGGCGAGCACTGGGCATGGCCCGTGGGTAACTGGCTTCAGAGACCAGTTGGAGTGTGCACTGGCCAGGCTTGCCTCCAGCAGAGGGGGCACAGGACCTCCCTTCTGTGCTGAGAGCCAGCTCAGGAAGCCAGGCACGAGGCCGAGCTGCTGGATGCTAATCAGAAGGGCAGAGTCCTCAGCCAAGACTGTGGAATCCCTCCCAGCTTCTGAGAATAAGGGTGACTATCTAGAACACAAGCCGGGCCTGTTGGTGCATGCTTGTAATCCCAGTGTTTGGGAGGCTAAGACAGGAAGATCTGTGTTCGTGGCCAGCCTCAGGTATATAGTGAGGCCCTCCACAACTTAGTGAAACCCTGCTCCAGAATAAAGAATAAAAAATTGGGCTGGGAAGCCAGGTGTGATGGTGCATGCTTGTAATCCCAGTACTTGGGAGGCTGAGACAGGAGGATCCAGGTTTGCAGCCAGCCTCAGCTACTTAGTGAGGCCCGCCACAACTTAGTGAGACCCTGTTTCAAAATAAAGAATAAAAAAATAGGGCTGGGGGGGGGGATAAAAAACAATGTCAACACAGGCTTCTAAGTCCATGCAGATCCACCCACTTTGGGCCGGGCTAGTGGCTCTTCAGCCTGATGGCAGGCACTCGGGTGGGTCAGCAGCGGGCCCTGGCTGCGCCAGCCTGTGCATGGGCACGACCACAACCGGGGAGCCCAGCCAAGCCCAGGCCAGTGGCTCTGTGTGTGGAGACAAGACCCTTAGCCAAGAACGAGTTCCTGCCCAGGACCACGACTGTGCACCCTTGTTCCCACCAGGGTGCCTGTTCCAGGCCCTGGCCTCCAGCCTCTCCTGCGTTTCGTTCTCGGCCACCAAGGCAGAGGCCTCCTTCCCAGCACTGGAGGCTGGCATTTGTCTATCTGACCCATGGTTGGGACAGAGGACAAGGGGTGACCCCTTCCTCACCCGGAGGCCTCTGTGCTTACCCTGGTGGAGCCCCCTTCATCTTGGCTGAGCAGCTCGGCATCCGGGCGCCAGCCAGGCTGTGTCCCTGGCCAGAGAAGCCACCATGGACAGGGACAGGGGCAAGGTGGTGCCTCTCCCTCCCAGGGAAAACTGGGTCAAACATAATGCTTGGGACGCCAAACACACCAAGCCGGCGCCGAGGAAACCCGGGCACCTCGGCTTCGAGGAACAGATTTTGTTTTGGCAGTTGACGGCTGGCAGGAGGCGGGCGATCTGGGAGTCAGAGTGCAGACTAATGATGTGTATGATCGAGGCGCTTGGCTGCAGATGCCAGGCGAAGGCGGCTGCTGGGCAGGGCAGGCGCAGGCCCACCCTCCTCGCGGCCAGAGCTGAGCTGCCGTGTACACAGCAAGCCCAGGAGAGAAGCATTAACTAGACTGCAAGATCTGGATCATCTGTCTTATCGTTGCTTTGGGGAAAGTTTATCTTGCAAACAGGCCCACCTGCTCCCCTTGTAAAACTTTATTTGGGCTATTAGGAAGAGCGTTATCACCGCTTGTTCAAACATTCCACTGAAGAGCTGGGGAGCCCACTACGGTGGGTGAGAGGGCAGGCAGGCTTCGAAGGTCACCAGTTCTCAGATTTGAAAACTTCTATTTCCCTCGCATGGGGGTTGTCTGCACTAGGGGGGTGTGCCCTGCAGACTCCCACATCCTTTATAGGGACCTCCATTCCTATAAAGGAATCGGGGTGCAGTGGCCTGGGATCCTTGGGCGCATAGCTGGCAGGGAAATTATCTCAATTTGTCACATATGTTTCCAAACTCCACTCCCCTAGATGAAAGTGTTGCCACCTCATCTCTGCTTCTGCCAGACTGAGTGGCAAGTGTGTGCTTGGGGTGGGCTCTGCCTCCTGGGAGGCTGAGTAATCCCCTGGCCCACACCAAGGTGCTTTCCCTGCTGGGCTGCCCACAGACACAGCCTGGATCCACCCGAGGTGCTGGGTCTGCATGGACTGTGCTTAAGGTATTCAGGCCCATGGCAAAGACAGGATTTGACTAGAATTGTGTGTCAGTCCAGGATTTCTTCACAAGATCCAACGCACAGAAGCTGAGGCGATGTAATTGAGTCAGATGCTTTGTGTATTAATGTTTGAGAGTACACAGAGAAAGAAAAATTATGTTACGCCAGATGAGGTGGCACACCTGTAATCCTAGTACTTGGGAGGCTGAGACAGGAGGATCACAGGTTCGTGGCCAGCCTCAGCAATTTATAGAGGCCCTCAGCAACTTAGTGAGACCTTGTTTCAAAATAACAGTAGGACTTGGGGTGTTGCTCACAGGTAGGATTCTATGGGTTCAATCCTCACCAGTACCCCTCCCCACACACACACAAGGAAAATCTTGAAATCACTCCTTCCAGAGCCCAGAAAATGCTCTTTCTCTGAGGCCACATCCAGCCCTGCCCAGTGTCACCGGGCCACGCATCATCTATATGTGACCTCCTTTAGGAACGGTCAAAGAACAATGAGAATAATGGGCTGTGTGGAGAATCGGTGAAGGGAGAGACCCTGGAAAGCTAGAAAACAGCTGCATTAGAGAGTTGTGTTTGCATTTCGCCCTTTTGAAAAAGGTAATGTCGAAGCCTGAGCCTCCTGCTGCACGACAAACATTGATTGGTTTAAACAAAGACGGTGATGAAGTGAGTTCAGACACAGCTGGCTGCGGGTGTCAGATCCACCGCCGGCAGGTCACACCAGCCAGGGGCTGTCTCGCCTGGCTGCCCATGGAGGCTGATTCAGGGAACAAAGTGCCCTCCATCTGGCAGGTTGGGTGTGAAGTCCTTTTCCGCCTCCCTCCTTCCAGGGTCTACTGCCAGTGTCCTCTCAGAGGGGCAAATGAATAACCCAGATGTCAGTGTCCTGGACCATGGAGGGCACCGGTCACGAGGAGTGTCACGAGCTGGACACTGGTGGTGCCGCCAGGGTCCTCGATGCCGGCACGCTCGCCGCTATCCCACTAGCACCATCCTGACACTGTCCCGACACACACAACGGAACACGGCTCCCTGTGAGGGAGGGAGGGTGCCTGCCCTGGGCCTGGGGCACCCACACGTCTGCTCCTGGCCCCAATTTCCTCAGTCCCACAAAGTCAAAATGATCCACAGCCGTGAAGGAGGTAGATGAGGAAGTGATGCCCTCGGCCCCCGCCCCTGTGCCCGCCGTTTCCATGGAGACCAGAGTTCCTGGCCACCTACCAGGATCCGATTTCCCAGGTGCTTCTCCCTCGCCCCTTATCTTATTTAAGAACCACTCTAGAAAGTGAGCATCAGACAACTTGAATTAAATCCATTTATCTATCCACGACCTACCAATCGCCCCCACCACCATGCCCACCTGCTTTGTTCAAGGAAGGGCTTAGCCTGCGCAGATTGTAAGTCCTCCTTCCTCATTAGAACTAGTATTCTTTCTCAAACACAGATTTAAAAAAATGTTAGCTTTTAAATCGTAGCACAATTGTAACTCTAGAGACTTTTTTTCTGCTTAATGTTCTGTTAAATGAATTCAAGATGTCCTTGTATTCAAGATGATTAAGCAATATGTTCCTATGAAAAGTTGGATTTTGAATGATTCACACTACAAAGGACGGCTAAATACTTGCATGTCAACATGAAATTCAAAACTTAAAAGTAGTCTCAGAAGTTGCTTATGGATAATTCGCTTTATCTTTTCTTTTATTTTTATTTTTTATTTGGTGGTACTGGGCATGGAACCCAGAGGCTTTCTACCTCTAGGCTATACTCCCAGACCTATTTAATATTTTATTTGGAAACAGGGTCTTACTAAGTTGCTGAGACCCTCACTAAGTAGCTGAGGCTGGCTTCGAACCCGTGCGATCCTCCTGTCTCAGCCTCCCAAGTGCAGGGATTACAAGCATGCGCCACCACACCCGGCTTACTTTATCTTTTAATAGATCCAAAGATTTTTTAAAACATTTGATAAAACTCTATCAAGAAACTTAATAAAATTAAAGAATATTTTCTTAATATAATAAGCTATATCCATCTCAGCCCAAAAGATAGTATCAAAAGAAAACTTGCAAGCTGGGCATGGTGGTGCACGCTTGTAATCCCAGCATTTGGGAGGCTGAGACAGGAGGATCGTGGTTCACAGACAGCCTGAGCTACTTAGTGAGGCCCTTTGCAATTCTATGAGACCCTGTTTCAAAATAGAGAATAAAAATAGACTAGGGGTGTTGCTCCGAGGTATTCAGAATGCCCCTGGGTTCCATCCTCAGTATGACAAAAAAAAAAAAAAGACAGGTTATAAAACTAATACACATAAACCAATAGCTTGGAAACTATAATGAAAGAAATTACCCCTGTTTTGTTAGGGGAAAAAAAAAAAAAAAAAACAAGATCAAGCTCCTAGGATTTTTTTTTTTTTCCTCCTTGAGATTGGGTCTCACCATATTGCCTGGGCTGGGCTAGAACTCCAAACCCTTCAGCATCAGCCTCTTGGGTAGCTGGGATGACGAGCATGCACCACCACGCCCAGCTTGTATTTTCTTTTTATTTTCACCGCTAGGAGAAAACTAGACAATCTGATTCTAAAGTTCAAATAGAAAAAGAAAAAAGCAACAATAAGAGAAATCCTCAAAAGAAAGATCAACATCAGAGCAGCCGACCCTCAGCTCTGAAGCACACAGTCCTCCTCACCAAGGCGTTGCTGTCCTGGGTAACAAAAGAGGGACAACAGGGACAGCAGAAGGTTGTAAACAGCACAAGCAGAGGGACAAGGAGAGCAGCACACAACCGCGGCTCCTCAATTATCAGCGGGAAGCTGAGTGTGAGATCGAAGGCGTTAAGACACCGAGCTGTTGTCATCCAGCAAGACAAACAAAACAGTAAAGAAGAAGGCTCCGCTCCTATCTTACAATGTACCTCAAAACAAATCACAAAGGTATAGAAACTTGAAGTTCAAAATGAAGCCAGGAGAGGACCAACAGAAATCATGGGCAAATGTTTCATAGCTTTGGAGTTCAGAGAAGACTTTTCTAATTAAAACTGAAAATTCAAGTATTGTAAAAGGATTTAAAAAATACAACTACATATAAACATGAACATTCACATGAAAAGTTACTATAGGCAAATAAGGAAACTAAGATAGATATTGAGAAAAATGTATTTTACCTTATATTTCAACCCATGGCCTTAATATACAAATAGCTCCTTGAAATCAATAAGAAAAAAATCAAGAATTAAATAGTAGCCCAGCATGGTGGTGTATACCTGTAAACCTAGTATATAGGAAGATGAAACAGGAGGATTGCAAGTTTAAAGATAGCACATGGTAACTTAGTGAGACTCTGTTTCAAAATAACAAGTTACAAAAGAGGGCTGGGGGTATAGCTCAAAGGTAGAACACCCCAAGTTCAATCCCCAGTACGACTAAAAAAAAAAAAAAGGTTAAGTGACCAAAAACTTTACATAAATAGTCCAGTGAAAAGACACGCCTCAATCTTATTAATAATGAGGAAACCTACTAGATTGATAGAAGCACAAATGTCTTTATGCTAGTCTGTTAATGAAGCTACAGATGGTACCTTTACACTTTGGAAGGGTAGATTTTATCATCTTTACGAATGATAATTTTTATAATAGTCTGTTAATGAAGCTACAGATAGGTACTTTTATACTTTGGAAGGGTAAATTTTATCATCTCTATAAATGATAATTTGGTAAATCTATAAAATTATATAACTTCAGACCCAGAATTTCACCTCTAGGAATTGATTTTTTTTTTTTTTGGTGGTACTGGGGTTCCTGGAAACCCTTCTACTTCTGGGCTACACTCCCAGACCTATATTTATACTTTTCTATTTGGAAACAAGGTCTCTTAAGCCAGTGCATGTGGCTGGCTTCGAACCTGAGCGATCCTCCTGTCTCCACCTCCCAAGCGTGGGGATTACAAGCGTGCGCCACCACGCCTGGCACTAGGAATTGATTTTAAAGATACATCCAAAATCACATACATGGAATGTTTTTCATATGACATTATCTGTTATAACAAAGTATTTATCAATAAATATTTATACAATGTAATACAGAAATACTACGCAGCGATAAAATAGAGAAGCTCTCCGTGTCGTAATAACAGAGGTTCCCCAATATATACCATTTATCAAAGAGCAAGGTAGAGCAGAGTACTTATAATATACTACTGTGTGTAAAACATAGAGGGCAAAAGAACATAAATACTCATATTCGTTGGTATATGCATTAGTAAACTCTAAGGGTACGCAAGAAATTAATCATGCCTTTGCTGTATAGGTAGCTCCTAGAGATCAATCAGAAGGAATTCCTAGTGCAGGAGTGCAGACACTGGGCAGAGGACTATGTGTATGAATGTATAAAATTCGTGAATGTTTCTTTCTGAGCTATGTGGATCCTGACCCAGGCAACAATTTGGATTCAAAAATCGAACCTTCGAAAAACTGTTTCTTATTTAAGTAACATTTCATTTTACTTGAGGCTTCATATAATAAATACTGTTTTCTAGCTGGCCAGACTCCCTTTGACTTCACAGGCCAATCATTTTGGTACTATGGACAATAGAAAAGTAACCTACATTTGATGTGCTTTCTCTTTGCTAGCAGGGAAGTCAAATGCTACGTGTTTCCCGCGCGTGCACCTCTTTCTCTGTCTTCCCACAACTTAACCACGTTGTAGGCCACTTGGTGGGCAATTCCTGGGCCCCCGGTGTTCCCTAAGTGTCCGAACTCTGAAAGCCCCTCCTCGCCACAGCCCCGGGAAGCTGTGGCCCTGTGCTCCTGGAGGGTGAGGCTGGCACTTCTGGGTGCCACCTTGGCACAGCAGGCCTGGGCCACACACCCACGTGGTTTGCAGAGGACATCCAGTGGTCGAGCAGGCAGAAATACTGCCTCTGAGGAAATTAGCCCTCCAGAAGCAAGACCCCACTCATGGGAATTGGAAGCTACAGGTGTTTGTGGGTGGAAAAGTGTATTTCTTCCACCTGCTCTGTTCCTGCTGGATCTCAGCCTTGGCAGAGCTGCTTTGATACAGTATTTGCAGCCTGCCCTTGCTTCAGGCAGCCAGATAGGGAAAAGGCCAGGCCAAGGTCGACCCGGCCGCCCTGGAGTGCCCATTGGCGGCAGCACAGGCGGCCTAGGGAAGTGCAGCGCCTCACGGGGGATCTGACCCATCCCCTGGCCTCCAGACCGCCACAGAGCCTAGCCACTCGCAGTGCAGGTCCTGGTGCTGACTGCAGCCTGCCCCGGACCTGTGAGGAGTCATCCCTAAGGTGCTTGGAGGCATTACTGTGCACAGTGAGCTGGGGGGCAGCACACAGGGCTTCCGTGCAACACCTGTCCTCGTTGCCGTGGTTACAGTGACTGTACCATGGATGTCTCCCAGCTCCTTCTCACCTACCCCTCAGGTGGCCCTGCCCTTTACCGGGACTGTGCGTCGACCCCTTCTCCTAGGCTGGGAATATCCTGGAGTGGGAGCCCGCCAGCCCCTCCCCACGTGCCCCTGCCCTGGCAGCTCTGCACCTCTTCGTGTCTCTGCTCCCATCCTGTGGCTCTCCCCACCCAGGCTTCCCTGCGGCCCTTGGCTGCTTGGTGGACACCTGGGAGCAGCAGGATGGGGACCTGCCTTCCCCGCAAGGAAACCTGACACGATATTATGCTTGTTGGGAAGAAGTGCTCAGAAAAAGGTGAGGTGTGTAGACATTTATTCTCAGACCCCACGTCCACCAATGTGCCATCCTGAGGGCCACTGAGAAGCTGTCTGAGGGCCTGAGCCCGTCCTCTCGAGCCTCCAGAGAGCCTCCGCGGAGAGATGCCATGGGGCAGGAACTTGGGAGTGCTTTGGCAGGGAGAACTCGTGACTCCTCAGGACTGGGAGGGCACTCGGGAGGGACGGTAGCCCACAGACCTGGTGACCAGGTGCTGCTTCCTGCAGGGCCTCCAAACTCCAGGCCTTGGGCTCTGGGGTGCTGGAGGACTTCACGCTTGGCCCTCAGAATGGGAGCCTGAAGGGGAAGTGAGGCCGGCTGTACTTAAGGGCCTGCTGTCCCTCATAGCACCTGGATAAGACCAAATTGCAGGGCAGCAACCTTCCCACCGTTTGTCTGCCCAGGGGTGTCATAGAACCCCGCAGGCACCAAGGGAGGCCCTCACACCTTCCACTATTCACCCCAGCAGCTGCAAATCATCAACAAACAAGGAAACTCTGCCTGCTGACTCCTCCGAACCTCCGCCACCAGCCCAGGCCTGCGGGCACACCTGCAGACACGGTGGCCCAGCTGATGCTAGCCTCAGCTCTCTTCTTGTTTATAATAAATGAAAAGATGGTACTCTGAGAGAAAGAACAAGACAGTGGGGTTAGAGACGGTCCAATCCAGGTGGACTCTAGCGTGGTATGACAGTGGGCGCCACGGGGGACCAGCAGCTGGGCAGAGAGGCTGGGATCTCCACTCCCGTTGGCTGTGCAGCAGCGTCCTGTCTTCAGTGTGAAGTGAGACTTGGCATCTCAGGGGCAGGTTCGTTAAAGCGGATCTAGACAGGGCCTGCAGTTCCCGTGCTAACCTCACTACACCGTGCCATAGAAAGAACAAGGAGGCCCCACTCTGCCAGGCCTCTTAAATAAAACTAAAACCTGGGTGCACCAGAAGGCAGCGGGGCCGTGGAATCCCGAGCAGGCCCTGCCTCTGCTTTTTTTTTCTTTTGGTGGTACTGGGGTTCCTGGAAGACCTTCTACCTCTGGAATCACTCCCAGACCTATTTTTACATTTTTATTTGGAAACAGGGTCTCCTAAGCCAGCGCGCACAGCTGGCTTTGAACCTGCGCACGATCCTCCTGTCTCTGCCTCCCAAGTGTGGGGATTACAAGCGTGCGCCACCACGCCCAGCTCCTGCCTCTGCTTTGGTGGCAGCTCCTAGGTGTCCTGAGACAGCAGTGGCATGGCCTCGGCTCCAGGCCAGCCTGGCACGGTGGCCCTGCCCTTTGAGGCCTGGCAACAAAGCCTCCTCATTGACCCTTCATTTTGCAGCCAGGGAACCGGGTTAATAGCATCTCCTTACAGTGGCCAGGAGGACTAAATTCTTTTTTTTTTTTTTTTTTTTTTTTTTTTTTTGGTGGTACTGGGGTTCCTGGAAGCCCTTCTACCTCCGGGCTACACTCCCAGACCTATTTTATATTTTTGAAACAGGGTCTCTTACGCCAGCGCGGCTGGCTTCGAACCTGCGCGATCCTCCTGTCTCCGCCTCTCAAGGGAGGACTAAATTCTAATAGACGTTGATAATAGACGTAGATAATAGACGTTGGGGTCACTAACCTGCCCACCGTCCACCTGTGGTTATCATGGTTCAGAGGAAATGGCACCACAACTACAGAATGCAGCATGACCCAGTGCAGGAGGAAGGGAGGGCTGGATGGGCGCCGCAGACCCCGCCACCTCCACCGGGGTGTGGGAGGAGGCCAGCCAGAGGGCCCGTCCTGTGCCTGGTGCCCCACATCTTTCCCCTCTCAGGGCAACGGGCTCAGCGCTGTCTGGGCCAAGGGTTCTGCCTTCCTAAAGGGAGTTAATAATACTGTCTCAGGGGTATTCACAGATGAGAGCAATTAACGACTGCAAAGTGCTTTGAAAGTAAACGAGCTTACTGGGAAGGGTGGCGTTTTTAATATTTATAATGATAAGTCTGTGCTTATAGGCTTCACAAGCTGTAATCATTGGGACAAGACTTCGTTTTATGATTAGGATTTTTTTGAACTCACCATAAAATACTTTTATTTTTAGGTAATTAAATGATGCGTCAAAAGTATTTCCCCCTTCCATCCAGGGTCTCATTCAGAAAGAGATGTGATCATGGAGGTTTTAAGCAGCCCTGGTGCACTCACACTGATAATGTATTACCCACAGTCCCTGGGGACGCAGGGTGCCACGCTGCAGGGAGACTGCCTGAGGTCTCCCTCTGATCTCAGAGCACTTTGGCCAACACAGTGATTTAGTTTTATTAAAATTATTTAGTGTGGCTATAAACCAGACCACAGCCACTCCCTTTTGCCCAATGTAAAGAATTTCCTTTGACAGCCCGTAAAAGCTGTGCACAAACGGGCCTTCACACGCCCTCGGAAGGCCTCGCCCTCCTCTGCAGCAGCGTCCTGGGCAGATTTACTGCCAGGCCGAGGTGTGAACTCGGCCTGTGCTTCAGGAAGATGAGTTATTAGGAGACAATTTCCATGGGAGTCTGCAGCCTGCAGGTCTCGGCAGCCGGTTCCTTACACAAAGGGCGCTTCTTGCACACCAGGCCTCTGGGCTGTGGATGGAGTTTGCACAGGCGATGACCTTCTGGGGACAACCAGGACTCCCTCTCAGGGCCGCCATGGGCCATGCTGTGGTCCTCCTGCAGGAGGATGCACACGCTGCATCCCCAAATCCAGGCTCCCCTCACGGAGATAAGACATAACACCACACCTGATCTGGCCTTCTGAGGCAGGAATAAGTGATTGGGCATTGGGTGCATCAGGGCAGGCAATGTTCCCCGTCCTCCAGGCCCAACGCATGGCTCTCCCCACTGAAGGGAGCCTGAGCTGTTTGCAGCCAAAGGGAAGCAGAAGGGCACCATGCCTGGCTGTCCTCCAC
The DNA here is from genome assembly GCF_963383645.1 of Muscardinus avellanarius. Taxonomy (NCBI): domain Eukaryota; kingdom Metazoa; phylum Chordata; class Mammalia; order Rodentia; family Gliridae; genus Muscardinus; species Muscardinus avellanarius. The sequence continues at coordinate 118,121,827 of NC_137794.1, read as the reverse complement.
AGCATTGCTTAGCAAAGGGCGCCCCCTTGTGTCTCACCAGAGGAGACACAAACACAAGCATGTTGGGCCCTGCATCCAGTAGCCTCTTCCTGAAACTTACAAAACAAAATGAGAAGGGGTCCTGTGGGCCCCCAAGTCAGCCAGCCAGCAGCACTGACAAGCCTGCCTGGGAACAAGCTTGAGCAAACAGCACTCACTCGCCTCGGAGGCCAGGGCAGACGGGGCGCTGCCACGGGCACTGACACTCAGACCACACTTCAGTGCTCTGCTGGGCTGAACCAGAAGCCGTTCTCAGCTGGGACGCAAGGTGAGGACATGAGCTGGGCAGCCATGGCCCACCAGCTCATTCACGCACAGCTGCGCATCAACTCTGAGTCCACTAGGGAAGAGGGGAGTGTGCAGAGGATATTCTAGTTGTACCCTTAAGGAAAACATTCTGAGCACGCAGAGGGCCTGACTCGGGTGGAGAGTCGTAGCAGCCTTCCCTCCTGGCCCAGCAGACCTGCAGGCTGGAGCTCAGGCCCACTGAAGCCGTGTCCTGACGGGCCAAGCAACCTGCACATCGCCTCACCGTGTCCTCACATCAAGCTAATGGGAACGTCCTGACGGTCACTTCACAAGCTGGCAAGTGGAGTTGCCAAGAGTAACTTGCCCAGAAGCCTAGCAGATGTGGTGCTGGAGTCTTCCCCAGCACGTCCGGCTCCTGGGCCATGGCCTTGCGCCACTGCCTTCTCCCGCCAGCCGGCCCCAGGCTTCTGACTCTGTCGCAGGGCTGGCTCTGGCAGGCTTGTCAAGAGGCCTTGCTTGACTGGGGGCCCAGGAAGAGCTGCCTGCGAGGCCCCAGGATAGGTGAGCAGAGGCAGCTCTCCGCTGAAGCCTCCTTTCTGTGTGCATGCACACACACCCATGTATGTATTGCTGGGGATTGATCCAGGGACATTCTGCCTCTGCGCTATGACTCAGCCCTTTTCATTTGTTTTGAAATGGCGTCTCACTAGATTACTGAGAGTATCACTTGTTGCTGAGGCTGTCCTTGAGCCTGGAGCCTGTGTTCCTCCTGTCTTAGCTTCTTGAACAAGGAAGTAACAGGCGCACTCCCCACGCTTAGCTTCTCTCCCTTTGCCAGCATGGTGTGCTGCCTTCTAGCACTGCGCGCAGCCTAGAAGTAGGGTCTTCCTCAGCTCCCACTCTAGCCCTTTCTGCTCCTCAGAGCCTTGATTCTAGAACTCCCCAAGAGAAACCACCCAGGGCCAGTTCTTCCCTTCTGGCTCCGTCCACCTGCTGGCCAGGCTAGAGACAGGCTCCCTCAGTGGTTTCCACAGACCCCAGTGCCTGCCACTCAGCCAGGGGCCTCCTGAGGGAGACTGTGCATGTGGCTGCGCCAAGATGTGTTCAAAATGGAGCTACAGGCTGAAGATCAGACTATCTGGGTAATCACCATATTTTTCTGCTTGATTAATTTTTCTAGAATTGTTTGAGCAAAGCAGACCCTAAATTCGTACACGCCAGTCTCACTGCCCTTCTCCTGATTATAGTTCCTTTGTAGAACTGGCCAGGCTCAACCCCAAGCAGGCCAGGATCCAGGCTGCTCAGAGGTCAGGGCCCAGGCTGGGCCTTGTCTGCACACTCCACCTGCCATGCAGCACCCTGGGCAAATAGTTAAGACAAAGTGAGCCTGGACACACACAGCAGGTGCCGCTCTCCTGGTGAGTCCAAGGAGCGGCCGGGCCCCCTCAACCCCCATTACTAGGGAGTAGCTATACCCTCGTGGGTTAGAGGGGCTGGAGGGCAAAGCCTTTATTCTTGGTGGGAAATGTTCCAGTTAATGTGCTAACAAGGCCATAAAGTATATCTCTTCTTTAGAGGAAATGACAACTCATGTAGAACTCATGGCAGCAGCAGCAGAACAGCATCATGGAATAACAAGAAGAGTGGGCTCAGGAGGATGACCATTAACTGCAAAATCTTGGTGACAGCACAATGGAAAAAGGGTATTCTCATGGGTCCAAGCATTAGCCACATCATAGCTATTAAGTACAAAAGGAAGAGATACCTTCTAATGAAGAAATATGGCCTTGTCTTCAATTTCAAGTGGAAATCAACTTCATACCACAGTAATGGAGCAAGCCATCGTCACATGCCTACTGCGATGGCACACCGATGTCAGTGACGACGACGTGGCACTGAGGAGGCAGAGCACGTGCACCTAGGCGCTTCATGAGGACTAGGGTCCTGTGTCACGTATGGACTGTGTGTCCTGGTGATGCACGATAAGGAGGCATCATGTGTGTGGATCCCGTCTACCTGGGTGATACATGAGAATGAGGCATCATACACAGAGACCATGTGTCTTTGATGTGATACATGAGGACATGGCATGATATATGTGGATCATGTGTCCCTGATGTGCATGGGTTACATGTCCCTGGCGTGATGAACAAGGAGGGCCAAGCCTCATATATGTGGATGACATCTCTGATGTGGTGTGGTTGTATTCCTTTAAAAGCTGGTTTGCATAAAAAAAAAAAAAAAAACAAATGGGCATTTGTAGAACCGATTTGACTAGAAAATGCCCATAAAAAAAAAATAAGAGGCAAGAGAAGTATTCTAGGTAAAAATTCAGATGATGGTAGCTAAAAGCATCAGTGACCTTTGAAAAGAACATAAGACATAAGGGATATGCTGGTATCAACCCAGACACTTGTACTGGGCTGTGTGGCTGTTAAGGTCCTGCTGTGGTAATGGTGGAGAATCTGCCTCCCAGAGGCCTGTGAAGCCTGTGGACAGCCTCACAGTGACATAACTTGTTTCCAGGGGCTTGGCCAGAGAAGATGCCCGGAAGAAGGGTGACGAAATACCAAGCTGAGTGCAGCTTGTATTGCTCGTAGCATTCCTCCACGGTTCTTAAGAAGGTCAGAAGCTGCTGGTGTGGTGGCGCACGCTTGTAATCCCTGCGCTTGGGAGGCAGAGACAGGAGGATTGTGCGGGTTCGAAGCCAGCCATGCTGGCTTAAGAGACCCTGTTTCCAAATAAAAATATAAAACTAGGTCTGGGAGTGTAGCCCGGAGATAGAAGGGTTTCCAGGAACCCCAGTACTACAAAAAAAAAAAAAAAAAAAAAAAAGGCCAGAAGCAGGGAAACACTCCAGCCCACAGCTGAATCCCATGGCTGTGCTGGGAAGGTGGACATGGTACCAGGCAGGACTACTGCGGCTGGAAAGGCCCGCGCTTCAGAGGAGCCCTCCATCACTGCCTTGGAGAATGTAGCTAACCTTCCTCTCTTCCCTCTTCTCTGTGGGCCAGTCTGCTATGTACTCATCCAGCAGAGGGAAAAAAACAGGCAGGTGAGCAGCCCTGGGTTTCCAGGCTGCTGCTGTGGATCATCAAGCGACAGCAGAATGAATCCCAGACCGTGGGGGGCCGAGCAGCAGTGCCTGCGGGCAGTGAGCACAGACACACAGCATGGCATACTGCTGCAGTGGGCCACCACTGCTGCTGCCCAGACCGGCTCTGTGCCCACAAAGGCACACAGGGCCGGCTCCCAGCCCCACACCTTCTGCACCCCACAGAAGCAAGGGCCTGGGGCTCCCAACACCACACAGCAGAAAGCACACGGGTCCGGGAGCACTGCTACCACCCGCAGAGGGCACACGAGCCCCCGGGAGCACTGCTGGCACCCGCAGAGGGCACACAGGCCCCTGGGAGCACTGCTGGCACCCACAGAGGGCACACAGCCCCCCGGGAGCACTGCTGGCACCCGCAAAGGGCACACAGCCCAGGCCCCTGGGAACACTTATGGCATGTGTAGCTTAAGTTCCTCCATGCCTCGCAAAAGATGCAGCTCCCCACAAACCCCGATTCAGAGGAGCATCTGAACTGGCTGCTGCTCATGAGCCCCATGAAAGCACCTCCCTTTCTTCCATGGTCTCCAGGGCAGAACTGTGTCTTCCACTCATGCTGGCCCAGTCTCTAGTGAGCAGGGTGGAGTCAGGTGGCTTGACTTTCTTGACAGGCCCAAGGAAGAAAGCCATGTTCAGAAAGACTGGAACACTGGGTGTTCTTGGCTCCCTGGCTGGGAGATGAGGGGTGCCAGAGCCAGCCGGCAAGAGTACAGGTTCTGAAGAAAGGCGTGAGGATGAAGAATTTTTTAATTCTAACTCAGGGGAGCCGCCAGCCTACTATCTCTACTGGCTGACCCCTGTTCTTGGGTCAATGTTTCCTATGGGTTGACGACTACGCCTGGGTCAGTATTCTCCATTGCGCCAATGCTCCTGGCCGACGCCTACTTCTGGGTCAATCTCATCTTTATTGCGCCGACACTGGGCCTGTCTTTCCAGAGGTATTTATACACAGCTACAAGTCAACATTCTTGTGCTATCACCACAAGAATACAATAAAGACCAATACAAAACACATATATTACAGATAGGTCAATCAGTACCCTCCATCACCACCTGATCCTCTCTCAGACCTTTGAACTTTTCATAATCCCAAACCTTGTTGACTCTGGGCAAAGGACAGTCAGCTGAGTCAGAGACACTAATCTAGGGGAAAGCCTTAATGGCTCCCCACAGAGGGGCACCTGGCATCTTGACAGATCTACAGTGGCCATTCCCCTTAGGCAGGTTGAGGGGGCAGCGAGGCGCACCATCATTTTAAGTTGGTTCCTGCAGCATGGGGATGATGAGAGATGGAATTAACTGAATGTGGGGAAATGCTCGAGGGTCCTCAGCAGGAAGAAGTCACGCAGGGCACAGGAGCAGTGGCCACTAGGCCACAGTGCCCATGGGCTGAGACACGCAGCAGTTCTAGTCACCTTTACTCGGCAGAGCAAGCAGACTGCAGGGTGCCAGGCATCCCGCAGAGGCACCCTTCCTCTCTACAGGAGATGTGGTCACCCACGAGGGCTGCCATTGAAGAGAGGTGCTAAGTGACCAGCTGCAAAGAGGTCCTGGAGACTCCGTAGAGCCTCGGGCCAGTTGGCGAGCTCTGCCACGGTTGCCTCAGCTGGTCCCAAGAGCCCTTCCTCAGACCCTGATGTGGGAGCTCCTGGGGACCTTTGTCACTGGTGAACCTTGCTGGCCTCCTGACTCCTAAAGCCAGGTCTAGAGAACCAGCCGAGGTGCCTCTCCACAATGAGGGCCTACAGAGCCCTGCCAGGGAGGTTTAGCAGTCACAGGACCTGCGCCGCTTGACCTGCACAGAAAGCGGATGGGTCTTGGTGGCTAGGGGCTGCCAGACACCATCAGACCTCTGGCCTGCGGCAGTCTCCTAAGACCGCCAGCCCGTCCAGCACAGCGGTTACAGGGTATGGCTACTGTTCTTCAGTCTGGTCTTCACACCCCACCGGACATCCTGATAGTCCACTGGTGACATAATACCAGCAGAAGACAGAAGATACCCCAGATGTCTCGGAAAAGGGTGCAGACTCGGGGAGGGGGCATCAACTGCATAAACAGGCAGAGGGTGCTGCCTTGAGGTTTCTAGGGTGCAGTGACCTGGGAACACTTGAACACATTCCCCAGTGGAAGGACAAACCACCCCATCTCATACCACTGCCACCAAGAAAGAGGCAAGACCTTCAGAGCTGCCCCGCAGTCTGGACTACCTTGCAGGGGGCCTGGGAGTGGCAACCTCCCCGCCCACCCCGCCGTCCAGGGCCCTCTCAGTGCTTGCCTGCGGGACACAGAAAGCATCCACCTTAGCCCGGCTCCATAGGCCCTCGCCCGGCCTCTGCCCCAACAGCCACAGGTTCACTGTCAAGAGCATGTGTGTGGCCAGGGAGAAGACACGGGCCTGGGGGCAATGGACCCAGGCCTGCTGCAGGCCTTCGCTGACCAGAGGCCAGCCTGAGGTCACACCAACTCCGGTGGGGCAAATCAGAAAGGTTCAGAGACAGGTCCTGAAGCCCAACCGCCTGCAAATGTTTGATTCATAGGTGGTTAGATCTTGGGTTTTCTGTGATAACCAAAAGCATCCTCACTTTAAAGTATCTTCATAAGACTACTTTACTTGTGGATTTCTTGGCTAAATGTACTAGCATTTGTCTTTTCTTGCTGAAAGTCCAGATTTTCAACAAGGCTGTGTGTGTGAGATTAACAGCTTCAGTCCACTTGTTCTTGTCCTGGCTGGTGCAAGCCACCAGGTTTTCAGTGTACTGCAAGAGCGACTTCAGGAACCTGGCGGAAAAGAAAGCAGCCTTAACTTGTCCATCCACTACAAAGGTAACAGTGTCTTACATCATCAGAATCACTCCCAAGGTTAAATACTACTTGATTTTCGTGGACACATTAAAAAGATATACATTCAAAATGAAAATCAGAGAATACAAATTACAGAAAGACGAAAGTGCTGAGAGTTAAGTGCCACTTGGACAGTCTTCTAAACATTCATGAAGTACAAGTTCCTTTTATACACTCTCAGATCCAGATGTGCTAGGCTTAAGTGAAGGGAGCCATGCCAGAAGCTACAGAGCAGGCACACAGTACATGTGAGACAGGTGAGCCAGCCTGAGCCTGGGTCCCTCTAGAGCAGCGTCCGTCCACAGGACACGTGCCCTGGGAGACAGCTCTGCTGTGCTGGTAGGACATTTCCCTAAAAATGCTCATCAAGGGGATGCAGAGGCGCTAAGCTGCCTGGGAGGAGGAAGCAGGAGGATCGCAGGTTTGAGGCCAGCCTGGGAAACTTAGCAAGACCCTGTCTCAAAATAAAAGATAAAGAGGCTGGGGATTTGGCTCAGTGGTGGAGCACTTGCCTGGCACATGCAAACCCTGAATTCCTTCCCCATCCCCTCACCCACCCCACACAAATGTCCATCAAAGTCACAGCAATTGACCTCTGACTGAAAAGAATGAGTGACTTTTTTGATAATGGAAATGGAAACCAGGGGCATTTTACCTCCAAACATCCCCCAGTCCTTTTAAAGATATTTTTTATTTTGAAACAGGATCTCACTCAGTTTCTGAGGGTCTAAGTTGCTCACACTGTCCTTGACATGTGCCCCTCCTGCCTTAGCCTCCAAGGACGGGATCACAGGAGAGTGCCACTGCACCCAGCTAAATGCCATTGCTTGCCAAGATCTCAACATTCCCCAACCACAGACTTCGAGCGGCTCTCGGACAGGACATCTCTCGGCATCGGGTCCTCTTCTGGTGTCCTGGGTGCTGCTGGGAGTAGCGGGTGGGGCCAGGGAGGCCGCTGAGCCCATCACCCCGTCACACTCCCGTGTCAGTGCAGCAAGCAGACACACCGGCGCCCAAAGGGCCCTGGCCAGGACCTCTCAGGGGCTGGAGAGGCTGCCCTGCTGAGGCGCAGCCAACTCAGCTGGCACCCACGCAGCCCTGGGTGAGGGGCTCCCGCCCTTGGCAATCTATGGATAAGGTTACCACAGGTACTCTACTTTCGGATCTCTAGATCTGGGTGCTCCTAAAAAGTGGACATCCCCAACTCAGACCCCTTAGCACTATACGCTGGAATCAGCTGGCCCCGAGCCCTGAGAGGGGGCAACTGGCTTGCAGGCCAGCTCGGGCCTCGGCCTGGGTCAGCGTGGGCCCACACGCCCATCTTCAACCAGTGTGGCCTGGACCCCAGCTATGTCCACACAGCCTGGAGAGTTCTGAAGGGACTCACATGTGAGCCACACTTGATTCTGTGACTGTGTCTACAAGAGTGTCCATCTCACAACACCAAACCCACAAAGGACAGCTGCAGCAACCAGAGTCCATGAAGGTCTCAAGTCACCAGGGAGAACAACGGTGGAGAACAACGGTGGGGGACCCTGGACGAGGCTCGTTCTCTCCAGAGGTCACTTACTTCAGATACAGCTGACAGTCACGAGCAGTCTTTCCAAGGACAGCATGGACGTTGACCAGTTCCAGCGCAACGATCAGCAAGATCAAGTACAGCACAGGAGAAAGAAGCCTAACACTGGAAACGGGTGAGTGCAGACAGAAGTTCAGCAAACGAGCACTTTCTGCTTTCACGGAACGAGGCTTGCCTTAACCAGCACCTTTTCAAACGTCCTCAGGTCCCAGCATCTCAAAAGGTGGTTTTCTGGTGATCTGAGCCTCCCCAGCCCCGCCAACTGCTGTCGGGTGTGGAATCCAGTCCTCTTCACCCCACGCCAGGCACCATGCCCCTCACCGGACTGCAGCACCCACCCAGGTCAGGGCCACAGTGGCCTGCCTAACATGCCCGGGCTGCCCGGAGCCTTCTGCTCAGCCCCGGCCCTCCTGGTGCCCTGCCATAGCCTCTGGCCCCGCAAGGGCTGTCCCCAGGAGAGGGCAGCAAGCGGCCTCAACATGGAAAGCAGCTCAGCACTGCAGGCTTGGACTCAGCTGAAGCCAGATCTTGCTTCCCGCGCTCCTGGTAGAGACACTCACAATACTGCGCTTTAGGGAGAATGTGAGACAGCTCGACCTTAGAGACTGTGCATAAGTGGAGCTCTGGAAGGTGATCTACCAGCAATTCATGTCAAGTTAGGAAACACCCACATACAACCCAAAACCCTTTAAATGTGTCCAACACGGTCACTTCTTAAGGATGTAGCACATTCTAATATATGCTGCTAAGCAAAGAAACCACAGTGGTGAGAAACCTGAGTTAACGTGCTATTAGATTTTTAAATCCAAGTGCTCACTGGGTGGGTAAAATCCACTCCTCCACATATCCAACTTAGACGTTAATCTGAAAGAATAGGTGCTATGCTTTGACAGCAAGGGCTCGCCCCGCACACACCGTACCTGCTAAGCATGCGCACATAGTTCCGGCGCTGTCGTGAGCGCAGCTGCCTCTCCACCCACTGCCGGTGCTTCAGCTGCAGGGAGGCGGCCACCTGGCCAGACACGCGCTGACACTGGGCACCGATGCCGCGCAGCACAGCCAGCACTTCCAGGATGCCTCGCGGGCAGAAGAGAGTGGGCACGTGTGTGCTGCAGAGCGTGCAGAGCAGCTGGGACCACCTGCAAGGACAGCACCACCTCAGGGGCACGCCCCAGGCCAGGAAGGGCAGGTGCTGGGGCGGGGTTGCCCCCAACAGGCAGGTGTGAATAGGCCACACCCACTGCGTGTCCAGTGTGGGTGTGGCCTCAGGGATCCTCATCATGAAGATGGAAGACCAGCAGGCCTCATTTGCCAATTCCTCCTGGGCGCTGACAGGGAGTTCCAAATGACACTACCAAGCCAGTGACATTTACAACAGGGGGGCGCTCAGCAGCTCTCCTCATCTGCTCTCCCAGTTCTCAGCAATTCCCAGAACACCCTGCACTCACTCCTCAGTGGGAAGACCAGCCATGCCATGACAAGGACAGTGCTTCCTGGGCAAGTGGTCGCAGAGCTCATACACAACCTTTGTAATTAAGGAATTGCAGGCACTCGATTCAGAAAGATCTTCCAACCTGAAAACGGGAAATATTTAAAGACGCATGACAATAATTTAATGACCACATCGGTACTTATGCAAAACGGCTACACTAATGCTCAGTGAGCAATGAACTTCATCTGAAACTCAGCTTCCCCAAATGTAAAATGAAAATAGCCACCCTAAATACAAATTTCAAAACATATTATGCAACATGCTAACAGCAACACACTGTACAGACAAAAGACCTGTGTGCTCCTCCAGTGTTACTCCCACCAAATGAGCCTATCTGCTGCACCCCAAGCTCCTGTCTCCACCCCTGCTCCTGAGTTCTAGCCTCTGTTCTCTGTCTACTGAAGAGCTCTCAGGGGATGCTATTGCCTCCCCATAGGTCACTTCGGGCTCCAGGCTCTGCCTGGGATTCTGGAATCAGCCAAGCTTCCAGCTCTCTTGTCTGCAGCAGACAAGGGGACCCAGTGATTCCCCTTCTCATCTGGCTCCCAGCTGCTTGTGTAAGGTGGCTGGCAAACACGAGGCGGTCGGCTGACGGCACGCACCTGAATGCTTCCTGGCCAGGCTCCTCTGGCAGGGGCAGCTGAGGCCAAATCCTGATGCTTGCCTCACAGCTCAGCACCTTGTGGAAACACTCAACTGCTTTAAAGATTCTACAGAAACATCCTGGGAAGTACGTTTTGACTATTACGGATGTTAAGTCATACTCTAGAAAACAGGCGTACAATGGTTACAGAGCCTACAATAGTTGAAATAGTCGTGCTCAAGCGCTCTGGTTCACCTGAGGGACAACAGGACACCTGGCCAAGCCACCAGAGCACAGTAGGGAGCTAACACCTTGACATGCTCAGTAGAGATAGGAAGGACCTCCCCTGAAGTGGAGGGCCCTTGCTATCTGGCTGTGACCAAGGAGAGCAGCAGAGGTGAGAGTACCCCCCAGCTCCTTCCCACGAGGAAGCAGAGGACTGCAGCCCAGGGCCCAGGGCCATCAGCACCTGTTCAGCAGAGCCGAGGGGACGGCAGCCCACCCACACCAGCTGACACCACATGACAGATCCTCGGCAGAGTGCTCCTCAAGCTGAGACAATGCAGGGAGTAGCTTACGAGGCCAGAAATAGCCAAGGGTGGGGGTAGGGGTGGGGGCTGCCCAGGGCCATGGAAGAGGCAGCAAGAAGCCTGCCTTCCAGAACCTTCCCTCTGGCCCTCTGTCTCTCTAAACACTGGTCCTACCAGACAAGTCCTGTGACCTCCACCTTTGTAATGACCTGGAAGCACAGCCCCGTGTGGACAACGTAGGTTGCAATGGAAGTGCTGAGCCGCCTCAGAGGATGCGGAGATGGCCGTCCCTGAACCAGAACCCGGCCTTGTGGGAACGTAATTGGATCTTCCCTACCAAAGGAGCAGCTTGACTTAAGCTCCATTTTGTAAAGCCATGTGTAACCTTGTATGCACCTGTATTTTTTGTAAAGATAACATTTCCTAAAAATTTTAAGTGCCAATCCCCCCCCCCCTCCCCGGCATCCCCTCCAGCCAATGGCAAGAAGACTGTGCAGCCTCCCTCCCACCAATGGGAGCCCAGCACTGGAGCCTCAAGTAGCAACAAAAGCCCCAGAGGGTTCCGCCATTTTGTTCCTGCGGGCCTGACTTTATTGATGATAGGACCCCTTTCTCCAAAAAGTAAAACCCCGTGCCCAGCCGCTTTTGAAGACGTGTCTGCTCTCACAACGCTGTGGGAATGCATTTCTGACCTGGGATGGCGTGGTGCTCACCTGCTGGGCTTCACTGCAGACCCCTCCCTCCGTGCCGTGCCCTGAGCGCCAGCCATCCTCAGCCATTGCCAGGGAGCCTCTGTCTGTCCAAGGCCGGGCACCTCCACCCTGCCTCAGCAAGCTCTCCCTGCGCTACCAGGTGCTGAGTGAGTTTAGGGTGGGGGGCACTGGGGATTGAACCCTGGGGCATTCTAGCTCCCAACTACACCCCAGCCCTGTTTTAAATTTTTATTTTGAATAGGGTCTCCCCAGTTTTCAGAGGGCCTTGCTGAGTTGCGGCCCTACAATACTGCTCTCTTAGTCTCCCGAGTAATAGGATTACAAGCAGGTGTCACCATGCCTGGCTGTCATATGTTAATTGCTCAGCTGCCTGGAGGGCACAATTTTGCAGGTGAATGTACAAGTGAGCAGTCATCCAAAGTGTGACATTCTTGGGGACTGCCTCTTCCTGTCCCCTGTACAGCCCTTCCATCCTGTCACATGCAGAGCAAAGTCCTCTGCCAGGTCCTACACTGGACCTTCCTGAAAAATGCGTGAAAGCTTGTTGTTTGACTCATAATTTAATGAAACCTGGTCTGATAAAGTAGAAGGAAAAATGCCGCTCCCCCTGCTAACCAAAACTCTTCCCAGGGTTGTGAGATATCACAACAGGCTCCGAGGGCGCTAAGCCAAACACTTTCCAACATGCGTGCATTTAATACCAAGACATCCACAAAGCAAGTGCACGGCTGCCTTCTGCCTGGCTCAGGAAGCTCAGAAGCCTGAGCCCGGGGCCAGCATGCACAGAAGCAACACACTGTGGTCAGGAAGTCTGGTGACAGCGCCCTGGGTGCTCTCGGTTCCACCCGAGGAGCGGCTCCACACTCCCATACACCCATCCTGCATGCGGCATACCTGTTTTTTAAGCCGGAAAACTGGATGGCAGCGAGAGCTATAGCCTTCCACAAGATCAATCAATACTTTTATTGATGCATCCTCCTAGTTTAAAAAAATACACATTAGTTACTACAGTTTTGGGTTAGACTTGGTGTCTTGCATTGAATCACAGACAAGTTAGAGTCCTGATTACTCAAATAACTCAGTAGAACTCTTTGTTAAAGGAGTCTGGACCTGGTGGTCAAGTCATAGCTAACAAATGATTTTAAATAAGGCTCACAAACAAATATAACAAAGGCCATACCTACCCTCTCTGTAATGCAGCAAAACTACAAAGGTACGAGGAAGAAAAAGATCCCAGACAACTGGAAAACCTTTAAATGCTAAAAATCAATAGGACTAAAAGAGAATTGCATGGCTATAAGCACTTAATTGCTAAACAATATTGAAAAAAGTAAAAATAATAGTATTTGCAGCTGATGACATTGTATAGCTGGAAAAACCAAGTCAATCATCTGAACACTATTAAAATAAAAAAGAAAAGCCAGAGCAGAGCTGGGCGAGATGAGGCACACCTGTAGTCTCAGTACTTGGGAGGCCAAGACAGGAGGGTCCCAGGTTGGAGGCCAGACCCAGCAACTTAGGAAGACTCTGTTTCAAAATTGAAAAAGTAAAAACAGCTGGGGGTATATATCTTGAAGACAGAATGCCCAGAAGCTAGTGACTGAGGATACGCGTGATGGTGGCCCCTTCAGATGACCTGTAGGTAGTGTCCTCAAAGGACAGACAGATTCCTGGAAGCCCCTGAAGCCACAGAAGGGTCTTTGCGTGGAGGGACAAGGTGCATGAAGTCAGATCTGGATGCTGTTAGGAGAGTGGCCACAACAAAAAGTAGGAGCTGGGAGAGGCAGCCACATTCTAGAGAGAGGGAAAACGGCTTGGCCAGGTGGTGGCGTGGGAGTGTCAGGGAGGACCGGATTTGAGACAGAGACTGAGTATAGAAAGAGAAACAGAGACAAGAGGGCTTGGGGCTGTGACTTGAGCAGCTGCCTGCAAGGAGAGGTGCCTCCCGCAGTGACGAGGATACCTGTCTTAAACAAGAAAGCAAAAATTAAAAAAGGGCTGGAGGATATAGTTCAGTGGCAGAGTTATACCCCAACCTGGAGACACATCGAGAAAGGAATAAGAGAATAAGCTGAAATTAATGAAACAGAGAATAAAAGAAAGTTGGGCGCGGTGGTGCATTTGGGAGGCTGAGACAGAAGGATCGGGTTCACAGACAGCCTCAGCTACTCAGGCCCTTTGCAACTCAGTGAGACCCTGCTTCAAAATAAAGAATAAAAAATAGGGGTAGGGGTGTATCTCAGAGGTAGAATGCCCCTGGGTTCCATCCCCAGCACAACTACAACAACAACAAAAACAAAAAAGAATAAAAAGAATAGAAGGAAAACATAAAGGATCAATGAATCAGAGTTGGTTCTTTGAAAAGATAAAATTAAGAAACCCTTAGACAAACTAACAAAAAGAGAAGATCCAAATTGTAACACCAATGATCCTCAAATTATTCCATGAAATAGAAAGGAAAAGAACACTTCCAAACTTACTACAAAGCCAGTACTAACTCAATACCAAAACCATATAAAAACACATCAAGGAAAGAAAATTATAGACCAATATCCTTGATGAACATAGGTGTAAAATTCCTTAGTAAAATACTTGCAAACTGAATTCAGCAACACATTAAAAAGATCACACAACTATGACCAAGTTGGTTCCTTCCAAGGATGCAAGGATGGCTCAATACACCCAATCAATAATGAATCCATCACATAAGCTGAACTAAGCACAAGAGTCATGCGAGCATTTCAATAGATGCAGAAAAAGCCTTCAACAAAATTCAATATTCCTTCATGTTAAAAACTCTGAAGAAGCTAGGGATAGAAGGAACTTATCTGAACATAAGTAAGTTTCTATATGATAAAGCCAAACCCAACATCATCCTGAACGAGTATAAACTAAAACACTCCTCTAAAATCAGGAACAAGAGAAGGGTGTGTGCTTTTACCACTCCTCTTCAATACTGTATTTGAAACTTCAGCCAGAACAATTATTCAAGATAAAGAAATAAAAGAAATACAATTAAGAAAGGACAAAGCCAAACTATCCCTGTGTGCAGATGATAAGACCTTACACTTAGAAGACCCTAAAGTTACCACCAAAAGATTCTTAGAACTGATATGTAGAACAAAGTAGCAGGATATAAAATCATACAAAATTAATAGCTTTTCTATACACTAATAATGAGCCCATTGAGAAAGAAATCAGGAACACAATTCTATTCACAACAGCTTAAAAAAAATGAACACATTTGTTGTTGTTTTTAATGACTGCTATTCTACTGGGGTTAGAGAAGAAAATCAAAGAAGTACAAACAGGAAAAGAAGAACGAAACTATCCCTATTTGCAGATATGACATGATACCAGACTTAGAAGATCCAAACTAATCAACAAATTCAGCAAAGTGTCTGGATACAAAATTAATTTTAAAAAATCAGAAGCTTTCTCCAGGCATGGTGGTGCATGCTTGTAATCCCCACGCTTGGGAGGCGAAAACAGGAGGATCACACAGGTTCGAAGCCAGCCTTGCTGGCTTAAGAGACCCTGTTTCCAAATAAAAAATATAAAACAGGTCTGGGAGTGTAGCCCGGAAGTAGAAGGGTTCCATTCCCAGTATCTCACAGTATCACACACACACACACACACACACACACACACACACACACGAAAACCAGAAGCTTTCCTATATGTCAACCATAAATCCACTGAAAAAGAAATCTAGAAAATACTTCCACTCACATTATTCCCCCCCCAAAAAAATAAAATACTTAGGAGTGAACCTAACCAAGGAGATAAAAGACCTCTACAAGGACAATTATAAAACACTGAAAAAAGAAACTGAAGACCTTAGAAGACAGAAAGTTCTTCTATACTCTTGGATAAGCAGAATAAATATAATCAAAATGGCATTCTTCCAAAAATGATCTACAGATTCAATGCAATACCCTTTAAATTATCAAGGCCATTACTCACAGACATAAAAAATATCAGTGCTTCAATTCATTTGGGACAACAAAAATCCCAGAATAGCCAAAGTAGTTCTCAGCAACAAGAACCATGCAGGAGGCATCACAATACCTGACTTCAAGCCACAGTAATGAAAACAGAATTGTATTGAAACAAAAAGAGACACATAGACCAATGGGGCAGAACAGAAGACTCAGAAACAAATCTGCACACTTACAGCCAATTCATTTTTGACAGAGAGGCCAAAAATATACACTAAAAAAAATATGGCCTTTTCAACAAATGGTATTGGCAAAACTGATTAGCCATATGCAGAAAAATGAACATAAACCCCACTTTCTCACCCTACACAATAGTCAATTCAAGATGGATCAAAGACCTGGAAACTAGACCAGAGACATTGCAGCTACATGAAGAGGGCATAGGGCCAACACTGCAACACATAGGCACAGGTAAAAACGTCCTCAATAAGACCCCAAAGGCACAAGAAAGTAAAAGGACAATCAATACGTGGGATTGCATTAAACTGAGGAGCTTCTATATAGCAAAGGAAACTGTCAAGAGCCCCAACACAGAACTGACAGAATGGGAGAAAATTTTTGCCAACTACTCCTCTGATAGAGGACTAATATCTAGAATATATAGAACTCAAGAAACTCAGCACTAAGAAAACAAATAACTCTATCAAAAATGGGTAAGTGAACTAAATAGAAACTTCACAAAAGAAATACAAATGACCAATAAATGTATAAGAAGATGTCCAACAGGATTAGCACTCAAAGAGATGCATTTTTCTATCTTACTTTAAACTGTTTTTAACATAATTTTGAAACATATAATCTGAAAACAAAAATAAAATAACAAATTTTCTAAATTATTTTAAAATAACAAAAAATTACAGTTTATTGATAGGTACAAATATCCCACCCCAACTGCATAAAATTTTCCTAATATTGGGTTGATTATATTTTATGATCTGTTCTTTGGTTTTCAATATCATGCTGAGTTTACAAATAAAGGTCTGAGTTAAATTATTTTAGACTATATAATATTGATAAGATTCGTAGTAGAGAATATAGATACATGAAATCACAATTATTCTGGTAAAAGGACAGTGTGACTCAGAAAAATTAAACAAAAGATGAATAATAGTCAA
Organism: Muscardinus avellanarius; assembly: GCF_963383645.1. Taxonomy (NCBI): domain Eukaryota; kingdom Metazoa; phylum Chordata; class Mammalia; order Rodentia; family Gliridae; genus Muscardinus; species Muscardinus avellanarius. The sequence goes on along the minus strand of NC_137794.1, from coordinate 118,105,573 downwards.
TTACATTCAAAACTATATTCTTTCATTGCAAATAATCATCCTACTTATTTTCTTCCTATCCATTACCTTGAAAACTGACAGCACCTCTTCATCAGTGAATCTAAGTAAAAGGACAATGGAAAACATAAGCAGCTGACTTGCTGCTTCTTTCGGAAATTTCTGTAAGTCGATCTCTCCATGGCTTAAACGATCACGTATGCGGGGACCCTCCTGATGGTTCAGGAAATCCCAGAGAAATTCCTTTCAGGAAATAAACAGAGAAAATGTTTTGCTAGCATTCCAGGCAGAAGGAAGAGGAGTGTGAGGCCCAGAGCTGGCTGCAACGGTTACAAAGCAGGTGGGAAAGGTATGTTTGTCGAGGCTGCAGAGCTGGGGTCATCAGCCCGTGTAAGCACCAGACTAGGGTGTGCGTGGCCTGAGGACTGATGCCCCAGAGGGTGTGTGCCCTGTGAACCTCCTGCCTTGATTACTACTTGCTTACTTGGTTACTTTTGCCAAGGGGTCTGCTGTCCACATTTGGAACAGATTTCCCAAGGCAACACAAGAAACTGCTGTTCTCTCTCACCTGGACAAGTATGCACAGCCCTGCACTGTCCCCTTGTTGCTCCTGTCTTCCCTACACTCATCTGCAGCCACCCTTCTGTCCTGACAGCCTGTGAAGATTGTGCTCTTGCTGCAACAACACATGCCAAGGCCTCTCCCTCGTGTCATATGGAAAGGGGTCACAACTGCTGACCCGAGCAAGCTGCCGACGCATGGGCAGCCCCAGAAACCCAAGACAGAAAGAGCGCTAGATAACCTGGTGCAATTGTCCTATTTCCTGAGGGTAGGAATGAATTCCCAGACAGCATAAGGAATCTAGGAGCTAGAATCCAGACGTGCTAACTCTTAGAAAGAATAAATCAAATGTCTACTTATAGCCCAAAGTAGTCATTGTAATGTCTTCATAAAACACAAAACACTGCTAATAGAAAATGGCTCTAAAACATTAATAACCCTTTTTTCATCCAACTCTAAATCCTGTTAGTTGTAATTGACTGTTAAATTTCACAGGGCAAATATAATTCATTCTATAACCCCAATACAGATAACCAATAAATGCAAATATTGTTTAGGAATGGGGCAGCTAAGTCCCAGGCCTTTAAAAAGGACATGAGGGTGAATTCGTTTGAACCCCCCACCCATGCCACTCCTGAATGGCATGGGGCTGTGACTCTCTTCTGTATTTCTATCTTTTTAATAAACTCTTTTAAATCTTAAAAAAAAAAAAAAGGATGTGAATAACCAGCATGCAACACAGGGCCACACATGCTCAGGGAGGCACACCCAGCAGGCGTCGTGACAGAGGGTGAGACTGGGGCTCAGCAAGGGCTTGGGTTCGTTTCTGTGTGTGTGTGTGTGTGTGTGTGTGTGTGTGTGTATGTGTATGTGTGTACATGCATACATACATATTACTGATTAAACCCAGGGTATTCCACCTCTGAGCTTTACTCCTAGTCTTTTTTTTTCAACATGGTTTTGCTATGTTGAGGTCTCCATCAATTGCTGAGATTGGCCTTTATCCTGCAACCCCTCCGTCTCAGCCTCCCAAGTACTGGTATTACAGGCATGGATCATCACACTCGAGCACACCTCACGCCCACTGATTGCATCCTGGAGAAGTGTGAACACATTCTACACATGAGAACCCTACACTGGACCAGCACTTACCATGACAGGCTCTCCAAGGAAAAGAGGAAGCTGATTGGCTTTACCATCACTCAAGTGTTTTGCCAGTATCTAAAACACCAAAAATAAATCAGTAAGCTACTAAATTCACACACACATACCCCTATAGACAGAGGCACACACCCACACATACATACGTACTGATGTGCACACACCCATGTTCTCACTCATACACACACAATTAAAACACACATATTCCTCGAGTCTATGCTAGCTAAGGATAGTTTCCCTGAGCAGTGGTTGCTATGCTTTAAAATTTGTTCTTAATTCATTTGATTTTCTTAGACTACAACGTTATACTAAAGGCACTATATCCTTCAATCAAATGATGTGTGTCCATGTGCATGTGCTTACACCCGGTCACTTCATAAGCAACCGCACAGACTCTGGAACCTGATGGACTGACCCGATCCTAGCGACCTAACGACGTTCAGGTTTGACTGCACTGTGTGATCTGATCTATGACATGTACCATGCATTGAAATAACAGCAAGTTGTTTAGCTACTGAGCAAACCCTGAAGGCAGACAGGTACTCTTAAAAGCCAAACGGCCTGAGCACAGCTGTGGCCGTCCCTCTACATCCTCACAGGCTGACCCCATGTCAGTCTTCAGGTACACGTAATAAAAGATACGTTCAACTGCAATTCTTACTATTCTGGGTTTTCACTTTTAATCAATATGCAGATTAAATGCATCAGCATATGATATAAACACAAAGCAGAAGTTGGAGTACATTCCACATGCAAAAAAAGGCCAACATTAACCCTGTATCTAAAGTCTAGGCCTCTGGGTAAATACAGCTGGCAATGTTAGTGCCCTTGGTATTTTCCAGTTCAGAGTTTTGCTCAACTTTAGAAACTAGATTAGTAGTGTTAGGTCTTAAAATTAACCTGAAAGCCATATTTAAGTGTCTATTGTAAGTTTTTTTTTTTTTTTTGCTTACAATTACTATCAACATTTTCTTGTAAGTGCATGATTTATGGCTAATCTCTCTCTTAATTTGTATTTTATTTATTTATTTATTTATTTATTTATTGCAGGTCTGGGGATGGAACCCAGGGGCATTTGACCTCTGAGCTACATCCCCTGCCCTACTTTTTTATTTTTTATTTTGAAACGGGGTCTTACTCAGTTGTGGAGGGCCTCACTAAGTAGCTGAGGTTGTCTGAGAACCATGATCCTCCTGTCTCAGCAACCCGTATGCTGGGATTACAATTGTGCACCACCACTCCTGGCTTAATTTGTATTTAAAAAAATATTTTGTTTCAAGTTGCCTTATGAGTTTAATTACTTACTTCATCAAAGGTGGTATAAAGAGTTGTTGACTGCAGAAAAGAAAAAAATGAAATGATAAATAATTAAAGCAAAATATTAAAACTCAAGATTATTCAACATAGAAAAAAAATTGTAGTCATGGTCCCAAAGCTAATACCTGGTGAAAAATGAACCCTCACCTAGCAACACCTATAGACAAAATAAGTATGTTGTAAAAGACATAAAAATTCAGGCTGACAACTGAGACACCATGAAGGGTGTTTCCGCAGATGAAAATCATCAGTGACATAAGAATATTATTCAGACAGTAATTAGCAGTAGCCTAGGAATGAAGAGAGGAGGGATCCTCAAGACTGGTTTGCCATGAGTGCAGAGATGTAGGGAGGTGGGGGAAGTCTCAGCTGAAGAAGAAAAGCACCGGGTAGGTGGGAAACAACAGCAGGTGTGCTTGGCGTGCTCGTGAAGAGCCACGGACAGGGAAGGCACGGCAGTGCTGCGGGCTGTGCCAGAGCCCAGGATGACGAGGATGCTGACAAGGACCTCTGAGAGCAACTCAGGGAAACACGCCTTTCTGAGTAGCTTCAGGTGCTCAGCGGGCAGGGCCACCTAACTCCAGAGATCAAGAGATGCCAGAGCCATGCCTTGAGGGATCGTGGTGTTGAAAACCTAGACAGCACGCCTGTACTCCCAGGACTTGGGAGGCCGAGGTGGGAGGATTGTGCCGGCGTGTGCAGTGGCAGGCATTGTGCCTAAGAAGTCACCTGCGGGCCAGACCTGGCTTCTTCAGGCAGAGAGCTTGAGGGGTGTCAAGGGGGGCTGCCCCTCAGCCCCGGGTCTCTCTGAGAGAGCTTGAGGGGTGTCAATGGGGGGACTGCCCCTCAGCCCTGGGTCTCTCTGAGAGAGCTTGAGGGGTGTCAAGGGGGGCTGCCCCTCAGCCCAGGTTTCTCTGAGAGAGCTTGAGAGGTGTTAATGGTGGTGGATGCCCCTCAGCCCAGGTCTTTTTCAGAGAGAGCTTGAGGGGTATCACGGGGGCTGGCCCTCAGCCCGGGTCCCTCTCTGAGAGAGCTTCAGGAATGTCAATAGGGGGGGCTGGCCCTCAGCCCGGGTCCCTCTCTGAGAGACCTTGAGGCGTGTCAATGGGGGGCTGGCCCTTAGTCCAGGTCTCTCAGAGAGAGCTTGAACACTGTCAAGGGGGAAGGGGGACCTTGTTTAAAAATTTAGAACAATAAGCCAGGCGTGGTGGTGCACGCCTGTAATATCCCCCCCACCCCCCCACCCCCCGCTTGGGAGGCGGAGACAGGAGGATCGCGCAGGTTCAAAGCCAGCTGTGCTGGTTTAAGAGACCCTGTTTCCAAAAATAAAATAGGTCTGGGAGTGTAGCCTGGAGGTAGAAGGGCTTCCAGGAACCCCAGTACCACCACCAAAAACAAAACAAAACAAAATAAAAAATAAATAAATAAATAAAAATTTAGAGCAATAAAATAGGGCTGGGGGTGTAACTCAGAAGCCCCCTATCCCCAATATTAAAAAAAAAGACTATTTGGAAATATAAAACTACCCAAAATAATCACAATTAAAATAAATTTAATTTGTAAAAAAGATCATTAAAATAGGAAACCATAAGAAATGACACACCGACCTTCCAAAGAAAGTTCTTAGCTAAAAAATGTACTTTAACAGCAAATAAAATGAGATAATTTTTTAAACTTTTAATTAGCCACAGAAAATTGTCAATGCAGCAACAGTGATCACACTCAATAGCGGAAGCACAAGTACCTCAGCAGTGAGGAGTCTGTCTGGACACTTGTTAACTGCAGCAAAAACTCTCCTAAGACCAGTTTCCAGCTGTGTCAGCAATAATATGGTGCAGTCAGCAAACCTGTGAAATTGCAGGAGAAATCAGTAAAACTCCACATTTTAAATTAAGTATCTTAGCAGCTGGGTGAGGTGGCACATGCTTGTAATCCCAGTACTTAGGAGGCTGAGACAAGAGGATCACACAGGTTCGAAGCCAGTCTCAGCTATTTAGTGTGGCTCTTAACAACTTAGTGAGATCCTGTTTCCAAATAAAACATAAAATAGGTCTGGGAGTATAGCCTCGGGGTAGAAAGCCCCTGGGTTCCACCCCTAGTACCACCAAAAAAAAGTATCAGCACAAATATCACATATGGTATGATATATGTGGTATATCATACCAATGTGGTATTTAAAGCAAAAAGTGACATTACCTGCTAATACTAAAAACAAACAAACAAAACCCCCCACAGAATCAAGGTTTCATTAGACTAGTGTTTTTAAACCATCTCTGGTGTCTTAAAGTTTGATGAACTATATTTTAGCAGCCTCAGTATATTAAAATGTCATCTAAGATCTATCTAACTTGTTTCACCACTTCTGAAAATGAGTCAAACACAAAGGTCTGAGTGGGCTGCAATATCCAGGATGCAGTCACCTGGGGTGGGAGCAAGGCCACCCGCTCATCTCCCCGTGATTCTCTAGTGCTGGACTCTATGCTTCTCTTATGGTAAGAATGCAGAAACTGAGTGAAGTGTTGGTTCTGCAAAACAACTCTACCAACTGTACCAAGGCTGATACCTAATATTTAAACACAACTTCAAGCTGTCTCCAGGTTCTGAGGAAGATGTCTTATGTCTGGTCTCTTGTGAGTCAGCCCCACCTCTGTTACTTCTGCCCCAGCAACAAAGACACCTGGAGGCTGCGATGCAGAGGAGGCCCGCCTCCATCCACAGAGCAGTCGGCCATGCCCCTCTGTAGTTACCTGTGCGACCTCAGCTTGAAAAGAGCAAACTCCCAATACGGCAACATGATTTTTAATACAAAGGTAGACTTCATCATCACTTCCTCTAATACCGAAAGTACCTCATTAGAAACATCTGCAAAACAGAAGTATCTTTAAACACAATCATACTAATCAGCAGAAAAGCGATGGGAACACACTTGGGGAGATGCTAATGAGCCAAGCTCTTCAAGCAGATGAACCAGCACACCTGCAGCAGCACAGCCCTCAAAGAGGAAGATCTCCTGAGCTACAGCTGGAGTGTAGCAGCCTCAGGGACTTAACAAAGGGGACATGAACAACTGCATCTCTCTAGAGATGTAAGCAGTAACAACCACTCTGAGGAGGTTCAGAGCTGCCCAGTTGAGCATGAGGCCAAGAAAAACAAAATACATTTTCAGAAGCTACAGGGGAATCCTCTGTACTACAAGCACTTTAGACACAATGATCATGAGCACAGCCACCAAGAGCTAGAGGAGAATAAAATGTGTACTGTAGTGGCCCTAAACCATCTGCTCATCAGCACACCTGAAAGACTAGCTCACTCACGACACTCACTCACGCAGCCTGACTCTCAGTCCCTAAGGAGCCCTGGGGCAGTGGGAAGGCACAGCCTGCAAGAGGCTCTTTAAGCTGGGCGCACACTTGTAATCCCAGGACCTGGGAGGCTGAGATAGGAGGATCATACGTTCAAGGCCAGCCTCAGCAACTCAGGCCCTCCACAACTTAGTGAGACTGTTTCAAAATTAAAAATAAAATTGGGATGGGGTGCAGTCCAGAGGTAGAAAGTTCCTGGGTTCAATATCCAGTACCAAAAAATTGAAATAAAGAAGTTCTTCAAGCAACTCTTAAAGCCATCTTGTCACTAGAGAATAACTACTTTATTGCATATCAAGAGTTCAAGTCTTAATGCTACTCTTTGACTCTGAAGATATATTCATGAGTATATATTAAGGAGGGAAATGTTTAATATAGTACTTGCCAGGGAAGACAATCAAATCCTCCAAGTTTGTAAGAGTCATGAAAGATCGATGTGCCAATGTGACTTTAGCTTGCTGAAGGTAACCCTCTAGTAACTGACCCAGCCCCGCTGTCAACAACAGTAGCACTGAACAGTATCTAGGGAGAAAACCATAGAGATATGTGAGAAGAAAGAACTCAATATACATATTAAAAAGCTTAACGGCAAAGAAGGGTAAAATTAAATAAAGCACCATCAAGTTGAAGAAAACTCCCTCCAGACGTAGAAGTAAGCTGCGGGATGGCTGGAAGGGAAAACAGCGCTCAGAAGCTGCCGAGTGTCTCACCAGCCCAGGGCCTGTGCACACGCACTGCCACCTCCCTCTGCAGACCCGCATGGCTCCGGGTGCCAGGCACTGAAACCTACTGTCGCTGCTCGAGTCACTGTCGCTAGCTCACAACTTGGTCTTCCAAGTCCCGTCTCAACCCTCCCACCTTTCACAAAACACATCCCCCGCTCAGGACATACACGATGAAGCGCACTTTCAAGCAGGACAAAAGCAGCTTACTTTGGAGGCGTTTCCCGGGGTGAGGCAAAGCCATGCCATAAGACATTCCTCAAGTTGAGTCCACGGGGAGAGCCAATGAAGACTTTCAGGATGTCCATCTAACCCGATGGAGACAGCGGATCAGTGAAAGGTTAAACAGGTGCACAGTTGGTGAACAAACCAATACAATAATGAGATGATGTCTGCTTTTTCCTTAAAACTAACAAAGACCACAGTTTTGGCCAGTGTACGGTAGTAATAACAATAAAACCTACACATATTGCATGTTTAACATGCACCAGATACGTTTTGCACAATTTATCAACTTGTTCATCACAAAAGGAGGGCACTGCTGCTCCTCCCACTGCACAGAGGCAGAAACGCAGGCAGGGCATGGCGAGGCCAGGGCATCAGAGACTAACAACGTGGTCATAGAGATGCCAGGTGACCAGGGATGCACTGATCTAACAGTGAATCAGAGGTGCCCAGTATCTAAACAAAACAGAAAATGAGATGAAAGTCATTACTGGGCAGTGTGCGCTGGTGTAGCAAAAGAAGAGGACAGCAGACACTGCGGGCCAGTGGCTATGCTCCCCTCCCAGGGGACAGCGTGGTGGGACCTGCCTCCAAGCCTCTCTGTGGCCTGGAGAGCGCACCTGCTATGGGCCCTGCCTGAAGGGCTGCAGTAATCACACTGTGCCTCAGCACCACACTTCAGAACAGATCCAGGGAAACAGGAGTTGCTCAGAGTAAAAACGTAGAACTATCCCCACAAGAAAGGTCAGGCCTCAGGAAAAGAAAAGCCATCTTCTTTTCCGTGGGAGCCTGCTGCTGAGAAGAGGGAAGCAGTGTGTCCTGAGCTCTCCTCAGGGCAGAACCAGGGGCATCAGGCGGAAAGTATACAGACGGCTTCCACTGAGGCAAGACCACCCAACAGCCAGGCCTGCAGTGCGCCTCGGAATGTCGTCGCTCTCCCACTACTTTTGAGGGCTGTTGGTATATACCATTGGGACCACCAGAAAGTTATGCCAATGACCAATCATCACCCAAGGTTAAAAACAGACAGGCATAAGGCTAAGTGCACACAGGCAGATGCAATGGCAGATCAAAGAAACCATCTAAGAATTCAGCGCAATGGGAGGCCTCCCCTTGACCTCACTCCACGCTCTCCACAGAGGAGAACCATCTGGAAGCTGACAAGGGATGAGGATCAAACACAGAGGAAGAGCTTTCTGGAAAGTCGCACCCCTGAATAGTGAGCCTCGCTGCCTAGTGGCTCGGCCAGTGCAGCTCTCTGCACCAGCTGCTCTGCGTTCCTCTCCAGCTGGGCCGCCACGCTTCCCGGCCTAAAGATGCCCACCGGCCTTTGTCCTGGCTACCTGCCCTGAGGAGTCTAAAAAGGTGCATACCTTTGTATGATTTCTTACCAACACCTACAGTTTTTTTCACTGTAAATTTGAATGGTTTCAAAGAACATGAATTTCCACATTAAAAAATACTGGTATATTAGAACAAAATACCTTTTAAAGGGTTAAAAATACTTTCGATATTAAGTATTATAAATATAACCATTAAGAGAAACATGCTTCAAACTGAACCCCAGCAGTTCTTCTACCACCATGAGGTCAGAATGGAAGAGTCTTTTTTGTGGGTGGAAGGAGGCAATTCTAAAAGGGAGACAGGAAGAAAAAATATGCTGAGATGCTGATACAATTAAATTTTACTGATGTATCATTAGTTTGGGAAGAACAAAAGTACAACTATTACCAACAGTTTTGTGTTGTGCTTATTCTTCAAGTTTTAGATAAACAAGCTTACCACAGACTGGCCAAAGATCTGAGCAAGCTCCACAGATGCAAGCAGGTCTCTTAAAAGAAAGGGGCATTCCTTCCCAGTCAGTAAAAACACCTAAAAATCGAAAATTGTACAATAATTACATAACAAGAAAGAACATTACCCACGAAGCAACTCTCTGTACAAATGAGGGGAATATCGTATTTGGACAAAAATATCATTATTTCATAATCATTCAAAAAGAAAAACACTAAGAATCTGTATGCCAAATACTGTATTTTACAAGAAAACAAAAACTAAAAGCAGGAAATCTGAAGGCAATTGAGACAGCTTTGCCATTCATCCATGTCATTTAACGAACCAATAAGGAAAGGGTTCTGCCACTTACATCACCTAGGGCTCTTTCTAGACATGATGTCAGCTTCATTAAGCTTAGAGAGACAGCAGGAGAATGCAGGCTTCTTAAGGCATCGAATATTTCAGGAAATAACTATTTAGAATGAGATACATGTTAGAACTCACATTCAATAAGAATTATTTTTCTCAAAATAACAATATTATTTATTGAAATTCAAACCTCTCAAGCCAGGCATGGTGGTGCATGCTTGTAATCCCAGCATTTGGGAGGCTAAGACAGGAGGATCACTGTTTGTGGCCAGCCTCAGGTACTTGGTGAGGCCCTTTGCAACTCAGTGAGACCCTGATTCAAAATAAAGAATAAAAAACAGGGCTAGAGGTGCAGCTCAGAGGTAGAATGGCCCTGGGTTCCATCCCCAGTACTGCAAAAAAAAAAAAAAAAAAAAGAAAAGAAAAGAAAAAGAAATTCAAACCTCTCAAGATTTCAACAGCTATATTTTAATTTAAGAACTTTTTTGGTAGAAGTAAACATTTCCTATTTAAATACTACAATGCCTAAAATATCAAGAAAAATATCTTAATACCTGAGGTGTTCTTTTAAAGTTCTTTCTTTACTTAAATATGTATTGAAAGCAGAAAATTAACATAATTGTGAATTGAAAAGTCAATATTTTCACTTTTTTTTTTTTTTTTTTTTGCGGGTCTGGGGATGGAACCCAGAGGCATTTGACCTCCGAGCTACACCCCCTGCCCTATTTTTTATTCTTTATTTTGAAACAGGGTCTCACTGAGTTGCAAAGGACCTCACTAAGTAGCTGAGGCTGCCATTGAACTGTGATCCTCCAGTCTCAGCCTCCCAAATGCTGGGATTACAAGCGTGCGCCACCACGCCCGGCTTTTTCACTACCTTTTATTTCCCATGGTGATTTAGTTTAGTTCTTAGTAAAAGATAAACATGAGGCAGCTCACCCTACCACCTAAAAGAGCTAGAACTAACAGAGAAGCAGTGACCCTTGTGCTCTAAATTAAGGAACTGAACTTATTTTAGAATTAAGACTTGTTACAGGCACTGCTTTATTGCGGTCTTTCAATGTACCTAAAGAAATGGAGAAAAACTAACAACAACAACAAAAAACAAGATTTGTGTTGGGCCCAAAATGATCTATTTTCCCCCCCAGTTCATCAGTTACAAACTAAGAATGCCTCTGGGCTCCTAAGAACACCATGCCTCTCCCCATAAGGTTGTCCCTGTACTCTAGGAGAGTTCACTTTACTTCCGCCCAGGAAGACCCCTGTACCAAGCACCACCCCCAACTCCGTACTCTGAGACAGTTCAAAAGCTGCCTCTGTTCAGAGTGCCCCTCAGTAAGGAGACCTAACTTAAGAACTCAGCATGCTCTCGCAACCCCAAGCTTCCTGGGCACGGCTGGAGGGGTCAGGGATGAAGGGGACCTTCCAAACTGGCAAAGGTCTCCTCTATCCCTTAGAGGGCCTCTAAGTGGTATCTGCAAAGTGTTTTATTTCTAAAGATGTTCAAAAGCCAAACCTCTGGAAAGCCTGTCCACTGGAACCATGGTTTATATTGAATTTCAAACTGCTCCTCTGTCAAAGATAAGAAATGTAGATGAACGGCCTCACACACAGGGCCCAGTAGCCGCACACTTCTCCAGTAATCGAGACTCTGGTCTTAACGGGTGAGAAAGCAAACTTTAGTACCACAGCTCCTTATCACATGATGAGAAATGAGTGAACAATAAAAAAAAGTAATGTACAATTTCTAAAAATCAACATTTATAATCAAATATGATAAATATATTTGTTTCAATGAAAATAAATCACGATGCTCATGTAACTATAAAAGAAAGATATATTACTAGTGGTGTGTTTATTAAATATAAAGATTCAAACCAGAGAAAAAATTTTATTCAATGTCATGACCTGCATATAAGTTTACATTAAGTCAGACTCAGATTGTATACAGCAGTGCACCCTTATTTCCAATTCTAGTTACCTATGGTCAGTTGTAATACAAAAATACTAGATGGAAAGTTCCAGAAATAAAGAATTCATCTGTTGTATACTGCATGCTGTTCTGAGTGGTGTGACAGCTTGAGTGCTGTCCCACTCCCTCATTGTCCAGCACATCCAGGCCACATACACTCACAGGCTAGTCACTACAGCACCTGGGTTATCAGACCCGCTGGCGCAAGCCACACTGCCAGTATCCTGGTAACCCTTGTTTTACATAATGATGGCCCCAAAGCACAGAGTGATGCAAAGGAGGTATCAGGGTACAAGGTGGAAGCATAGATGAACTCTGGTACCATGCGGCAACACTGTAGGGCATAGGGGAAACAGTGTGTATAGGGTTCAGTGCGATGCATGGCTTTAGGCATCCACTGGGGGGCTTGGAACACATGTCTGAGGATGAGGAGTTACTTTACATAGTATTGTAACCTGGCTTTTAAAAAATGAATATTAGGCCATGAGATTTCTAATGACAAATTATTTCAGAACTTATTTTTTTTGTGGGTCTGGGGATGGAACCCAGGGGCATTTGACCTCTGAGCTACACCTCCTGCCCTGTTTTCTACTCTTTATTTTGAAACAGGGACTCACTATTGCAGAGGGCCTCACTAAGTAGCTGAGGCTGTCCGAAAACTGCGATCCTCTGGTCTCAGCTTCCCAAATGCTGGGATTACAAGCACGCGCCACCACACCTGGCTCAGAACCTATTTGTAATATGGATATTTTTGTTTTTATTGTTTTGGTAAGAAAAGGGTTGAATATTTCCATGGTTCATGATAAAAAAAATACAAAAAGAGAGCCAGGCATGGTGGCACACGTTTGTAATCCCAGCATTCGGGAGGCTGAGACCAGAAGATTGCGGTTCGCAGACAGCCTCAGCTACTTAGTGAGGACCATTGCAATTCAGTGAGACCCTGTTTCAAAATAAAGAATAAAAAATAGGGCAGCGTGTCACTCAGAGGTAGAATGCCCCTGGCTTTCATTCCCAGACCCGCAAAGAAAAAAAAAAAAATCCACAATGATGAAAGTGTACCACTTGGTCCCCCAATTCTCTTTCCCGCTGTAACTACTATTATTGACTTGCTGGGTATATTTACTTACATATAAGCATATACACATACATGCTTCTTTTTCTTCACTTAGCTCAAAAAGAATGTTGCATCAGATGAGCCTCATTCCATTTTATTGCCGTGTAATATTCCATTGAATTTGTCATAACTTACTGAATCAATGTCCTACTGCCTTACATCTGGCTATTTAAGATTATTCACCTATTTAGCTATGACAAACATTGCTGCAAAGAACAGCTTTACACATACAACTTCATATCTGTAAGTGTATTTTTTTTTTTTTTTTTTGGTGGTACTGGGGTTCTTGGAAACCCTTCTACCTCCGGGCTACACTGCCAGACCTATTTTTTATATTTTTATTTGGAAACAGGGTCTCTTAAGCCAGCAAGGCTTGCTTCAAACCTCTGCGATCCTCCTGCCTCCGCCTCTCAAGTGTGGGGATTACAAGTGTGCACCACCACGCCCAGCTAAGTGTATGTATTTTATAAATCAGGCCAGAATATGCTCACTTGCAGTTTTAACAACTAAGTTTGCTAACTCATATCCCTCCTCAAAAAAAAAAAAAAAAAAAATATATATATATATATATATATATATATATAGGAATGCTTGGAAGACATTTAAAATGACTGTATAATCTCCCTTTGGTTTCTTCATACCTTTAGTAGTAGTAGTAGTAGTAGTAGTAGTAGTAAGCAATTCACATAACTCCTACAGAGAATTGTTTCAGGACTTGTAGATCTATCCTGGCAGCCCAGCCTGCCTCCTGACTGACCCTCCTGTTCACACAAGGTTCTCTCAGCCAGCACCCTGGCCTTCTACACTGGCTCCATTCCCTCTTTTTGTGCTGATTCTTTTTTACCTTTGAGTCAGATGTGTATTATAACATCCTCTTACAAAAGGAAGCAGCAGTTAGAAAAGGGATTTTAAAAGTCAAGACATTTTAATGGAACAGTACTGAGCAAAGTTTGAGATATACAGTACCAACCTGATCCTGCATAGCTCACACAGTTGGAGATTGCGTCCCAGCAGACTTCACCATTCTGAGTTATAATGTTATTGATATCACAACTTTCTTTGACTTCAAACCCAAGTTTACAAATCATATCATACACGGGGGGAGAAAGACATGTGGCAATGGGGTCTCCTATTAACATCTAAAACATAAAATATACAAGGTATATTTTCCTTAGCAATAAAGAGAAACATTACTTATTATATATTTAGGTCCCAAGAAAACCCTAAAAAAAGAATGTACCAAAATATGGCGGCTGTTAACATGCTTTCTAGATGACTGTTGCATAAATAAATGATTAGATATTAAAGCTAATGCATGTAAGAATTTTAAAGCGGATGTTTAATGTCTTTGAATCATTTTATGGATTGTAATTGTTAACATAGAGCTCACAGAAGTTCTGTGCGTTTTATGAATGGTACATTATATCTTTCGTCATTAACTATCCCAGAGTCATCAAAATATGGCGGACAGCCTCAGCTACTTACTGAGCCCTCCGCAACTTAGTGAGACCCTGTTTCAAAATAAAGAATTAAAATAGGACAGAGGGTGTAGCTCAGAGGTCTAAAGCCCCTGGGTTCCATCCCCAGATCCGCAAAAAAAAAAAAAAAAAAAAAAAAAAAGAGAAAAGAAAAAGAAAAAAAAAAAACATTTTTACGGGGAGTGTAAAGAACAGACAATCCGATGTCACATAGTTGCCCCCAAACTTGACGATAAGATCCTAAAACACTGACCACGCCTTCCGCCGCCCTGCGTCGCCGGGACAGACAGGCTGGCCCTGGACGAGAGTCAGCGTACTGACTGCCGGGCTCCTCCTACTCTAGCGGAGAGGGGCGTCCCGCTCTCCGCGGGCTGGGGCTTCGGCAAGGCATCCCAGGCACACGCGGCGCAACGGTGGCTCTCGGCGTGGCTCGTCCTCTCTGGCACCAGCAAAGACGTCCCTGGGGCGGCCAGTGCCGAGTGCCCCCCGAAGCGCTGCGGCGTCCGCTTCGCCGGGTCAGCGGCAGCCACATCATCTGGCCCCGCGGGCACCCTCCCTCTGCACGGAGAGAGCCTCCCGGCCGCCCTCCCTCTGCAAACACCCTCGGCTTCGTGTGGGACGCCACTAGCTCTTCCCCCCCGTCTTGCGGCACGCGCACGACCCGCTCCGGTGCCGCCTACCTCCATAACTTCCGGGTCCAGGCCGCGACGCGCGGGGATGACGCACTTCCGGGTCGCTCCGCCTCCGGGCCGCCGAGTTACGAGGGGCCCGGGACGTCCTTTCTGGCTGCGCGCGCGGGCAGGCGCCGAACTTGAATTCTCGCGAGAGGCGGCCGAGGCGTTAGGGGGACTAGCCCCGGAGAAGATGGAGAAGCGCGGCCGAGGCGCCAAGCCGGCCGCCCCTGCGGCCACTCCGCCGGCGCAGGCGGCGCCCAAGAAGGAGCGGAGGCCCAGCATGTTCGAGAAAGAGGCCGTGAGTGCCGGACCGCAGGGCGGAGGCGGGCAGGCTTTCCCCACCTTTTTTATTTTCTTCCACAGCAAAACGCAAGCCCGAGATTGCTTTGAACGACAAAACACGCGATTCTTTTAGTTCGTAGAAGAGGTATTTTCTGAGTTAGCTCATAGAGCCCCATGTTAACTACTTGAGTTTTTACATCATCTTGAACTCTACAGTACTCCACCTTGCAGATTTCCAAGGAGTAATCCGACAACATAACTGCATTTCACAAAAATCAGAAGTTAGTGTGTACACACATAAGCAATTCTACAAGCCCAAAGTGAGCATATGCGTACCATAAATTTATGAAAAAATGACAAGCCAAACTGAATAATGAGATGTGTTGAGTACTTAATATCCACAGCCATTGTATTTGAATAATATTTATAGGGAAAAAAGTTAAAAGTATTCTGTTGATTTGTCTGATATTAATTAAAATGGTCTTTAATTTTATTGGTAGTACAATACAGTATTTTTACATGTCTTACTTTGAAAAGCCATTAATGTAATCAAGACTTTATCTTTTATTGAGATTTGAAGAGGAAAATAGTGGGCCCAACGATATAAAACTGTAGTGTTTGAACTAAGACTAGAACCTGTATCCTGGTACTCCTTTGCCTCTAGTGGTTTTCATACCAACTTAATGAAATCCATGATCGACAGGATGAGATGAAAGTAAAATTTTGAAGACCTCGAGATATGACAAGATCTCTCCCAAATGAAAGAGCACTCTTAAAAGTCAAGGCAACACAGCAGCTTGTGATGTTATTTTGGTGTCTCTGTTTTACAGAGGAAAGTACAAACTAATGGAAGAAAAATAAACAAACCAAATGTACACAGCTAAAAAAAAGAGCAAAACAAAGCTGGAAACCTAGAACTTTGGGAGTTACTTGTACCTAAACCCAATACTGTATTGGAAGTCTGTATAACAGGTCACCAGCAAGACAAATTCTATATTTTGAGGCAGACAATGACTTCTATAAACTTACTGTCTACTAAATGTCTTGAAAATTGAATGAACTTGAACTCAAAATGAGGAGACACGTAGCTGCACTTTATACATCGAGAGAGGATATGGACAAAGGCAGTTTTATTTGATATGAATTTGGTCATAAGCCTTTCTAAAATCTTGTCTTCCAGAGGTAAGAAATTTGCATAGACAAGTAATTGAGAAGATACTGAGAATTGTACAAACGCTCACCAAATGTGCCTAATGACACTGAATACACTGATCAGTCATTTGTAGCTTTCAAGTTGCTGATAATTCCCATATTTTTGTACACAGAAAAAATTATGGAATAGATGAACCAATGTTCATATCTATTATTATTTTATCTGTCCTGCACTTATTTTAACTTCTAAGTGGTAGTGCCTCAGTTTTTTAGAAACCGAACTCATCCCTCATTGGATAGAGTTTTGTTGGGATTGGCAGCCACTTTCCTTAACTTTATAGTGAGTTTGAAACCCTAATTAGGCTAAGTAGGTGAATTATTTGGAATAGTAGCAAGAAAATGATTGTGGTTTATTCAAAACTGAGATGAGGAGGTGAAGGGCTCCCGAGTGTCTGAGTCTACTACTTCAGTCTTCTCTTCTAGACTGTAACAAAAAGTTTCTATTGTTTGAAAACAAAGATTAAAAAACAGTAAGCACATCACTAAAAATTGAAAACTTGATCAGACTCATTTGTGCATATGTATTTGAAAAAAAATTAGCGAATAGGTTTTTTTGTTTGTTTGTTTTTTGTTTTTAGTACTGGGGTTCCTGGAAACTCTTTTACCTCCAGGCTACACTCCCAGGCCTATTTTATATTCTTATTTGGAAACAGGGTCTCTTCAGCCAGCAAGGCAGGCTTCAAACCTGTGCAATCCTCCTGTCTCCGCCTCCCAAGCATGGGGATTACAAGCGTGCACCACCACGGCCGGGAGCAAATAGTATTTTGATGAACATTAAAGGAATGTCACTCCAGGAGCAAGCTCAGTTTATTCCAGTACTCTTAAGTTCAGTGTAAGGAAATGCCATTTCAATAGGTTAAGTAATTCAACTCAACTGGTATTAATAGATACAAAAAAAAGATCATATTTAAATCAATCTATATGTTTTTAGATGATTACAAAGATTCTTAAAGAATAAAATAATCTTAATAGGAGCATACTAAGTATTACACAACAGGGAGAAATGGCAGAAATGTAGTTTTCAGAATAGTTTATTTACTAAAGGTTATTTTGAGGCTACAGGTGTGCCCCATCCCCATGAAAATTTTTGCAGTTGATACAGTGTTGTTGTGTCCCTTGAGTATAATGTATTTGAAGACAACAGTTCCTTCCTCAGAGAAGCATTCTCTTAAACATAATCAAAATTAAGATTTTTTAAGAGGTTTAGGGAGTTAGTAATACCTCTTCTATAATTAAAAGGTAGGCACAGAAATTTGACAGATGACCAAAATAAGTTTATTTATGATGAGGAACTTTTATTGCAGCCAACTTAGGGTAATGTCTACCAGAAACAACTTAAAGCATAGGAAATATATGGGATAACTTTCTATTGGTTGGATGCTATGCAATATAGGATAGAAATTGAGAAGAAAGGTAAAGTGAGTCTCAGTATTACCCCAACCTATTGCCTGATAAGTTTCTAGGCTGCCACAGTAGAGGTCTTCCTTAGTTAACAATGCATTGGGAGTTTGAGTAGGTCAAATTAGCATGAGACTCCAGAGCAGAATATTGGAAAGGATAGGGCTGGATAAACACTTGAGGTTTGTAGCAGGTTCCCAAACTTGGTTTATCAACCCACCTGGTGAGAAAAACACCTAAGGTCAGTGAATGAACCACCCAGAAAAGCAGAAATAAATCCTTGAACTCATCCAAAGTGCTATGCTCCCACCAATAAAAGGAAAGACATAACAATCATATGGCTTTTCACTTCTTAGCATGTTGTTAGTGCACTAAAAGTATTGCCTCATTAGTAGAAAACACCAAAAACAAATGTAAGTACTTCTGTGGTCTTGCCTATCAAAATCAAGGCTTTTAAGTTATTTGCAAGTTATTACATCTTAGAAGGATATTCAATAAAATTTTGAGAATACAAAAATACCTAGCACATGCCCGGTGTGGTGGCGCATGCTTGTAATCCTCACACTTTGGGAGGCAGAGACAACAAGGATCACTCAGGTTCAAAGTCAGCCTTGCTGGCTTAAGAGACCTTGTTTCCAAATAAAAATAATATAAAATAGGTCTGGGAGTGTAGCCTGGAGGTAGAAGGGTTTCCAGGAACCACAGCACTACCAAACAACAACAACAACAACAAAATAAAAGACCTAGCACATAAAAAGGTAAAATAGAGGGTCTAGTTTTCAAATAAATACTGGCAGACCTGCAAAGAAGCAGGGTAGTGCAACCCAAGATTAGAAGAAGTAATTTTAAAAATGCCAGATATACAAAGAATTGGTACTAAAGGACACCAAAGAAGTTTTAGTGAACGTAGTAGTAGTTTTCATCAAAGTAATACTAGATTTTGTCAAATTAAAAGTTATTTATATAAGCCGGGCGTGGTGGCACATGCTTATAATCTCCAGGCTTGGGAGGCTGAGACAGGAGGATTGCTCAGGTTCGAAGCCAGCCTCAGCTGGTTTTTTAAGAGACCCTGTTTCCAAATAAATATAAACTAGGTCTGGGAGTGTAGCCTGGAGGTAGGAGGCCCCTGGGTTCCATCCTCAGTACCTCCAAAAAAAAAAAAAAGTTATTTATATAAGTCAGTTATGCTAATCAGTTGCATATATTCAAGAATGTAGAGATATTGAGCATGGTAATCCAAATGAAGTCTTTCGCCGCCATCTTTCAGTAGTTAGCCAAAATGACAAACACAAAGGGGAAGAGAGAGGAACCCAATACATGTTCTCTAGTCCTTTTAGAAAACATGGAGATGTTCCTTTGGGCACATACATGCGAATCTACAGGAAGGGTGATATTGTAAGGGAATGGGTACTGTTCAAAAAGGCATGCCTCAAATATTACCATGGCAAAACTGGAAGAGTTTGTAATGTTACCTAGCATGCTGGTGGCATTATGGTAAACAAGTCAAGAATAAGATTCTTCCTAAGAGAATTAATGTGCATATTAAGCATATTAAGCACTTTGAGAGTCAAGACAGCTTCCTGAAGCAGGTTAAAGAAAATGATAATAAGAGGGAAGCCAAAGAGAAAGGTGCCTGGGTTCAGCTAAAGTGCCAACCTGTTCCACCCAGAGAAGCACACTTTGTGAGAACCAGTGGAAAGGAGCCTGAGCTGCTGGAACCTATTCCCTATAAATTCATGGCATAATAGGTGTAAAAAAAATAATAAAGTCCTTTCAGCCGTAAAAATGGTGTTAATGAGTAGAAGTATGATATCTTCTCCCCAAAAGAAATAGTTAAAGCAAGATTTTTAAGTGTGTCCCAGTTGGTTTTGTCATGTCTTTACAATTCACATTTAGTATTTTTATCGCTGATCAACTTATTGTGCATCAAATGTACTCAATAGGTTAGAAAATGGCCAAATATTACTAGCTGGGCGTGGTGGCGCACGCTTGTAATCCCCGCGCTTAGGGGGCAGAGACAGGAGAATCGAAGCTAGCCATGTGTGCTGGCTTAGGAGACCCTGTTTCCAAATAAAAATGTAAAAATAGGCCTGAGAGTGTAGCCCAGAGGTAGAAGGGCTTCCAGGAACCCCAGTACCACAAAAAAAAAAAAAGAAAATGGCCAAATATTACTTATGAAATATTTATACTGGCTTGAAGATGGTCTAAATCACCATGGGGAAAATATGTACAAAAATAAGTGGAAGGTAATCTGATTCATAAGTTCAGCAAAAATATTTTTCTCAACTATATTGTAAATAGCTAGATTTTAAGGATCTGGAATTTGCCTGTGAAGCCTACTAAATAGCATCCTGTTCTTAATGAGTTAGTTACTAGTTCTGAATTACTTTAACCATTAATGGAGCAGGGCTCAGAAAACAAATGTGTAAAAACATACGA
The DNA here is from genome assembly GCF_963383645.1 of Muscardinus avellanarius. Classification (NCBI taxonomy): domain Eukaryota; kingdom Metazoa; phylum Chordata; class Mammalia; order Rodentia; family Gliridae; genus Muscardinus; species Muscardinus avellanarius. Next base: position 118,085,514 of record NC_137794.1, on the reverse strand, counting down.
CTTTGTCCTATAATATGCTACTATAGGACTCAGTAATTTGTACACAATAGCTAATCTTTCACAGCTTTGAAGGCTAGGAAGCCTAAGTCAAGATACTAGCATGTTTGGTGGCTAATGAGGGCTGGTTCCCACTTCTAGGAGATGTTTTGTTGCTGTATCCTCATCTGCCCAAAAAGGATGAGGAAGGAACTAGGTAGGAATAGGCTAGTTCCTCCAGCCCATTTCTAAAGGGTGCTAGTATTCACTAATGTAGGGCCCCAGTCCTCTTCCTAGGCTTCTCTAAAGGCCCTACCTCTTGTGAGGATCGAGTGTCAACATAAATTTTGAGAGAGAAAAACTCAAACCATGGGTAGTGTTACTGGGTTTAGCTGAAATGGAAACTGACTTCTCATTTGACCCAGTGTACATTTTATCTCATTTTAAATAAACATCTCTATCCTTAGAAAAAAATCCAAGTGAAACTTGAGTAGATGAAAAATACAATATTAGAAATGATTTGCACTGAATCGAATTAAGAGTAGGTTTAACACTGCAGAAGATTTTGTGAATTTACAGAGGAAGGGAAAAGAAGGCTGGGAAGATTAGGAAAAGGCAACGAGCTACATAATCTTGTAATTTGAGTCCCTATATGAATAGAGGAGAGGGAACAGATAAAATAATGTTGAAGAAGTAATGGATGAGAAATTTTCAAATATGAAAATTATAGACTATAAATTAGAGAATATCAATGAATTCCAAGCACAAGAAACATGAAGAAAATTGTGCTAAGACATACTTGAACTACTGATTTAAAAATGTAAAGCCGCTGGGCATGGTGGCTCAAGCTTGTAATCCCAGCATTCTGGAGGCTGAGACTGGAGGATCGTGGTTCGCGGACAGCCTCAGCTACTTAGGCCTTCTGCAACTCAGTGAGACCCTGTTTCAAAATAAAGAATAAAAAAATAGGGCAGGGGGTATAGCTCAGAGGTTGAATGCCCCCGAGTTCCATCCCCAGACCCACAAAAAATAAAAAAAGTAAAGCCAATTAGGAAAAAGATGCAGTATGTAACAAGAATAAATATGAAACAAAACAATAGCAGATTTCTCATCAGAAGCAATGGAATTGAAGCATCACCTTTAAAAGAAATAAGACTATAATATTATACCCCACTAAAATGTTTTAAAACATAATAATACCCATTTCTGGTTCTTGATAGAAGGGACTTAAAGTCAGTAATGTATTCTAACAAGTTAAAATCTGGAAAAAAGAACTAAGATCCATCAGAGAAGAGGTCACGGCAAATTACTCCTCATCCCCAAAGTTAGAGTGACAGACAAATGATACAGGGCCTGAGAAACGGGTCAGGGAAAACCTAAAAGGTAATGAATTGCTAGAGGTTAGCTGTTTTTTAATCCTCAGATTTAAAAACTCCAGAGCGGCTCAGTCAGAGGGTGGCCCTATGCATGTTTGGATTTTACCACTAGGACTTGAACCAGATTCTGACAGGAAATACCCATCTATAACACTTTCTAGCCATTCTGTTAAGGGGGGTATTAAAAAAACCAAAAAACACTGAGAAACATTTGTAAAATTCAGACTCCAGAGGCACAGCTTTACTAAAAAACTTGAGACCTGATCATAGGACTATCGAGCACTTCCTTTCTTCCCATATTGCTGAATGCCTACTTACAACAGTTCTTTTACTCAGTTAATTGTGTCTTGGCTATCGAGAAAAAAGGTATACTAAAGGTTAAAAAAAAAAAGGGGACTTCATGCATTAGAACCAGATATGGCAGAAGTGGTGGAATTATCAGGGAATATATTATATTGAGGAATCTATTATGTTGAGAACTCTAGTTGACAAAATACCATAGAACAGATGAGCAATGTAAGCAGAGAATTAGGAATTCTAAGAACCAAAAGAAGTGGTAGAAATTAAAAACAAATGAAGAATGGCTTTCATAGGCTTCTTAATAGACTAGGCAAAGCTAAAGAAAGACTATCTGAGCTTGAAAATATATTGATAGAAACTTCCAAAACTATAAAGACTGAAAGAGAATATCTAAGAACTGCAGGGCAGCTGCAAAAGATGTAAATTCTTCATTACAGAAATACCCGAAGAAGCCAGGCATGGTGGCGCACGCTTGTCATCCCCATGCTTGGGAGGCTGAGACAGGAGGATCACACAGGTTAAAAGCCAGCCTCAGTTACTTAGGCTCTCAGATAAAGAATATAAAAAAATAAATATAAAATATATATATTAAATAAAGTATAAAATAGGGCTGGGGTGTAGACCAGAGGTAGAAAAGCCCGTGAGTTCCACCCCCAGTACAACAAAAAATAAAAAAATAAAAAAACCCCATAGAAATACCAGAAGGAGAATAAAGAATAATTGGAATACTTCAAAACAACTGCTGGGCCTGTATTCACAGTACTCGGGGAACTGAGACAGCCAGATTACAGATTTGATGCCTGAGTGCAGTTGTTTTGCAAGACCCTTTTTCAAAGTAAAAACGGCTAGGGATATAGTTCAATGATAAAACACTCCTGGGTTTAATCTTTGGTACCATGAAAGAAAATTAATAACTGAAAATAATAGCAGACATCGTACCACAGATCTAGGAGGAGCAAGAAATACAAAGTAGAAGAAATGCCAAAACAAAAAATGACAGGCATATTAATCTCAAACTACAAAAAAATTAGAGATCGAAAGTTCCAAAAGAAGCCAGAAAAAGAAAAATACTTTTTACTTATACAGGAGAAAAAATAACTACATCCACCTTCTCAGAAACAATTTCAGGAAGAATATACTGGAGTGAAAGTATTCAGAGAAAACAAAAACAGCAACCTAAAATGTTGTGCTCTGCAAAAATTTCCTCAACTCTGAACAAAAAATGAATCTCAGATAACTAATAGTTTTTAGTAAAATTGTCTTGCAAGTAATATTAAAGTTTTCTAAAGAGAAGGAAAATAATAAAGTTCAGAAATTTGGATTTACATAAAAGCATCAAAGAAGAAATAAATGACATTAAAGAAAAAAACTTTAAAGACCAGTGTGTAATCCTAGTTAGAGTTTAATTTTAAAGTGCACACATATAATCCCAGGATTTGGGAAGCTGAGATGGGAAGATTGCAGATTCAAAGCCAGCCTTGGCAAATTAGTGAGGCTCTCAGCAACTTAGTGAGACCCTATTTCTAAATAAAAAATTAAATATGTCTGGGAGTGTAGCTTGGAGTTAGAATGTCCCTGGGTTCAGTCCCAAGTGTGTATATATATATATATATATATATATATACCTATATATATATTTTTTTTTTCTACCCTTAACAGATAACTGCCTGCCTAAACTAATAATGGCAATGATGTATTCAGTCATATATGCTTATGGATATATGTTATGTATGCTTATGGATATATGTTATGAGTATATTTTTGCTTATGTATGCCCATATAAGTGAGATGAATGACAGCAATAATAAGAGGGATGGGATGGAGAAATTAGGATTATTTTGTTATAAATAATACTGCCCATGAAGCAGTGTAGTATTATTTGAAACTGAGTTTGAATTCACTGTAAATGTATATTTTCAAAATGTATTGTAAATGTATATTTTCAAAATGTATGGTGATCACAAAAAATAGGAAGGAGGAAGAAGAGAAAGTATAAGTGATATGCTAAGAATTAAAAAAAATGGAAGCACATGAAATTTTCAACTAAAACCAAAATAAGTAGAAAAATAATGGAAGACATACTGGATATGGTGGGGAATTCCTGTAATGTTAGTACTTAGGCTGAGACAGGAGGATCATGGGTTCAAAACCAGACTTAGCAACTTAGCAAGACACTGTTTCAAACCAGAAAATAAAATAGGGCTTTGAGTGTAGCTCAGAGATAGAATGCTCCTTGTTTCATTCCCCAGTGTGAGAGGGAGAGGGATGGAGGGAGGGGGAGCGAGAGAGTGAGTGTGGGAGAGCACACGTGTGCTAGGTATGTTATTTAGTTAGTATACACCTGTAATTCCAATGCTTGGGAGGCCAAAATAGGGGATCTCAGGTTTGAGGCCAGCCTTAGCAATTTAGTAAGGCCTAATTTTAAAATAAGGGCTCAGGGATTCTCTGGGAGATTAAATGACCCTGGTTTCAATATCCAGTACCAAAAAACAAGAAAGGAGAGAGAGAAAGAGAGAAAGATAATGGAAGTCAAAGCTAGGAACAAAAAACAAGGGCTAAAAGTAGAAAGAGTATCATATATAGTAATCCAACTATATCAATATCACTTTAAATATCAATGGTTTAGATATGGCAGTTGATAGCAATTGTTAGAGTGGGTTAAAAAAACAAGACAACTCTTGTCTGCAATAAATCATTTTAGAGTAAAAACATACAGACTAAATGCATACAAAAAGACATACCATGGTTACACTATCAAGATTAAGTGGGAGTAGCTTTATTAATTCCAAACAAGTCTTCAAAGTAAGGGTAATTATCAGAAATAAACAGCATATGGCATGCTAAAGAAAGCACTTCTCCATGAAGGTACAGCATTGTTTAACAGGTATGTGACCAACAAAACAATATCAAAATACAGGTGGCAAAAAATATGTATAATTTAAAAGAAACACAGAACCCACTGTTATAATTCGGGACTTAAACACATCTCTATAAAAAATGGACAGATTAATTAGAAGATATAAGGACATACTTGTAGCCCACAACACCAACAGTCAGTTGGGCATATTGACATCTATAAATTGCTTCATCTGCTGAAGAATTACTCATTCTCTAAGATGCACCAAAAAACACACCTTAACAAATTAAAAATAGAGAAATCACAATACAAAAAATGTAGTTTTTCTCAGACCACAATGGAACTATAATAGAAACCACAATGAAATGTTAACTGGTAATTTTCAAAATATATGGAGGTTGACCAGTACACTTCTCTAAAGAATACATGGGTGTTGATCTATACTCTCTTCTAGTAATTGCAAGGCCTCTGGTGTAGTTTCCAGATCTTTGATCTATCTTGAGTTGACTCTTTTGCAGAAATAATTTGAGGTTTAATTCTATTCTTCTACAAATAAAAAACCAATTTTGCAAACTTCATTTGTTTAATAGGTTGTCCTTTCTCTAGCGTATGTTTTGGGATCTTTGTAAAGAATAGAGTATGGATTTGTTTCTGAATCTTTTATTGTCCGTGTGTTTTTGTGCCAATACCATGCTGCCTTTATTACTATGGTTTTGTATAGTTTAAAGTCAGATAGTATGATGCCTCCTACAGGGTTCTCATCACTGAGAATTACTTTGTTTATTCTTGGTCTTATGTTTCACCATATAAATTTCTAGCTGTATGAAGAATGACCATGGCATTTTGATAACGATTGCATTGAATTCTGTACATTATAGAATGGCTATTTTGATATTTATTCTTCCAAGAGTATGGAAGATCTCCAACATATAGACACTGGTAGGAACTTCCTCAATAAGATCCCTAAGGCACAAGAAAATAAAATGGTGGAATGGCATTAAATTAAAAAGCCCCTGTACATCAAAGGAAACCATCAAAAGCCTTAAGAGAGAATTGACAGAATGAGAGATCTTTGAGATCTCCCCCAACAGAAGACTAATACCTAGAATATACAAAGAACTTAAAAATTTAATATTAAAAGGAAATAACCTAGTCAAAACATGGGCAAGTGAACTAAATAGACACTTCACAAATAAAGAAATACAAATGGCCTGTAAATACATAAAAATATTCAACATAATTAAAAATCAGATACAAAGCAAAATTATAATGAGATTTCATCCAACTTTAGTTAGAATAACAATAATCAAAAGTACAAAATAATGCTGGCAAGGATGTGGAGAAATAGGAACTCTGATACATTGTTGGTGGGACTGGAAATTAGTGCAGCCATTTTTGAGATCATTGTGGAGATTCCTCAGAAGCCTGGGGAAATAGAAGATTTGACCAATAGAATAGTGGGGGAGGAGCCAGGTGTGGTGGCACAAACTTGTAATCCCAGTATTTGAGAGGCTGAGACAGGTGTATCTCAGGTTTGGGGCCAGCCTCAGCAATTTGTGAATCCCTCCACAACTTAAGGAGACTCTTTCAAAATAAAGAATAAAAATTAGGGCTGGGCATGTAGCTTGGAGGTAGAATGCCCCTCGGAGGAGGAAGACTTGAGGAAGGAAACGTCAAATAATACTTTGTTCATATATGAAGGCATTACTACCCATCTCATTATCATGAATGGGGAGGAAGGGAGAGTTAGGTGGGGTCTGGAGGGAAACACCAAATGGTGTATACATAAATGTATGTATCACTTTGAATGTCACTGTTGCATAATTATAATGCACTAATAGAATTATAAAAAAAAAAACTGGCTCAATATCCCTTGTTATCAATGTAGAAATCCTCAAACACTAGCTCTCAGTCTTATATCTGAGGACTGTATTCCATGACTAAGTGGGGGTTATTCCTGGAAGGCAGGATAGTTTTAACATGTGAAAATCTACCATATAGTATACCACCACACAAACACAATAGAATAGACCACAGATTGTCTCTATTGATGAAAAAGCATTTGAGCCAGGCATAGTAGCACATGCCTACAATCCTAGTACTTTAGAGGCTCAGACAGGAGGATCCCAGGTTTGAAGCCAACCTTAGAAACTTAGCAAGACCTTACTTGAAAATAAAAAGGCTGGGGTGTAGCTCTGATATAGAAAATTTCTGAGTTCAATCTCCAGTACAAATAGATATAAATAAATAATACTTGACAAAAACATCTTTTCATGATTTAAAAAAAAAACTCAACAAATCAGGAATAGAAAGAAACTACCACAGTATAATAAAAGCCATATATACAAGAAACCCACAGCAGACATCATATTCATTAATAAAAAGGGAGTGGCTGAATGCTCCTGGTAAGAAGCTATCCTTGACCAAGCCACTCTGCCACTGTCACCCAGCTGCACTGCTAAGAGCCAGGTGCCCCATGGTGAGGACCTTCCTCACGTACCACATGCCCACCATGAGGGAGAAATGGAAATCCTTCAACAGGAGCCTGGCCTAGTGGAAGATCGTCCTCTACAACCTGACCACCAGAGATTTCTTGGGGCACACCACCAAGAGCTGGGGTTTGGCCTTGCTCTTCTATTTTTTTTTAATGGGTTCTTGGCTACACTCTTCTTGTTCATCATGTGGGCTATGCTTCAGATTCTGAATTATGAAGTACCAAATATCGTGACCAGATTTCTTATACAGGACTTAAAGATTTTTTCAAAACCAGTGACTGCATTGGAATATTATTTAGTGCATCGGATCCAAGTACATATCAAAGGTACATTAACAACCTTAATAAGTTTCTAAAATTATCTTCTGAAGAACAGAAGAATCTTATAGTCTGTCCTGATGGAGGCCTTTTCTGAAGAGAAAGGTCCAGTTTATGTTGCATGTCACCTATGTTCTTATGTCAAGTATGCAGTGGTATGAATAATCCTGATTTTGTCTATTACAAATGGCAACCTTGTATTGTAAAAATAAACAAAATAATTGGATTAAAGCCTGAAGGAGATCCAAGGATAGAATGTGTTTCAAAGAATGAATACAGTAACTGCAGAAGTATCCTAATTATGGAGTTATAGACTTGAAGTATTTTCCATATTATGAGGGAAAAGCTTTATGAGAGATATTGGCAGCCATTAGTTGGTATCCAGGTCATCTTAGTATCTAGTAGTATCAAGAGAGAAGTTATAGTAGAATGTAAAATTAATGAGTCACCCAACCTCAAAAATGAGGATGATCCTGACAAGTTTTAGGGATAAGTTATCTTCAACATCACAATGCATGCATAAGAGTAGTATATCTCTACTGAGTAAACATGTTTTCTATTTTCATCTGTATCAGCTGGACCTGTCATTTTAGGAAATGAGACCATCATAGAGAAAAGAAGTGTACTACAGGACACTTGGGTATCATCATAATGTACTTCCAGACCATAGTGCTCAGTGTCCTCTTCAGTGACTGCCTGTTACCTCTTCTGCCCTTTGAACCAGTGTACAGTCACCATATAGGGAAAAGTGAACACCTGATTCTAAACATGTAGAATGGGAGGTCTTGTCTTTTTTTAATGTGTGTGTGTGTGTGTGTGTGTGTGTGTGTGTGTGTGTGGTTTTTTTTGGGGGGGTTGGGTTTTTGGGGGGTTTTTTTGGTGGTACTGGGGTTCATGGAAACCCTTCTACCTCCGGGCTACACTCCCAGACCGATTTTTATATATTTATTTGGAAACAGGGTCTCTTAAGCCAGCAAGGCTGGCTTCGAACCTGTGCGATACTCCTGTCTCCGCCTCCTAAGTGTGGGGATTACAAGCATGCGCCACCACGCCCGGCTTTAATGTTGTTTAATTGTCAAGTGTCTAAAACTTAATGTGCTATGCTATGTAAATTTTTACATATTTAATACTGGTTAACTCATAGTTTGATGCCAACAAAGTTTTAGGGATAAAATGGTACCTGGCCAATATCAAGTGACTTTATAACTGCAAGAAATATGTATGAAAAATATTACGGTTGTAACAGCACTGAGGGCTCTTCTCCTTGATGCAACATAAATTTGTTGAACTGGGAAATTAAAATTAACAGGCAGTTTGGTTTCAGCTTCAACAAATGTTTATTATAAAGTTAATAGTAAATAGAAAAGGAAGAGAAGAAAAAATGCCTGGCACACATACTGGAGAGCCTGAAAAAAGAATTCTACCCCCTTCTTTGACCCAAGTCCTTAAATACAAGTTTCCTTCTTGTTATGTTCTTATCAGTACAGTGTTACCAAGGCAATGGGCTAGTAACTTTTTTCTTAAACAGGTGACACCTCTATGTCTATGGACAGTGCACTTACTAAGTGCAGGGGTCAATAATCTACCTTGCTTTTACCTTTGTTGTATTGGGCTGTATTGGTTGCCCATCAACTATGGGTGCTTTGAAATAGCACACCGAGTTTACCTTTCTGGGTCCAAAATGATAGGAGGGAAACAGAGGCACAAATTAAGAGCTAGTGTGGATGTGTGTAATTTCTAAGAACAAGGCATAAGGCTTTTGCTATCTGAAATGTGCCAGGCAAGTCACTATGATCTTAGGGTTTTTAATTGTCTCTACATATTTTTAAAGCTAAAGACTTTGTTTTTACATTCTTACTGTAGGTAAACATTAGGACACAGGGCAGAGAGAGAGGGGAGGGGAGCTCTGAAGTGTAGCAGGCAAAGCCGCCATCTCTCCCTGCCTGAGTGCCTGCACAGAACCCAGACTCAAATTGCCTTTTACATTTTATTGGAAATGAACATCAGAGCAATTTTTCAGTACCGGCACAGAGAATTCTGTATATGAGGAGGAAGAAAAAGAAAGTTATCTGAAAGTGCAAAAATGGTAAAAAAAAAAAAAAAAAAAAAAAAAAAAAAAAAAAAGCTGAAAGTATGTCCTCTAATAATAGGAATGAGGCAACTTCTTTTCTTGTTTTCTACCACTTATATTCAATGTAGAATTGGACATTCTAAGTGAAGCAGTTAAGTCAGAAAAAGAAATCCCTGAATATTATTAAAATGAAGTTTACCACATTTTCATCACTTCTACTCACATAGAACTCGAAGTTTTAAGACAAGTCATTTAACTAGAAAAATAAATTCCTGAATATTGTTAAAATGAAACATCACTTTAAGAGGCCAGAATGTTCATATGGAACATATTAGGCCCTAAATAAACATTTCCTTAATGCATGTTGGATGTCACAAAATGAAATTGCATGTCTAAAGCATAGATTGATGTATATGCTGAATTGATGCACTTCTGTTATTTTTTCAACTGAAGACTACTTATATGACCTAAGTGATTGTTATTTATTCAGAGACAAATAAAAGAAAATAAATAGTTTTAAGATAATGTGCCCAATGTGGTGGCACATTCCTGTAATCCTGGTACTTGGGATGCTGAAACAAGAGGATCCATAAGTTCAAAGGCAACATTTGTTAACTTGGTGAGACCATTTTAAAATAAAAAGTAAAATAGGGCTGGGGATATAGCTCATAGATAATAGTCCTTTGGTTCAATCTTCAGTGTCACAACCACTACCACCAACAAAAAGACAATGACAATCTTTTCATAACCTCAGAGTAGGAAGCATGAAAGGTTTTCTTTACATTCCTGTTTCCTAGCCATTCATTTGCCTTCTCTAGAGGATACTCTTGTTTCTAGTCCTTTCACATCTAACTCTATGCACCAAATTTGTTTATGTATGTTTGTGTGTATATGTTTGTTTTTCTGCTTTTATCCTGGGATTAAATTTAGGCATTTAGAGGCTGCATTCTCAGAGACACTTTTCACGATAGATTTCCAGGCGCTCAGTCCTGCCGTGCTGTACTAGCTGCTTCATCTGAAATTGCATTTTACAATTGAAAAAGTAACCTCTCTTTCTCTCGTTCTCCCCCCATCCCAGTATGCCCAGATCTTAAGAGAAAGGCTAAGAGAATCTTTTCATGATGTTCAGTATGTGGAACCTCCATTTGATGACTCAATTGCTGATATAGGTAAAGAATGGAAGAGTGCCCTAGCAAAATTAAAGTTTGCTAATTCATATAGAATGGAGCCATTGAAGAAATTCCAAGCTCATTCAGTAGAAATCAAAGTCCAGCAGATACTGAAGGTAGGTTGGGGGCTAGACAAGTAGCTCAGTGGTAGATACCTTGCTTATATGCTTAGCATGCAGGAGGCCCTTGGTTCAGTGCCAAGCACCACAAAAAATATAGGTTGATAGATATACATAATAGCAGTATTTCAGTAGGAATTCTCCAGAAAAAGAACCGTGTGTGTGTGTGTGTGTAAAATTATTGTAGGAATTGGCTCATACAATCATAGTAGTCAGTAGATCCAAAAATCTGCAGTGTGCAATCTGGGGAGCCAGAAAGGCTGGTGTTGTAATTCTGAGTTCAAAGGCCTGAGACCCAGGGAGCTAAAGGCGTAAGTCCTAGTCCACTTCTGCAGGCCCAAGAACCTGGGGCACTGATGTCCAAGCGCTGAAGAAGATGGAGATTTTAGTTGAAACATAGAGGAAATTCACCCTTCCTCCCTTACTTTACCTTCTTCCCCTATCCAGACCTTCAGGAGAGGATGCTGTTCAGTCACACTGATGAAGATGATCTTCTTTATTATGTTTGTTGATTAATATGTTTGCTAATCTCTTCTACAAACATTTTTAGACACAACCAGGTATAATATTTTACTAGCTATTGGGATTAGCCTGGTCAAATTAAGACATAAAACTAATGATTACAAACTAATTTCTTGTCAACTAAGCACCCATGCAAATATCAAACAACAAAGAAAATAGCATCCAGATGTGGTGGCACGTGCCCATAAGTAAACCCAGTACTTGGGAGTTTTAAACAAGACTACAGGCTCAAAGCTGGGCTCAGCAACTTAGCAAGACCCTGTTTCTAAATAAAAAATAAAACAGGGATGGGATTGTAGCTTGGAGGTAGAATGCATCAAAATAAAAAGATGATAGTAAGGTCAAAATTCCACCTAATATGATACAGCTAACCTGCATATGACTGAAAAATCACTAATTCCTTCCTAGAATAGACAGTAAAGTCTTGAGTTGTATTTACTCTTGTGATACCCGTAACTTAAATACTATAATATAAATCAGCAGTACTTTAATTCTGTCAATGCATTTGTGTAATGTGATGAGGGAATAAGAAAGGAAAGAAAACAAATACATTTGTTTAATGAATGTGCACACATTTATATATGAAGGAAATACTTGTGCCAATTTTAGTTCTCATTTTTGTATCTGATTACATGGTTGTAGATGGTATTTATAACTACCTTCTACTACCAATTATTATTCCCATTGTCTTTAGCAAGCACCTCAGCAGGTTATGGTTCTTAACCTGGCAGGGTAACCAAAATTATCATTCCTCAAGGATCTGTCCCATTCACAGTTCTTTCTGAATTTGATTATTATATTAAGTTTTCATCAACCTTAATCACAGGTCATAGTAATACTAAAAGACATACTAAAGGAGTCCCTGTATTCCTGATAAACTGTTTTATTTACCTCTATTATAGAGTAGTAGTTCACTTTACAATTATAACTTACCCATAAAAGTTAGGTTTACTCACCTTATCCAGTACTATGACTCACTTTATTGACTGTTGATTCAGAGGCATGAATTGCTCAGGGCATCTAGGGAGCAGGCTTCCCATTCAGTGTTTATGTCTTCTAAAGACATGTGTTTTCTAGTGAAAGCATTCCTCCCTCTGGAATTAAGATCTTTAGACTGACCAAGCATGAAGTTATGGATATAGGAAGCAAAAAGTTAGTTGGGTCATATAACACCCAGTTCATAGTGGACTGATTGCATGGTAGTTTGGTGACCTGTGGGCAAGCATTTTATCTCTCTAAAGGCCCAATAACAGGTCAAAGAGAGTAGTTAAATAGAGATTATAGCAAAGCCTTGTTTCAAATGACCAAGGGCCTTTGAAATACTTCTCCTTGAGAGGACACCCAAAGGTTCCAAACAGGACTCCTATTTGCCATGGTCACTCTAAACACCACTGGATCTGCAGGATCATATAGCACAAGTGGCAGAGCAACTTGCAGAAGCCTGCAGCCTCTTTGGTCTGGACCCCACTAAAAACTAGCAGATTTGTGTGTCAATTGGTATGTGAACTAGAGTAACACATAAATGAAGACTGTATTACCTCCAAAATCCAAGGAGACTCAGTAGGCACTGTGCTTTCTGGGATATAGAAGGGACCAGATGCAACAAATCATTGTTAACCTTTGAAGGAATAGCTCAGGTGTCCCACACTGTTAGATTAGAACGTCACTGAATTTTAGTTGGATTTATTTCTCACTATCTTACAATTACCTTACCAATAATTCTAGAGTAGTTGCTACCTCTTGCTCATTAGGTTCAACCATGATAATATCATCAACATAATGGACCAAATGTGAGATTTTGTAGAAGGGAAAGACAGGATCTCAGTATCCTAGGAGCAATTAACCAAGGTTATTTTATTCTTTAGTTTTGAAAAAGTATTTGAAAATATAAGTGGTTGATTAGGAGTATTCAGTGCAATATTTTGTATATCTTTGAACAGTTCACATATGGGCTATTCTCTCTTTACAAACTAAATTCTGACATAGAGCTGAAAAGTTCATATTCCCTAAAGGTGATGCAGGTCAGGTATATTGTTGGCTTTTCCATCTGAAAGCAAATCGGTTTGGACAGATCTTATGGATAGGTAGAGAGAAAATAGATTTTTTCAGACCAACAGCTGTATAGCAGGTACTAGAGAAGGTTAATTTGCTCAAGCAATGAAATGACATCTGGAGTGTCCATCTGGTTATTAGCGTATAATAATCCACTATGATTCTCCAAGATCCTTCTCTCCTATTACAGGCCAGATGAGATGGGCTGACTGGGACAGTGGTGGTAATCTCCACCCTTGCATCTTTCAAGGTCTTTATGTTGGCAGTATCTCTGCAATCCCTTCAGAAGTTTTGTGTTGTTTTTGAACTAGGTAGAAGCTAAATGCTTTCATTTTATCATTCCTTCCACAAAGGTCCTTATTCCAAAGGTCACGAAACCAATGGGATTCCGACATCTGCTAAGTATTTCTATTCCAATTATGCATTCAGGAACTGGACACAGAACTGGCTTTTGGGTTTCACTAGTCACATGTGAGATGGACTGAATTAAAACCCCACCTGAAAGCTAAACTTACTAGATGCCACTCTTTTCCAATCAGTGCCCTAAATTCAAAGTAGACACCCTACAAGATTGAGAGGTCAGCTTGCATCATAACGAAGTCAGTTGCAGATTGAGGTTCTGCTTTTAATTTTCAGCAAGTTCAGCCCTATAGATACAGGAATTAAAGCTTCCCTTCAGGGCATACATAGGAGTTCTTAAATCATTTATACAACACTTGACCTAGGGACAAAATCTCTGAGGCACATTCTTTTTTTTTTTTATCTCTTTGTTCAGTATCCTAGAAGCAATTAACCAAGGTTATTTTATTCTTTAGTTTTCAAAAAGTGTTTGAAAATATAAGTGGTTGATTAGGAGTATTCAGTTCAATATTTTGCATATCATATGTTCACATATGGGCTATTAACTCTCTATTTACAAGCCAATGTGGTGACATACACCTGTAATCCCAATACTTAGAATGCTGAGACACGAGGATTGCATATTTGAGGTCAGCCTCAGCAACTTTTAGCAAGACCAAATTTCAAAATAAAAAAGATAGTCTGGGGGCATACCTCAGAAGTAGAATGTTACTGAGTTCAATACCCAGTAACCCCCAAATCTTTTCCTATAAAAAATAGAGTCATTAGTGTCTTAAAACACAATTAGCTTAGAGAGCCAATCTCAGAAACCCCGGAAACAACAAATAAAAAACCTTAATTTTTAAAATTCTCTCATTCTTCAAATGTTATTCCTCTAGAACCACTCTCAGTACCAAAATTGTATTAGTCAGACTGTGTGTGTGCCCATCCCCATGTGTATTTATAACTTGGCTCACAGTGTTATAGAGACAGAAAACACCCAGAGTCTTGCCTCTGCAAGCAAGGCAAAGAGCCAGGAAAGCCTGTGATGCAGGCAGGCTACATCCAAAGTCTGAGAACCAGGGAGCTGATAGTCCAAGTCTAGGTCTGAAGGACCAAGAACCAGGAGTTCTTATATCCAAGGGGAGAGAATATGGACATCCCAGTTACAAAGCAAATTCACCCTTACTCCATGATTTTTTTTTTTTTTCCTATTTAGGCCCTAAATGGATTGGATAGTACCCATCTTTATTTGTGAGCTTTACTGAGTCCACCGATTCAAATGCTGATCTCCTCGAAAATGGCCTCACAGATATGCCTAGAAATAATTATTTACTAGCTACCTGGGAATTCCTTAGCCTAGGTAAACTGGCACATAAAATTAACCATATAAGCTGGGCATGGTGAAGCATGCCAATAATTCCAATACTTGGGAAGCTGAGACAGGAGGATCACAGATTGAAAGCTGGCCTCGGCAAGTTGGCAAGGTTCAGCAATTCAGGAA
The DNA here is from genome assembly GCF_963383645.1 of Muscardinus avellanarius. Lineage (NCBI taxonomy): Eukaryota > Metazoa > Chordata > Mammalia > Rodentia > Gliridae > Muscardinus > Muscardinus avellanarius. The sequence goes on along the minus strand of NC_137794.1, from coordinate 118,070,417 downwards.
GATCCTATTTCTAAATTAAAAGTATAATAGGGCTGTGTGTATAGCTAAGAGGTAGAATACCTCTGGGTTTAATCCCCAGCACCACCCACACGCATGCACGCACATATATGCACACACAAAATTAACCATGGCAAGTATCTTGGATTTGGGGATTTGATGTACTATATTAAGATTTATGACATGGCAAAGTATTGTAGTCATATTTAATAATCTTCACATTGATATTATGAGCTAAATTAAAGGAATTTTTCAGTCAGCTCTAAATTATCCATAGTTATTTATCAGATCCACATTTTGAGGAACAAGTTTAAAAAATACATTGAGTATGTATTTATGTATGAAACATTGATTCCTGAGTACATTTTTAAGTTTTAAAACACATAATTCTAAGCTTATGCATATAGTATGTTCTTTAGTCTGACTGGAATCTGAAGTTTGTTTAAAACAGTTGTTTGAAACTGGTTGTGGTGGCACATGCCTATAATCTTGGTACTTGGGAGACTGAGGCAGGAGAATCACAAGTTTGAATCCAAGCTGATCAATTTAGTGAGACCTTGTTTTAAAATAAAAAAATAAAAAGAGTTGGGGGTATAGCTAAGAGAGCATTATTGAGTTCAATCTCCAGTACTGCAAAGAAAAAACAAAAGACAGTTGCTGGGAACATGGTCTGGCCTAAAACAGCTTCTTCAGTTTTATATAACTAATACTAGTTATATCATAGTGATACCATAGTATTTGTACTAGCTTTGGTATCCAAAAGCTACATTTTTCAGTTAAAAGGAGTTCCTGTCACCATCTTTCCTTTAAAAAAAAAAAAAAGGACCAAATTAAATTTTATTTTAGATTTAGGAAGTTCCTTTGGAGGGCCCCCTTTCTTTATTTTAATATATTTTTATTGGTGCATTGTAATCAAACATCACAATGGAATACAAGACTTGTGAGGATATCCAAGCACACATCGTCCAATTAGCCTTTATCCAATCCCCATCCCATTCCCTCCCACTCCCTCAATCCCATGCTTGATATAGTGATTAACTTTGATATATTTGTTTACGTACATCATGTGCTTTAAAGAGATTCCATCTTCCCCCTTCCCATCCCCTCTGATTGGTGACCTTAATTGCTGCTCCATAGGGCCCTTTCTTCAACTGGATTTCCTCCTATTACCCATTTCTTCCTAGTTTTTGCATATTAGGAAAAGCATCTGATTTTTTATTTTATGTGATATTTCTCTGTGTATGCCACATTGCAAGTTCTGATCCCACTCTTGGAGGCCCCGGCACTGGCCTGGCCACACAGCAGACTCTGATCCTGGCCTCACTGGCTCCAGCACTGGCCTTGCCTTATGGCAGGCTCTGATCCCAGCCTCGGAGGCCCCAGCACCGGCCTTGCTTTAAGGCAAGCTCTTATCCCAGCGTCACTGGCTCCAGCTACACCTCACCACATGGTAGGCTCCGATCCTGGCCTTAGGGGCCCCAGCACCAGCCTTGCCTCACAGCAGGTTCCGGTCCTGGCCTCGGAGGCCCCAGCACCTGCCTTGCCTCATGGCAAGCTCCAACCTGAGCCTCGCTGACCCTGGATCCGGCTTCACCTCCTTGGCAGGCTCTGATCCCGGCCTCAGAGTCCCCAGCACCAGCCTTGCCTCACAGCAGGCTCTGACCCTGGCCTCACTGGCCCCGGCTCTGGCCTCACCCCTCAGCAGCCTTCGATCCTGGCCTCAGAGGCCCCAGCACCGGCCTTGCCTCATGGCAGGCTCCGATCCTGGCCTTGTTGGCCCCCGCACTGGCCTCACCCCTTGGCAGGCTTCAGTTCCGGCCTCAGAGGCCCCAGCACCAGCTTTGCCTCACAGCAGGCTCCGATCCCAGCATCACTGGCCCGGGCACCGGCCTCACCCCTTGGCAGGCTCCAATCCCGGCCTTGGAGGCCCCAGCACCAGCCTTGCCTCACGGCAAGCTCCAACCCTGGCTTTGCTGACCCTAGGTCCGGCCTCACCCCTCGGCAGGCTCTGATCCCGGCCTCGGAGGCCCCAGCACCGGCCTTGCCTCATGGCAGGCTCTGACCCTGGCCTCGCTGGCCCCAGCCTCACCCCTTGGCAGGCTCCGATCCTGGCCTTGGAGGCCCCCGCACCGGCCTCACCCCTCAGCAGGATCCAGTCCCAGCCTCGGAGGCCCCAGCACCAACCTTGCCTCATGGCAGACTTCAATTCCGGCCTTGGAGGCCCCAGCACCACCCTTGCCTCACGGCAGACTCTGACCCTGGCCTCGCCGGCCCCGGCTCTGGCCTCACCCCTCGGCGGGCTCCAATACTGGCCTCGGAGGCCCCAGCACCAGCCTTGCTTCACGGTAGGCTCCAATCCCAGCCTCGCTGGCCCGGGCAACGGCCACACCCCTCAGCAGGCTCCAATCCCAGCCTCGATGGCCCCGGCACTGGCCTCACCCCTCAGCAGGCTCCAATCCCGGCCACGGAGGCCCAGCATCAGCCTTGCCTCATGGCAGGCTCCAATCCTGGCTTCACTGGTCCTGATACCGGCCTCACCCCTTGGCAGGCTCTGTCCCTGCCTCAGAGGCCCCAGCACTGGCCTTGCCTCATGGCAGGCTCCGATCCTGACCTCACTGGCCCCAGCCTTGCCTTAAGGCAGCCTCCTATCCTGGCCTCAGAGGCCCTGGCACCGGCCTTGCTGTGCATCGGGCTCTGGTCTCTGTTACTATGAGCAGGTCATCTATAGATGTTCGCTTTTTTCTCCTTTTTTTTTTTTTTTGTGGTACTGGGGTTCCTGGAAACCCTTCTACCTCCAGGGTACACTCCTGGAGACCTATTTTTTTAAATTTGGAAACAGGGTCTCTTAAGCCAGTGAGGCTGGCCTCGAACCTGTGTGATACTCCTGTCTCCACCTTTCAAGTGCAGGGATTACAAATGTGCGCCACCACACCCGGTGTTGGATTTTTTTTTAATTTTAACATTAGAAAGCAGTACATGTCTTTTGTGAAAACTGGGACCCCAAATACCTAGTGGCATTGAATTTTGTCTTCCCTCCAAAGGCAGAGGTCCACAGCTTCACTTCGGAGAGCAGGCTCTGCTGTTCCATGTGCACCCTGGCCTCCCACTCTGTGCAGAGGAGCGTAGTGGCTATGAGGGCTGATGACTCCTAGAACGCACAGTGTGGCAGCTGGAGGGCCCCCTTTCTAAATTCCCCTTCACCACTGATCTCTCTTCTGGGAACCTGGTGACCCAGCCCAACCCTTGGGCTGTGTGTTCCTTGTCTTAATGGTACTGATGCCCTCCTCTCAACTTAAAAGATTGCCTTTATTAGGAACACCTGCTGAAGTATTTAGAGGTAAATAAATTGTCTATGATGCAACTTTTTCTGAAATGGTACACTAAAAATATATGTGCATAGAGATAAGTTTTAATAAAAGATTCTTACCTTCCTTTCCATTATTTCTATTTTTTTCTATACTTTTGTGGGAGGGGGTAATTGGGAAATGAACCAATAGGCATTCTACTTCCAAGATATACCCCCAGATCAATTTTAGTTTTTATTTTACTGGGTTGCAGAGAGTCTCACTAAGTTGCTGAGACTTCTCAAACCTGCAATCCACCTGTCTCAGCCTCCCAGGAGTGCTATTATAGACATGTGCCATTGTACCCAGCTGTTTTCTGTAAATTTAATAAGAAAAAGTTGGGGGAAATAAAATGCACAGTAATTTTTACCCTAAAGATATAAACCAGGAAATCATAAATGAAGCTAAAGTAGAAACAAAAAAGCTTTTACTTGGGTTCAGCATAGAAAGAATCAGAAGAAACAGGCTTAGCCAGAAACCCAGCATGTGTCCCATCAAGGGAGGGGAGGACAGGGTTTTTAAGGGGAAGAGGAGAACACTGGGGCAATGTGAAGTAATTAATTTTGAACATGTTTTGACTGGCCCTGGTGGTAACAGGTTGCTGCTGTGGTCTGTTCCAATATTAAGCTGTGTGGGCGGGGGGCGGGGGGGGCAGTTCTGGGGACTGTCGGGATGTTCAGGGACAGACAAGTCAGCAGCAGTTCCTGGGTTGAGAGCCCAGTGATCTTCAGTCAAGGGCTCTCTTCCCAGAAAGTCCACAGCGCTCTTCATCTCATCTAGAAGTCAAAGGTTGTAGGCTCCTCTCTCCGGGGCTACTGTAGCCCTCAGAGGGGATGCCAGAGGCCCAGAGAGAAGTGTGCTCTCCTTAAACTCAGCCCTGTTTAATTGTAGCTGAAAGGTAGTTTAACTATTGACTTTGTGGGGAAGGCACCAAGTACAGTGTGAATGTATGCCATTGTCAACATGATCTACATTATGATGTGAGACGATAATGCACCAATAAAAATAAACAAATACTGGCTTTATCTGATTGCTTAATGTATTCTCTTGTATGGTCTTTTGACTAGAAGGCTATATATAGTATGGGGACCAAAGAATGTTTGTGAGACCCACCAAAGGAGAGGTACAGTCTCTTTCCACTTGGCCTAAGATTAGACTGACAGAAGACAGTAACAGGAGAAAAACGTGAATGTTAGTAACGTTTATGTATATGGAAGCCCTTACAAGAAATATATTCACAGAGAAGCCGAGGCAAACACTTACACACTTGTTTGGATGAAGAGTAGCAAATTGTGAAAATGTGACCAGATGGAGGGTTGTGCTGGTGCAGATACCTGTGGAAGGTAAGAGCCACTGAACACGGGTCATTTGGACAGACTCTACTTGGCCTCCTCTCCCGCCTCAGCTCAGAAGCCATCTACTTTCCCCAGCATAGGGAGGTCACCTTTACCATGGCAGTTTGATCTTCTGTGTTCAGGAAGAAGGTCATACCCTCACACATCTTTTTTAATATACTTTTATTGGCACATTAAAGTCTCACACTATAAATCATAGTGATAGTGACATACATGCACACAGTACTTGCATCTTCTGTTTTAAAAGTGCTTTTGACTTATGATAATCAGTATGACCAAACAGCAAATTGTGACTCTTTGTAAATTGTGATTCTTTGTACAGCCTTCCACCCCCTCCATTACCACAGACATTGATATATTTCTACACTAAACTAATAAATTAGACAAAGATATCATAGCACATGATTTCAAGAAATAAATTTAACTCAATTTAACTCAATAAAATAGTTGCTTACATCTGTTTCTCTGAACTAAACACTAATAGCAAGCATCTGTGATATAATACTACAGAATTTTAGTGTGTCTTTCTCTTGATCCTGCCACATAGGCTGAATTAAAATTTATTGAATATATAGGCTGAGGATGTAGCTCTGAAGTTCAGCACTTGTGTAGGT